>NW_027223061.1:0-300000 GCF_043380555.1 Nothobranchius furzeri
CTCCTCGGGGCGCGTCTTGCTTGGGCTTCTCTCCTGGAGGCCCTCAGTCAGACCCATTGTTGACATGTGGCAAGACACTCCTCGGGACGCGTCTTGCTTGGGCCTCTCTCCTGGAGGCGCTCAGTCAGACCGAGTGCTGACATGTGGCAAGACGCTCCTCGGGGCGCGTCTTGCTTGGGCTTCTCTCCTGGAGGCCCTCAGTCAGACCCATTGTTTACATGTGGCAAGACGCTCCTCGGGGCGCATCTTGCTTTGGCCTCTCTCCTGGAGTTCCTCTGTCAGCCCCAGTGTTGACATGTGTCAAGACGCTCCTCGGGGTGCGTCTTGCTTGGGCCTCTCTCCTGGAGGCGCTCAGTCAGACCGAGTGCTGACATGTGGCAAGACGCTCCTCGGGGCGCGTCTTGCTTGGGCTTCTCTCCTGGAGGCCCTCAGTCAGACCCATTGTTGACATGTGGCAAGACACTCCTCGGGACGCGTCTTGCTTGGGCTTCTCTCCTGGAGGCCCTCAGTCAGACTCATTGTTGACATGTGGCAAGACACTCCTTGGGACGCGTCTTGCTTGGGCCTCTCTCCTGGAGGCGCTCAGTCAGACCGAGTGCTGACATAAGGCAAGACGCTCCTCGGGGCGCGTCTTGCTGGGGCCTCTCTCCTGGAGGCGCTCAGTCAGACCCAGTGCTTACATGTGGCAAGACGCGTCTTGCTGGGGCTTCTCTCCTGGAGGCGTTCAGTCAGACCGAGTGCTGACATGTGGCAAGACACTCCTCGGGACGCGTCTTTCTTGGGCTTCTCTCCTGGAGGCCCTCAGTCAGACTCATTGTTGACATGTGGCAAGACGCTCCTCGGGGCGCGTCTTGCTTGGGCCTCTCTCCTGGAGGCGCTCAGTCAGACCCAGTGGTGACATGTGGCAAGACGCTCCTCGGGGCGCGTCTTGCTTGGGCCTCTCTCCTGGAGACGCTCAGTCAGACCCAGTGTTGACACGTGACAAGACGCTCCTCGGGGCGCGTCTTGCTTGGGCTTCTCTCATGGAGGCCCTCAGTCAGACCCATTGTTGATATGTGGCAAGACGCTCCTCGGGGCGCATCTTGCTTGGGCCTCTCTCCTGGAGGCGCTCAGTCAGACCGAGTGCTGACATGTGGCAAGACGCTCCTCGGGGCGCGTCTTGCTTGGGCTTCTCTCCTGGAGGCCCTCAGTCAGACCCATTGTTGACATGTGGCAAGACACTCCTCGGGACGCGTCTTGCTTGGGCTTCTCTCCTGGAGGCCCTCAGTCAGACTCATTGTTGACATGTGGCAAGACACTCCTCGGGACGCGTCTTGCTTGGGCCTCTCTCCTGGAGGCGCTCAGTCAGACCGAGTGCTGACATGTGGCAAGACGCTCCTCGGGGCGCGTCTTGCTTGGGCTTCTCTCCTGGAGGCCCTCAGTCAGACCCATTGTTTACATGTGGCAAGACGCTCCTCGGGGCGCATCTTGCTTGGGCCTCTCTCCTGGAGTTCCTCTGTCAGCCCCAGTGTTGACATGTGTCAAGACGCTCCTCGGGGTGCGTCTTGCTTGGCCTCTCTCCTGGAGGCGCTCAGTCAGACCGAGTGCTGACATGTGGCAAGACGCTCCTTGGGGCGCGTCTTGCTTGGGCTTCTCTCCTGGAGGCCCTCAGTCAGACCCATTGTTGACATGTGGCAAGACACTCCTCGCGACGCGTCTTGCTTGGGCTTCTCTCCTGGAGGCCCTCAGTCAGACTCATTGTTGACATGTGGCAAGACACTCCTCGGGACGCGTCTTGCTTGGGCCTCTCTCCTGGAGGCGCTCAGTCAGACCGAGTGCTGACATAAGGCAAGACGCTCCTCGGGGCGCGTCTTGCTGGGGCCTCTCTCCTGGAGGCGCTCAGTCAGACCCAGTGCTTACATGTGGCAAGACGCTCCTCGGGGCGCGTCTTGCTGGGGCTTCTCTCCTGGAGGCGTTCAGTCAGACCGAGTGCTGACATGTGGCAAGACACTCCTCGGGACGCGTCTTTCTTGGGCTTCTCTCCTGGAGGCCCTCAGTCAGACTCATTGTTGACATGTGGCAAGACGCTCCTCGGGGCGCGTCTTGCTTGGGCCTCTCTCCTGGAGGCGCTCAGTCAGACCCAGTGGTGACATGTGGCAAGACGCTCCTCGGGGCGCGTCTTGCTTGGGCTTCTCTCATGGAGGCCCTCAGTCAGATCCATTGTTGATATGTGGCAAGACGCTCCTCGGGGCGCGTCTTGCTTGGGCCTCTCTCCTGGAGGAGCTCAGTCAGACCGAGTGCTGACATGTGGCAAGACGCTCCTCGGGGCGTGTCTTGCTGGGGCTTCTCTCCTAGAGGCGTTCAGTCAGACCGAGTGCTGACATGTGGCAAGACGCTCCTCGGGGCGCGTCTTGCTGGGGCTTCTCTCCTAGAGGCGCTCAGTCAGAGCCAGTGGTGACATGTGGCAACACGCTCCTCGGGGCGCGTATTGCTTGGGCCTCTCTCCTGGAGGCCCTCTGTCAGACCCATTGTTGACATGTGGCAAGACGCTCCTCGGGGCGCGTCTTGCTTGGGCCTCTCTCCTGGAGGCCCTTAATCAGACCCAGTGTTGACACGTGGTAAGACGCTCCTCGGGGCGTGTCTTGCTTGGGCCTCTCTCCTGGAGGCGCTCAGTCAGACTGAGTAGTGACATGTGGCATGACGCTCCTCGGGGCCCGTCTTGCTTGGGCCTCTCTCCTGGAGGGGCTCAGTCAGACCCAGTGGTGACATGTGGCAAGACACTCCTCGGGGAGCGTCTTGCTTGGGCCTCTCTCCTGGAGGCCCTCTGTCAGCCCCATTGTTGATATGTGGCAAGAAGCTCCTCGGGGCGCGTCTTGCTGGGGCTTCTCTCCTAGAGGCGTTCAGTCAGACCGAGTGCCGACATGTGGCAAGACGCTTCTCGGGACGCGTCTTGCTTGGGCTTCTCTCCTCGAGGCCCTCAGTCAGACTCATTGTTGACATGTGGCAAGACGCTCCTCGGGGCGCGTTTTGCTTGGGCCTCTCTCCTGGTGGCGCTCAGTCAGACCCAGTGGTGACATGTGGCAAGACGCTCCTCGGGGCGCATCTTGCTTCGGCCTCTCTCCGGAAGGAGCTCAGTCAGACCCAGTGGTGACATGTGACAAGACGCTCCTCGGGGCGCGTCTTGCTTGGGCTTCTCTCATGGAGGCCCTCAGTCAGACCCATTGTTGATATGTGGCAAGACGCTCCTCGGGGCGCGTCTTGCTTGGGCCTCTCTCCTGGAGGCGCTCAGTCAGACCGAGTGCTGACATGTGGCAAGACGCTCCTCGGGGCGCGCCTTGCTTGGGCTTCTCTCATGGAGGCCCTCAGTCAGACCCATTGTTGATATGTGGCAAGACGCTCCTCGGGGCGAGTCTTGCTTGGGCCTCTCACCTGGAGGTGCTCAGTCAGACCCAGTGTTGACATGGTGCAAGACGCTCCTCGAAGCGCGTCTTGCTTGGGCTTCTCTCTTGGAGGCCCTCAGTCAGACCCATTGTTGACATAAGGCAAGACGCTCCCCGGGGCGCGTCTTGCTTGGGCTTCTCTCCTGGAGGCCCTCAGTCAGACCCATTGTTGACATGTGGCAAGACGCTCCTCGGGGCGCGTCTTGCTTGGGCCTCTCTCCTGGAGGCGCTCAGTCAGACCGAGTGCTGACATGTGGCAAGACGCTCCTCGGGGCGCGTCTTGCTTGGGCCTCTCTCCTGGAGACGCTCAGTCAGAACCAGTGTTGACACGTGACAAGACGCTCCTCTGGGCGCGTCTTGCTTGGGCTTCTCTCATGGAGGCCCTCAGTCAGACCCATTGTTGATATGTGGCAAGACGCTCCTCGGGGCGCTTCTTGCTTGGGCCTCTCTCCTGGAGGCGCTCAGTCAGACCGAGTGCTGAGATGTGGCAAGACGCTCCTCGGGGCGCGTCTTGCTTGGGCTTCTCTCCTGGAGGCCCTCAGTCAGACCCATTGTTCACATGTGGCAAGACGCTCCTCGGGGCACGTCTTGCTTGGGCTTCTCTCCTGGAGGCCCTCAGTCAGACCCATTGTTGTCATGTGGCAAGTCGCTCCTCGGGGCGCGTCTTGCTTGGAACTCTCTCCTGGAGGCGCTCAGTCAGACCGAGTGCTGACATAAGGCAAGACGCTCCTCGGGGCGCGTCTTGCTGGGGCCTCTCTCCTGGAGGCGCACAGTCAGACCCAGTGCTTACATGTGGCAAGACGCTCCTCGGGGCGCGTCTTGCTGGGGTTTCTCTCCTGGAGGCGTTCAGTCAGACCGAGTGCTGACATGTGGCAAGACGCTCCTCGGGGCGCGCCTTGCTTGGGCTTCTCTCATGGAGGCCCTCAGTCAGACCCATTGTTGATATGTGGCAAGACGCTCCTCGGGGCGAGTCTTGCTTGGGCCTCTCTCCTGGAGGTGCTCAGTCAGACCCAGTGTTGACATGGTGCAAGACGCTCCTCGAAGCGCGTCTTGCTTGGGCTTCTCTCTTGGAGGCCCTCAGTCAGACCCATTGTTGACATAAGGCAAGACGCTCCCCGGGGCGCGTCTTGCTTGGGCTTCTCTCCTGGAGGCCCTCAGTCAGACCCATTGTTGACATGTGGCAAGACGCTCCTCGGGGCGCGTCTTGCTTGGGCCTCTCTCCTGGAGGCGCTCAGTCAGACCGAGTGCTGACATGTGGCAAGACGCTCCTCGGGGCGCGTCTTGCTTGGGCCTCTCTCCTGGAGACGCTCAGTCAGAACCAGTGTTGACACGTGACAAGACGCTCCTCTGGGCGCGTCTTGCTTGGGCTTCTCTCATGGAGGCCCTCAGTCAGACCCATTGTTGATATGTGGCAAGACGCTCCTCGGGGCGCTTCTTGCTTGGGCCTCTCTCCTGGAGGCGCTCAGTCAGACCGAGTGCTGAGATGTGGCAAGACGCTCCTCGGGGCGCGTCTTGCTTGGGCTTCTCTCCTGGAGGCCCTCAGTCAGACCCATTGTTCACATGTGGCAAGACGCTCCTCGGGGCACGTCTTGCTTGGGCTTCTCTCCTGGAGGCCCTCAGTCAGACCCATTGTTGTCATGTGGCAAGTCGCTCCTCGGGGCGCGTCTTGCTTGGAACTCTCTCCTGGAGGCGCTCAGTCAGACCGAGTGCTGACATAAGGCAAGACGCTCCTCGGGGCGCGTCTTGCTGGGGCCTCTCTCCTGGAGGCGCACAGTCAGACCCAGTGCTTACATGTGGCAAGACGCTCCTCGGGGCGCGTCTTGCTGGGGTTTCTCTCCTGGAGGCGTTCAGTCAGACCGAGTGCTGACATGTGGCAAGACACTCCTCGGGACGCGTCTTGCTTGGGCTTCTCTCCGGGAGAATCTCAGTCAGACTCATTGTTGACATGTGGCAAGACGCTCCTCGGGGCGCGTCTTGCTTGGGCTTCTCTCCTGGAGGCGCTCAGTCAGACCCAGTGGTGACATGTGACAAGACGCTCCTCGGGGCGCGTCTTGCTTGGGCCTCTCTCCTGGAGACGCTCAGTCAGACCCAGTGTTGACACGTGACAAGACGCTCCTCGGGGCGCGTCTTGCTTGGGCTTCTCTCATGGAGGCCCTCAGTCAGACCCATTGTTGATATGTGGCAAGACGCTCCTCGGGGCGCGTCTTGCTTGGGCCTCTCTCCTGGAGGCGCTCAGTCAGGCCGAGTGCTGACATGTGGCAAGACACTCCTCGGGACGCGTCTTGCTTGGGCTTCTCTCCTGGAGGCCCTCAGTCAGACTCATTGTTGACATGTGGCAAGACGCTCCTCGGGGCGCGTCTTGCTTGGGCCTCTCTCCTGGAGGCGCTCAGTCAGACCCAGTGGTGACATGTGGCAAGAAGCTCCTCAGGGTGCGTCTTGCTTGGGCCTCTCTCCTGGAGACGCTCAGTCAGACCCAGTGTTGACACGTGACAAGACGCTCCTCGGGGCGCGTCTTGCTTGGGCTTCTCTCATGGAGGCCCTCAGTCAGACCCATTGCTGATATGTGGCAAGACGCTCCTCGGGGCGCGTCTTGCTTGGGCCTCTCTCCTGGAGGCGCTCAGTCAGACCGAGTGCTGACATGTGGCAAGACGCTTCCCGGGGCGCGTCTTGCTTGGGCTTCTCTCCTGGAGGCCCTCAGTCAGACCCATTGTTAACATGTGGCAAGACGCTCCTTTGGGCGCATCTTGCTTGGGCTTCTCTCCTGGAGGCGCTCAGTCAGACCCAGTGCTTACATGTGGCAAGACGCTCCTCGGGGCGCGTCTTGCTGGGGCTTCTCTTCTGGAGGCGTTCAGTCAGACCGAGTGCTGACATGTGGCAAGACGCTCCTCGGGACGCGTCTTGCTTGGGCCTCTCTCCTGGAGGAGCTCAGTCAGACCGAGTGCTGACATGTGGCAAGACGCTCCTCGGGGCGCGTCTTGCTGGGGCTTCTCTCCAAGAGGCGTTCAGTCAGACCGAGTGCTGACATGTGGCAAGACGCTCCTCGGGGCGCGTCTTGCTGGGGCTTCTCTCCTAGAGGCGCTCAGTCAGAGCCAGTGGTGACATGTGGCAACACGCTCCTCGGGGCGCGTATTGCTTGGGCCTCTCTCCTGGAGGCCCTCTGTCAGACCCATTGTTGACATGTGGCAAGACGCTCCTCGGGGCGCATCTTGCTTGGGCCTCTCTCCTGGAGGCCCTCAATCAGACCCAGTGTTGACACGTGGTAAGACGCTCCTCGGGGCGCGTCTTGCTTGGGCCTCTCTCCTGGAGGCGCTCAGTCAGACTGAGTAGTGACATGTGGCATGACGCTCCTCGGGGCGCGTCTTGCTTGGGCCTCTCTCCTGGAGGCGCTCAGTCAGACCCAGTGGTGACATGTGGCAAGACACTCCTCGGGGAGCGTCTTGCTGGGGCTTCTCTCCTAGAGGCGTTCAGTCAGACCGAGTGCCGACATGTGGCAAGACGCTTCTCGGGACGCGTCTTGCTTGGGCTTCTCTCCTGGAGGCGCTCAGTCAGACTGAGTAGTGACATGTGGCATGACGCTCCTCCGGGCGCGTCTTGCTTGGGCCTCTCTCCTGGAGGCCCTCTGTCAGCCCCATTGTTGATATGTCGCAAGAAGCTCCTCGGGGCGCGTCTTGCTGGGGCTTCTCTCCTAGAGGCGTTCAGTCAGACCGAGTGCCGACATGTGGCAAGACGCTTCTCGGGACGCGTCTTGCTTGGGCTTCTCTCCTCGAGGCCCTCAGTCAGACTCATTGTTGACATGTGGCAAGACGCTCCTCGGGGCGCGTTTTGCTTGGGCCTCTCTCCTGGTGGCGCTCAGTCAGACCCAGTGGTGACATGTGGCAAGACGCTCCTCGGGGCGCATCTTGCTTGGGCCTCTCTCCGGAAGGAGCTCAGTCAGACCCAGTGGTGACATGTGACAAGACGCTCCTCGGGGCGCGTCTTGCTTGGGCTTCTCTCATGGAGGCCCTCAGTCAGACCCATTGTTGATATGTGGCAAGACGCTCCTCGGGGCGCGTCTTGCTTGGGCCTCTCTCCTGGAGGCGCTCAGTCAGACCGAGTGCTGACATGTGGCAAGACGCTCCTCGGGGCGCGTCTTGCTTGGGCTTCTCTCATGGAGGCACTCAGTCAGACCCATTGTTGATATGTGGCAAGACGCTCCTCGGGGCGAGTCTTGCTTGGGCCTCTCTCCTGGAGGTGCTCAGTCAGACCCAGTGTTGACATGGTGCAAGACGCTCCTCGGGGCGCGTCTTGCTTGGGCTTCTCTCTTGGAGGCCCTCAGTCAGACCCATTGTTGACATAAGGCAAGACGCTCCCCGGGGCGCGTCTTGCTTGGGCTTCTCTCCTGGAGGCCCTCAGTCAGACCCATTGTTGACATGTGGCAAGACGCTCCTCGGGGCGCGTCTTGCTTGGGCCTCTCTCCTGGAGGCGCTCAGTCAGACCGAGTGCTGACATAAGGCAAGACGCTCCTCGAGGCGCGTCTTGCTGGGGCCTCTCTCCTGGAGGCGCTCAGTCAGACCCAGTGCTTACATGTGGCAAGACGCTCCTCGGGGCGCGTCTTGCTTGGGCTTCTCTCATGGAGGCCCTCAGTCAGACCCATTGTTGATATGTGGCAAGACGCTCCTCGGGGCGCGTCTTGCTTGGGCCTCTCTCCTGGAGGCGCTCAGTCAGACCGAGTGCTGACATGTGGCAAGACGCTCCTCGGGGCGCGTCTTGCTTGGGCTTCTCTCATGGAGGCACTCAGTCAGACCCATTGTTGATATGTGGCAAGACGCTCCTCGGGGCGAGTCTTGCTTGGGCCTCTCTCCTGGAGGTGCTCAGTCAGACCCAGTGTTGACATGGTGCAAGACGCTCCTCGGGGCGCGTCTTGCTTGGGCTTCTCTCTTGGAGGCCCTCAGTCAGACCCATTGTTGACATAAGGCAAGACGCTCCCCGGGGCGCGTCTTGCTTGGGCTTCTCTCCTGGAGGCCCTCAGTCAGACCCATTGTTGACATGTGGCAAGACGCTCCTCGGGGCGCGTCTTGCTTGGGCCTCTCTCCTGGAGGCGCTCAGTCAGACCGAGTGCTGACATAAGGCAAGACGCTCCTCGAGGCGCGTCTTGCTGGGGCCTCTCTCCTGGAGGCGCTCAGTCAGACCCAGTGCTTACATGTGGCAAGACGCTCCTCGGGGCGCGTCTTGCTTGGGCCTCTCTCCTGGAGGCGCTCAGTCAGACCCAGTGGTGACATGTGGCAAGACGCTCCTCGGGGCGCGTCTTGCTTGGGCCTCTCTCCTGGAGACGCTCAGTCAGAACCAGTGTTGACACGTGACAAGACGCTCCTCTGGGCGCGTCTTGCTTGGGCTTCTCTCATGGAGGCCCTCAGTCAGACCCATTGTTGATATGTGGCAAGACGCTCCTCGGGGCGCTTCTTGCTTGGGCCTCTCTCCTGGAGGCGCTCAGTCAGACCGAGTGCTGAGATGTGGCAAGACGCTCCTCGGGGCGCGTCTTGCTTGGGCTTCTCTCCTGGAGGCCCTCAGTCAGACCCATTGTTCACATGTGGCAAGACGCTCCTCGGGGCACGTCTTGCTTGGGCTTCTCTCCTGGAGGCCCTCAGTCAGACCCATTGTTGTCATGTGGCAAGTCGCTCCTCGGGGCGCGTCTTGCTTGGAACTCTCTCCTGGAGGCGCTCAGTCAGACCGAGTGCTGACATAAGGCAAGACGCTCCTCGGGGCGCGTCTTGCTGGGGCCTCTCTCCTGGAGGCGCTCAGTCAGACCCAGTGCTTACATGTGGCAAGACGCTCCTCGGGGTGCGTCTTGCTGGGGTTTCTCTCCTGGAGGCGTTCAGTCAGACCGAGTGCTGACATGTGGCAAGACACTCCTCGGGACGCGTCTTGCTTGGGCTTCTCTCCGGGAGAATCTCAGTCAGACTCATTGTTGACATGTGGCAAGACGCTCCTCGGGGCGCGTCTTGCTTGGGCTTCTCTCCTGGAGGCGCTCAGTCAGACCCAGTGGTGACATGTGGCAAGACGCTCCTCGGGGCGCGTCTTGCTTGGGCCTCTCTCCTGGAGACGCTCAGTCAGACCCAGTGTTGACACGTGACAAGACGCTCCTCGGGGCGCGTCTTGCTTGGGCTTCTCTCATGGAGGCCCTCAGTCAGACCCATTGTTGATATGTGGCAAGACGCTCCTCGGGGCGCGTCTTGCTTGGGCCTCTCTCCTGGAGGCGCTCAGTCAGGCCGAGTGCTGACATGTGGCAAGACACTCCTCGGGACGCGTCTTGCTTGGGCTTCTCTCCTGGAGGCCCTCAGTCAGACTCATTGTTGACATGTGGCAAGACGCTCCTCGGGGCGCGTCTTGCTTGGGCCTCTCTCCTGGAGGCGCTCAGTCAGACCCAGTGGTGACATGTGGCAAGAAGCTCCTCAGGGCGCGTCTTGCTTGGGCCTCTCTCCTGGAGACGCTCAGTCAGACCCAGTGTTGACACGTGACAAGACGCTCCTCGGGGCGCGTCTTGCTTGGGCTTCTCTCATGGAGGCCCTCAGTCAGACCCATTGTTGATATGTGGAAAGACGCTCCTCGGGGCGCGTCTTGCTTGGGCCTCTCTCCTGGAGGCGCTCATTCAGACCGAGTGCTGACATGTGGCAAGACACTCCTCGGGATGCGTCTTGCTTGGGCTTCTCTCCTGGAGGCCCTCAGTCAGACTCATTGTTGACATGTGGCAAGACGCTCCTCGGGGTGCGTCTTGCTTGGGCCTCTCTCCTGGAGGCACTCAGTCAGACCGAGTGGTGACATGTGGCAAGACGCTCCTCGGGGCGCGTCTTGCTTGGGCCTCTCTCCTGGAGACGCTCAGTCAGACCAAGTGTTGACACGTGACAAGACGCTCCTCGGGGCGCGTCTTGCTTGGGCTTCTCTCATGGAGGCCCTCAGTCAGACCCATTGTTGATATGTGGCAAGACGCTCCTCGGGGCGCGTCTTGCTTGGGCCTCTCTCCTGGAGGCGCTCAGTCAGACCGAGTGCTGACATGTGGCAAGACGCTCCTCGGGGCGCGTCTTGCTTGGGCTTCTCTCATGGAGGCCCTCACTCAGACCCATTGTTGATATGTGGCAAGACGCTCCTCGGGGCGAGTCTTGCTTGGGCCTCTCTCCTGGAGGTGCTCAGTCAGACCCAGTGTTGACATGGTGCAAGACGCTCCTCGGGGCGCGTCTTGCTTAGGCTTCTCTCTTGGAGGCCCTCAGTCAGACCCATTGTTGACATGTGGCAAGACGCTCCTCGGGGCGTGTCTTGCTTGTGCTTCTCTCCTGGAGGCCCTCAGTCAGACCCATTGTTGACATGTGGCAAGACGCTCCTCGGGGCGCGTCTTGCTTGGGCCTCTCTCCTGGAGGCGCTCAGTCAGACCGATTGCTGACATAAGGCAAGACGCTCCTCGGGGCGCGTCTTGCTGGGGCCTCTCTCCTGGAGGCGCTCAGTCAGACCCAGTGCTTACATGTGGCAAGACGCTCCTCGGGGCGCGTCTTGCTTGGGCCTCTCTCCTGGAGGCGCTCAGTCAGACCCAGTGGTGACATGTGGCAAGACGCTCTTCGGGGCGCGTCTTGCTTGAGCCTCTCTCCTGGAGATGCTCAGTCAGACCCAGTGTTGACACGTGACAAGACGCTCCTCGGGGCGCGTCTTGCTTGGGCTTCTCTCATGGAGGCCCTCAGTCAGACCCATTGTTGATATGTGGCAGGACGCTCCTCGGGGCGCGTCTTGCTTGGGCCTCTCTCCTGGAGGCGCTCAGTCAGACCGAGTGCTGACATGTCGCAAGACGCTCCTCGGGGCGCGTCTTGCTTGGGCTTCTCTCCTGGAATCACTCAGTCAGACCCATTGTTTACATGTGGCAAGACGCTCCTTGGGGCGCATCTTGCTTGGGCCTCTCTCCTGGAGGCCCTCTGTCAGCCCCAGTGTTGACATGTGTCAAGACGCTCCTCGGGGTGCGTCTTGCTTGGGCCTCTCTCCTGGAGGCGCTCAGTCAGACCGAGTGCTGACATGTGGCAAGACGCTCCTCGGGGCGCGTCTTGCTTGGGCTTCTCTCCTGGAGGCCCTCAGTCAGACCCATTGTTGACATGTGGCAAGACGCTCCTCGGGG
Source organism: Nothobranchius furzeri (assembly GCF_043380555.1). Taxonomy (NCBI): domain Eukaryota; kingdom Metazoa; phylum Chordata; class Actinopteri; order Cyprinodontiformes; family Nothobranchiidae; genus Nothobranchius; species Nothobranchius furzeri. Next base: position 11,548 of record NW_027223061.1, read on the forward strand.
CGCGTCTTGCTTGGGCTTCTCTCCTGGAGGCCCTCAGTCAGACCCATTGTTCACATGTGGCAAGACGCTCCTCGGGGCGCATCTTGCTTGGGCCTCTCTCCTGGAGGCCCTCTGTCAGCCCCAGTGTTGACATGTGTCAAGACGCTCCTCGGGGTGCGTCTTGCTTGGGCCTCTCTCCTGGAGGCGCTCAGTCAGACCGAGTGCTGACATGTGGCAAGACGCTCCTCGGGGCGCGTCTTGCTTGGGCTTCTCTCCTGGAGGCCCTCAGTCAGACCCATTGTTGTCATGTTGCAAGACGCTCCTCGGGGCGCGTCTTGCTTGGAACTCTCTCCTGGAGGTGCTCAGTCAGACCCAGTGCTTACATGTGGCAAGACGCTCCTCGGGGCGCGTCTTGCTGGGGCTTCTCTCCTGGAGGCGTTCAGTCAGACCGAGTGCTGACATGTGGCAAGACACTCCTCGGGACGCGTCTTGCTTGGGCTTCTCTCCTGGAGGCCCTCAGTCAGACTCATTGTTGACATGTGGCAAGACGCTCCTCGGGGCGCGTCTTGCTTGGGCTTCTCTCCTGGAGGCGCTCAGTCAGACCCAGTGGTGACATGTGGCAAGACGCTCCTCGGGGTGCGTCTTGCTTGGGCCTCTCTCCTGGAGACGCTCAGTCAGACCCAGTGTTGACACGTGACAAGACGCTCCTCGGGGCGCGTCTTGCTTGGGCTTCTCTCATGGAGGCCCTCAGTCAGACCCATTGTTGATATGTGGCAAGACGCTCCTCGGGGCGCGTCTTGCTTGGGCCTCTCTCCTGGAGGCGCTCAGTCAGGCCGAGTGCTGACATGTGGCAAGACACTCCTCGGGACGCGTCTTGCTTGGGCTTCTCTCCTGGAGGCCCTCAGTCAGACTCATTGTTGACATGTGGCAAGACGCTCCTCGGGGCGCGTCTTGCTTGGGCCTCTCTTCTGGAGGCGCTCAGTCAGACCCAGTGGTGACATGTGGCAAGAAGCTCCTCAGGGCGCGTCTTGCTTGGGCCTCTCTCCTGGAGACGCTCAGTCAGACCCAGTGTTGACACGTGACAAGACGCTCCTCGGGGCGCGTCTTGCTTGGGCTTCTCTCATGGAGGCCCTCAGTCAGACCCATTGTTGATATGTGGCAAGACGCTCCTCGGGGCGCGTCTTGCTTGGGCCTCTCTCCTGGAGGCGCTCATTCAGACCGAGTGCTGACATGTGGCAAGACACTTGAATGATTAGTCAGTGTGTTTTGTTGCGGGTTTTATTCCATCTTTGGCTGTTAACACAGACGAGAGCGCAATGAGCAGCGTCTTCTCCAACAGTCAAGCAGCACTGAATTAACCGTTGAACCGTTTAACACTTAACATAAACATTCACATCCTTAGCTTTACCTTAAAACAAGTCAGATACAGCTCACTCCTTTCAAGCACACAACATTTATAGCAGCATCACTAAGTCCTGGTACAACTGGTAAAAGTTAGCTTAGCTGTTAGCTTACTCACGCTACCATATAACACTAACATTTTACAAAACAAACATACAGGGATAGACGGCCAACATTCCCCTCATTACCCCGGACTTCTACCCAATCTCCTTAATTGCTGTTATTGTGTTATTTGTGCCGTTTTACCTGTTAACACAGACGAGAGCGCAATGAGCAGCGTCTTCTCCAACAGTCAAGCAGCACTGAATTAACCGTTGAACCGTTGGATCAGCAGTACACACTGTGTTCGTTGTGCCCCCTTGTGGTGAAATGTTGTTACTACATCGTTTACTCATTAACAGTCCACAGGGAGAAGTCGAGCTATAATGAACTTCTAAAAGGTTAGCAGTGAAATGGAATGAAGTCAAATAAATTAAAGAAAGAGAGGGGGGTGTCATCTCTATTCTCTCACACTCTCCCCTCAAAAATGTAATGTCGTCCCGACATTCAAGTACCGAACACTAACACAGTGTAATAATCAGTTCACATATCCTTCAAATGCTTTACATATATGCAGAGTACATCTAATCAGGAGTCAGAGTTCATTTGTAGAAAGAGATGCCATGCTGTATCCAGTCTTAAAATATGACACATATCTCCCGTTAATGTCATATTTCCGCAGTTGATGTCATTGTGCACGATGACTATCCACCACTTGATTCGCCTGTAGCGTCAATATCTGCAATCTCTTCTGAGAGTAAGGTACTCACATAGAAGTATACTCAACCTTAAAGAAAATGTTTAAACTGACCTCACAAGTACCACTATTCTCTAACCTGTTGACCAGAATCCTAAACAAAACTGTAGCAAATTATTTGAACCCATGACAGGAAAATAGCAAAACTGCATTAGAACTGAGTTTGCTGATCAAACATGTTCTCTATAAGCTCTCTTAACTCATTCACTTGACATAACAGGCTGCCCTAACTTATGGTAAGTAAACCTCAATGTAGGTTTTCTTATTCTGAAAGGATACCTCCTGTAAAGTGATGTGTCAGCATCTTCATCATCATTTGAGCTTGAAATGCAAGGTAGCTCCTCGCTTTCCACGGTCCCTGACTGGACATTGCCATCCAGTAATGCATGTCCGTCTCCTCCCAGCGTTGGTTGTGATCCTGTCCCAACATCATCCTCAGTCCAATTTCTTTGCATGTCCCCAACATTTGGGTAGAACTCTGGTGCCTCTGCTCTTAGCGGACTCTCAGTATGATGATTGGACTCCATGTCATGATTCTGCTGACATGGGCTGATGATCGCTTCCCAATCTCCCTCATCCTCAGAACTGTCTCCAGGCGTTTCGTTGTCTCTTCTTTTTTTCTTTTTTTTCTTTGGTTGAGTGGGAATTTCTAAGTCTCCAGTTGAAAGGAAATCACACGGCAGCAGTAGGTTTCTGTGGATAACCCTAACTCGCCCCTTCCCGCTTTCTGGTTGGATTTCATATACTGGGCTGTCATGTTTCCTCTCTTTGACAACATACACCTGCTCTTCCCAGAATGCTCTCAACTTCCCTGGTCCTCCTTTTTCATTCAGATTGCGTACCAGTACTCTGCATCCTGGATACAGCTCTGCTCCATGTATCTTTCGGTCATAAAGAGCTTTTCCTCTCATTGCCTGCTTACTGGCTGTGCTGGATGCCAGTTGATAAGCTTCACTCATCCTGACTCTCCATTTTCCTGCATAATCTTGGTGGGATGAGCTCTGGTCCCCCGCGCTGAGGCCGAACATGAGGTCAATAGGGAGTCTGGGTTGGCGACCAAACAAGAGGAAATAGGGAGCATAACCAGTGGCTTCACTACGGGTGCAGTTGTATGCGTGGACCACTTTTGCTAGAGAAGATTTCCAATCTGCTTTTTCAATCTCTGGCAGATTTCTCAGCATAGCCAGCAGTGTCCTATTGAACCTCTCCACCTGGCCATTTCCCTGAGGGTGGTACGGTGTTGTCCGTGACCCCCTGACCCCACTGTACTTCTCCAGTGTTGAAAATAGCTTATTTTCGAACTCCCTCCCCTGATCATGATGAAGCCTTGTGGGGAAACCAAACCTCAACACAAAATCCCCAAATATCTTTTCTGCTGCTGTTTTGGCAGCTTTGTTTCTGCAGGGGTAAGCCTGGGCGAACCTGGTGAAATGGTCCATCACCACCAGGATGTACTCATACCCTCCACTGCATTTCTCTAAATGTAAGAAGTCAATGGAGACTAACTCGAAAGGGTATGTAGTGATGATGTTGGTGAGGGGAGCTCGAGGTGGTTTGTTAGGCCGCTTCCTTTTCAAACAACTGCAAACACGGTTGACATAGTGTTCAACATCACCCTGCATATGAGGCCAATAGAAACGGTTCCTGATCAGGTTTAACACTCTCTCGACTCCAAGATGACCCATCTCCTCATGGAGTTCCTTAAAAATAAGTGGATGATATTTCTTTGGGAGGAGAAGCTGTGAACAGTTGGCTGTCTTGCGATGAAGTAGTCCATCCTTATCCACATACAGTCTGTGTTTTTGTCTCATCAGAGCGGTTATCCCCCCACTACCCTTGTGTCTCCAACTTTTTGGCATTTCCTTTGTAGTTACCCATTGCAATACCTCACCAATCACCGGATCATCTTGTTGTGCCTGTCTCAACGCTTCTTTACTGATCTGACTTACTGATGTCACCACTGCCTTATCTTCTTCTGTAATCAGTTGGTTAATCACTGCTGGGCAAAGCCAGGGCGCAGAATCCTGACACTGAGCAGCAACTGCCTGGATAACACTGTTCATCACCTCGGGTTGCAACGTCTGTGTGCAGGTCTGCATGTACTCCTCCATACTGAGCGACATTCGAGAAAGACCATCTGCATCTCCATTTACTTTGCCGGGTCGGTACTTTATAGAGAACTGGAAATCAGCTAGTTCAGCGACCCATCGATGAGTGGTAGCATTCAGTTTAGCAGTGGAAAGCACATATGTAAGAGGGTTGTTGTCTGTGTAAACTGTAAATGGTGGGGCATAATAGAGGTAATCCCTAAACCTCTCACATATGGCCCATTTCAAGGCCAGGAATTCCAGTTTCCCCGAATGAAGGTGGTAGTTTCTCTCTGGGGCAGTCATTGTCCTGGATCCATATGCTATCACAGCCAATGTGTCCTGCTGCCTCTGGTAAAGTACAGCACCAAGTCCCTCCTGTGAAGCATCACAGTGTAGGATAAAGGGCTGTTCGAAGTCTGGATATCCTAATATCGGTGGTTTTAACAGAAAATCCAATAACTGGCAGAGCACCTCCTGATGTTTTGCTGACCAATTGATTGGTTGAGATGAGGATAACTGTCCTCCACTCTTCTTACTTTGTTTCAATCCTCCTGTTTTTTTCTTTTTGTATTTCTCTCCTTCCTCAGGGCCTCCCGAGAGAAGATCGTAAAGGGGCTTAGCAATGCGGGAGAAGTTTGGTATGTAACTGCGATAGTAGGAAACAAATCCCATTAATTTTCTTAGCTCTCCCACCGTGGAGGGATTTCTCTGTCTCAAAGCCTGCACCGGATAAGTGTCTGCAGGATCCATCGTGTAACCATCTTTTGTTACCAGTTTTCCAAGGAATCTTACTTGATTCTTAAAAATGTCACATTTTCCTGGGGTCAGCTTGACTCCTGTTTTCTGGTAACACTGCAATACCTTTCTCAGATGCTTTAAGTGGTCTTCAAATGTTTTGGAGTGCACTAAATTGTCATCCAGGTAAGGCAAACATACCTCATCCCGCAGTCCTGCCAGACACTCTTCCATGGCTCTCTGGAACTCTGCTGGTGCTGATGATAATCCAAAAGGTATTCTGACCCATTCATAGAGACCCCAGGGCGTAATAAATGCAGTGAGTGGACGGCTTGATTCTTCCAGAAACCCTTGGTGATAGGCTTTTCCCTGGTCCAGAACAGAAAACCAGGAACTTCCCATCAGGCTGTTCAGTATGTCTTGAATGCGGGGAATAGGATGACGGTCGGGAAGAGACTTCTTATTTAACTCTCTGTAATCACAGCACAGTCTGAGGCTACCGTCCCTTTTACGTACACAGACTATAGGGCTTGAATAGTTGGATTTGGACTTTGTTATCCAACCTCTGTTTAACAAGTCTTCCAGATATTCTTTCACCTCATTGTGGAGAGGTCTGGGGACCGATACATATGTCCTTGTGACAGGTGTTGGATCCTGTAGTCTGATTTTGAGCTCCAGTGACGGGATCGTTCCAACATCATAATCATCCCGGGAGAACGCTGCACACTCCTCTCTTAGCAGTCGTTTCACCAGTTGTTGTTGTGCTGGGGACAGGTGACTAATGGGAACGGGTGGATCCCAGCTACCATCATTTTCAACTCCCCCTTGGGTCTCCTCTCCCTTTCCCGTCCTTTCTGATTCTGTTGGATTCCCAGGTTCACAACTGGGAGTGGGCATGTCTTTTTGTGGTATTTGGGCTGACTCTGTCTGTGCGGCATACATGGTCTTAACTAATTGGACTTGCCCTATTATGCTTTTAGAGGGTAAAACAATGTCATGGGCAGTATCATTGTTGACTGGGATTTTGAGACGGGACCAGGGACCCTGCTGAAGACACACTATTCCTTCTTTGACTCTTAACCCCTCTGGGAGTTGTGATGGTAACAGGGGTTCAAACAGGACTCCCTGCTGATCTGCGAGTGGGCCTGCTCGTGCACCACATTTTACCATCTTTGTCTGGCCAGCTGGAATGATGTTCTCCCTACTTGCTTTCACCGTGCCTGTGTTCTGTAAAGCATTGGCATTTCCCATTACTTTCAGAAGTACTTCTGCTTTTTTACATTCAATGGAGAATGCTGCACTGACAGCCTCTGTGATAAGGGGTGGCGGGTCTACACCAATGTTTAACAGGTGTTCTATTACATTAAACCCAATGATCGGTTCTTCACCCACCCCATCCTCTTCAGCAATCAGAACTGGCACCAAGAGCTCAAGATGTGTGTGACTAGCAGATGGCAATTTGAACTTGACCTCAACCCACCCATTAAAAGGAATTGGTGTCTTGTTCACTGCCCTCCCATCTAATATTCTAGGCCCAATAATTTCAGCAAGGCTTTTGATAGCAACATGGGGAATATTTTTTTTTCTCCATTTTTCACTCATAAGACATACTTGTGATCCAGTATCCCACAGAGCCTTGGTCTCCACCCCATCCAGCAGGCAGGTAATGGTACACTTCTTTCCAATCAGATTTAGGAGCTGGTTTCTTCCTGTCGAGGAAAGAAGATTGACACCAACCATTTCATTTACCTGGTATGTGGCTGGTCCAACTTCCCCCATTATCCTTTTCTCCAAATACTGTGTGCTGTCTGTTCTTAACTTGTAGCTATTTCCAGTTATCTCATGTTTAGTCTTGTCAACTCTTGGTATTGGCATTGATGTCACACGGCTCACTGACATCCCCACCTCATCCGTCTTCTCTGATGTTTTTTTAACTAGTCTGCATCCCCGTGATAGGTGTCCACTTTGTCCACATTTGAAACAATGATCACACATCTCTCCCCTGTTGTTGTCTTGACAATTTTTACAGCCACGCTTCCTGCTTGATCTTGACACACATGTATCATTAACAAGTTTTCTGATGTCTTGTATCTCACCCTTAAGTTCTCTGATAACCTGCAGAAGCTCAGTTTCTGTGTGAGAGGCAGATGACTGTGTTTTCATTGCTTTAGTTTTCATCCCAGTGGAAGAAGGCTGTTCTTGTTCCCAAATAGCTCCAACTGTTGTCTTTGGGACTGGATGTGTTTCTGCTCGTACTTCCCTGACTTTCAGGTCTTTGCTGCTCCTCCTGAACTTCTGTTGCCTTTCCCATTCCATGCTAGCAGCCTCATTTGTCTTGGCTATTAGCACATTATCCGTTACTGTGGGATCATCAAGAAAGTTCTTGAGCTGGTGTTTCACATTATCACTTATGAGCCCTGTTCCCACTGCTCTCAGAAACTTCCTCTGAATCAGTTCTGGGCCATAGTCCTCTTCTGAGCCAGGCTCTCTGGATGCAGCAAGAAGTCTTTCTTTTAACTCTATTGCCCGGAACAGGAAGTTTTGTGGAGACTCACTACTATCTTGTGTAATGTTTATTAGGCGATGGTACAGATCAGTGGAGCTATCTTCTTTGTAATGGCCTCTTAGAATAGTGCGCAAGTGAGCAATGGAGAGATCTGCTTTAATTTCTAGCATATCACGAAGAGGTAAGCCTGGACTGATAGATCTAACCACGGCTTCAATGATCTCCTCTTCACTGTGGTTTCTTTTAAGTCCCATATCAATCTGGTGCATCAGATTTGAATAGGAAAGTTTATCTCTCTGGCCCCTTTCTCCAATTTGGCCATTAATTTTGAACTCTCTTCTTATAGTGACTTCAGGGGTGTTAGCTGCAAAGGGATTTGCAAATTGTGCTGGAAGCTGATATGGTCCCTGAATTTTCACCTTCTTTTCCAACCTTGCCATTTCTTCTTCTAATTTCTTAGTGGAAGCTTGAAAACTTAGCTGTAATGCTGCATATTGTTTTTGCAGGCTTTCAAGGGCAGCAACATCTCTTTCAGCCGTCTCATCAACCACCATCGACTCATTTTTTTGCATTGCTTTTGCTTTTGCTATCAGTCTGTTGAGGAATTCACAAGCCACATCCTCTTCTTCCGTTTCAATAGCAATATCAGCAACTTCACTTATTAAACGGATCAGCGTGTGTTTTTTGGTCTGATTTTCAGTTGGGACTTTCGCATACAAACACACCTCCTGGAGCTGGTCCATTTTCAACTGCACAAGGGTCTCACTTAACTTATCCTGCAGTTGCTCCAACTCCATGGCTGATGTATTAAAGTCTCACTTTGTCTTCCCTGAAGCACAGCTGAATCCCCGTACGGGCCACCAGATTTGTTGCACACATGAATTTTTGGTTTTATTCCATCTTTGGCTGTTAACACAGACGAGAGCGCAATGAGCAGCGTCTTCTCCAACAGTCAAGCAGCACTGAATTAACCGTTGAACCGTTTAACACTTAACATAAACATTCACATCCTTAGCTTTACCTTAAAACAAGTCAGATACAGCTCACTCCTTTCAAGCACACAACATTTATAGCAGCATCACTAAGTCCTGGTACAACTGGTAAAAGTTAGCTTAGCTGTTAGCTTACTCACGCTACCATATAACACTAACATTTTACAAAACAAACATACAGGGATAGACGGCCAACATTCCCCTCATTACCCCGGACTTCTACCCAATCTCCTTAATTGCTGTTATTGTGTTATTTGTGCCGTTTTACCTGTTAACACAGACGAGAGCGCAATGAGCAGCGTCTTCTCCAACAGTCAAGCAGCACTGAATTAACCGTTGAACCGTTGGATCAGCAGTACACACTGTGTTCGTTGTGCCCCCTTGTGGTGAAATGTTGTTACTACATCGTTTACTCATTAACAGTCCACAGGGAGAAGTCGAGCTATAATGAACTTCTAAAAGGTTAGCAGTGAAATGGAATGAAGTCAAATAAATTAAAGAAAGAGAGGGGGGTGTCATCTCTATTCTCTCACACACTCCTCGGGACGCGTCTTGCTTGGGCCTCTCTCCTGGAGGCCCTTTGTCAGCCCCAGTGTTGACATGAGTCAAGACGCTCCTCGGGGCGAGTCTTGCTTGGGCCTCTCTCCTGGAGGTGCTCAGTCAGACCCAGTGTTGACATGGTGCAAGAAGCTCCTCGGGGCGCGTCTTGCTTGGGCTTCTCTCTTGGAGGCCCTCAGTCAGACCCATTGTTGACATGTGGCAAGACGCTCCTCGGGGCGCGTCTTGCTTGGGCTTCTCTCCTGGAGGCCCTCAGTCAGACCCATTGTTGACATGTGGCAAGACGCTCCTCGGGGCGCGTCTTGCTTGGGCCTCTCTCCTGGAGGCACTCAGTCAGACCGAGTGCTGACATAAGGCAAGACGCTCCTCGGGGCGCGTCTTCCTGGGGCCTCTCTCCTGGAGGCGCTCAGTCAGACCCAGTGCTTACATGTGGCAAGACGCTCCTCGGGGTGTGTCTTGCTGGGGCTTCTCTCCTGGAGGCGTTCAGTCAGACCGAGTGCTGACATGTGGCAAGGAGCTCCTCGGGGCGCGTCTTTCTTGGGCTTCTCTCCTGGAGGCGTTCAGTCAGACCGAGTGCTGACATGTGGTAAGACGCTCCTCGGGGCGCGTCTTGCTGGGGTTTCTCTCCTGGAGGCGCTGAGTCAGACCCAGTGCTTACATGTGGCAAGACGCTCCTCGGGGCGCGTCTTGCTTGGGCCTCTCTCCTGGAGGCGCTCAGTCAGACCCAGTGGTGACATGTGGCAAGACGCTCCTCGGGACGCGTCTTGCTTGGGCCTCTCTCCTGGAGACGCTCAGTCAGACCCAGTGTTGACACGTGGCAAGACGCTCCTCGGGGCGCGTCTTGCTTGGGGCCTCTCTCCTGGAGGCGCACAGTCAGACAGAGTGCTCACATGTGGCCAGACGCTCCTCGGGGCGCGTCTTGCTGGGGCTTCTCTCCTGGAGGCGCTCAGTCAGACCCAGTGTTGACATGTGACAAGACGCTCCTCGGGGCGCGTCTTGCTGGGGCTTCTCTCCTGGAGGCGTTCAGTCAGACCGAGTGCTGACATGTGGCAAGACGCTCCTCGGGGCGCGTCTTGCTTGGGCTTCTCTCCTGGAGGCCCTCAGTCAGACTCATTGTTGACATGTGTTAAGACGCTCCTCCGGGCGCGTCTTGCTTGGGCCTCTCTCCTGGAGGCGCACAGACAGACAGAGTGCTGACATGTGGCAAGACGCTCCTCGGGGCGCGTCTTGCTTGGGCTTCTCTCCTGGAGGCCCTAAGTTCAGACCCATTGTTGACATGTGGCAAGACGCTCCTCGGGGCGCGTCTTGCTTGGGCCTCTCTCCTGGAGGCGCTCAGTCAGACCAAGTAGTGACATGCAGCAAGACGCTCCTCAGGGCGCGTCTTGCTTGGGCTTCTCTCCTGGAGGCCCTCAGTCAGACCCATTGTTGACATGTGGCAAGATGCTCCTCGGGGCGAGTCTTGCTTGGGCCTCTCTCCTGGAGGTGCTCAGTCAGACCCAGTGTTGACATGGTGCAAGACGCTCCTCGGGGCGCGTCTTGCTTGGGCTTCTCTCTTGGAGGCCCTCAGTCAGACCCATTGTTTACATGTGGCAAGACGCTCCTCGGGGCGCATCTTGCTTGGGCCTCTCTCCTGGAGGCCCTCTGTCAGCCCCAGTGTTGACATGTGTCAAGACGCTCCCCGGGATGCGTCTTGCTTGGGCCTCTCTCCTGGAGTCGCTCAGTCAGACCGAGTGCTGACATGTGGCAAGACGCTCCTCGGGGCGCGTCTTGCTTGGGCTTCTCTCCTGGAGGCCCTCAGTCAGACCCATTGTTGACATGTGGCAAGACGCTCCGCGGGGCGCGTCTTGCTTGGGCCTCTCTCCTGGAGGCGCTCAGTCAGACCGAGTGCTGACATAAGGCAAGATGCTCCTCGGGGCGCGTCTTGCTGGGGCCTCTCTCCTGGAGGCGCTCAGTCAGACCCAGTGCTTACATGTGGCAAGACGCTCCTCGGGGCGTGTCTTGCTGGGGCTTCTCTCCTGGAGGCGTTCAGTCAGACCGAGTGCTGACATGTGGCAAGACGCTCCTCGGGGCGCTTCTTGCTTGGGCTTCTCTCCTGGAGGCGTTCAGTCAGACCGAGTGCTGACATGTGGTAAGACGCTCATCGGGGCGCGTCTTGCTGGGGCTTCTCTCCTGGAGGCGCTCAGTCAGACCCAGTGCTTACATGTGGCAAGACGCTCCTCGGGGCGCGTCTTGCTTGGGCCTCTCTCCTGGAGGCGCTCAGTCAGACCCAGTGCTGACATGTGGCAAGACGCTCCTCGGGGCGCGTCTTGCTTGAGCTTCTCTCATGGAGGCCCTCAGTCAGACCCATTGCTGATATGTGGCAAGACGCTCCTCGGGGCGCGTCTTGCTTGGGCCTCTCTCCTGGAGGCGCTCAGTCAGACCGAGTGCTGACATGTGGCAAGACGCTTACCGGGGCGCGTCTTGCTTGGGCTTCTCTCCTGGAGGCCCTCAGTCAGACCCATTGTTTACATGTGGCAAGACGCTCCTTTGGGCGCATCTTGCTTGGGCTTCTCTCCTGGAGGCGCTCAGTCAGACCCAGTGCTTACATGTGGCAAGACGCTCCTCGGGGCGCTTCTTGCTGGGGCTTCTCTTCTGGAGGCGTTCAGTCAGACCGAGTGCTGACATGTGGCAAGACGCTCCTCGGGACGCGTCTTGCTTGGGCTTCTCTCCTGGAGGCCCTCAGTCAGACTCATTGTTGACATGTGGCAAGACGCTCCTCGGGGCGCGTCTTGCTTGGGCCTCTCTCCTGGAGGCGCTCAGTCAGACCCAGTGGTGACATGTGGCAAAACGCTCCTCGGGGCGTGTCTTGCTTGGGCCTCTCTCCTGGATGCGCTCAGTCAGACCCAGTGGTGACATGTGACAAGACGCTCCCCGGGGCGCGTTTTGCTTGGGCTTCTCTCATGGAGGCCCTCAGTCAGATCCATTGTTGATATGTGGCAAGACGCTCCTCGGGGCGCGTCTTGCTTGGGCCTCTCTCCTGGAGGAGCTCAGTCAGACCGAGTGCTGACATGTGGCAAGACGCTCCTCGGGGCGCGTCTTGCTGGGGCTTCTCTCCTAGAGGCGTTCAGTCAGACCGAGTGCTGACATGTGGCAAGACGCTCCTCGGGGCGCGTCTTGCTGGGGCTTCTCTCCTAGAGGCGCTCAGTCAGAGCCAGTGGTGACATGTGGCAACACGCTCCTCGGGGCGCGTATTGCTTGGGCCTCTCTCCTGGAGGCCCTCTGTCAGACCCATTGTTGACATGTGGCAAGACGCTCCTCGGGGCGCGTCTTGCTTGGGCCTCTCTCCTGGAGGCCCTCAATCAGACCCAATGTTGACACGTGGTAAGACGCTCCTCGGGGCGCGTCTTGCTTGGGCCTCTCTCCTGGAGGCGCTCAGTCAGACTGAGTAGTGACATGTGGCATGACGCTCCTCGGGGCAGGTCTTGCTTGGGCCTCTCTCCTGGAGGCGCTCAGTCAGACCCAGTGGTGACATGTGGCAAGACACTCCTCGGGGAGCGTCTTGCTGGTGCTTCTCTCCTAGAGGCGTTCAGTCAGACCGAGTGCCGACATGTGGCAAGACGCTTCTCGGGACGCGTCTTGCTTGGGCTTCTCTCCTGGAGGTGCTCAGTCAGACTGAGTAGTGACATGTGGCATGACGCTCCTCGGGGCGCGTCTTGCTTGGGCCTCTCTCCTAGAGGCCCTCTGTCAGCCCCATTGTTGATATGTGGCAAGAAGCTCCTCGGGGCGCGTCTTGCTTGGGGCCTCTCTCCTGGAGGCGCACAGTCAGACAGAGTGCTGACATGTGGCCAGACGCTCCTCGGGTGCGTCTTGCTTGGGCCTCTCTCCTGGAGGTGCTCAGTCAGACCCAGTGTTGACATGGTGCAAGACGCTCCTCGGGGCGCGTCTTGCTTGGGCTTCTCTCTTGGAGGCCCTCAGTCAGACCCATTGTTGACATGTGGCAAGACGCTCCTCGGGGCGCATCTTGCTTGGGCCTCTCTCCTGGAGGCCCTCTGTCAGCCCCAGTGTTGACATGTGTCAAGACGCTCCTCGGGGTGCGTCTTGCTTGGGCCTCTCTCCTGGAGTCGCTCAGTCAGACCGAGTGCTGACATGTGGCAAGATGCTCCTCGGGGCGCGTCTTGCTTGGGCTTCTCTCCTGGAGGCCCTCAGTCAGACCCATTGTTGACATGTGGCAAGACGCTCCGCGGGGCGCGTCTTGCTTGGGCCTCTCTCCTGGAGGCGCTCAGTCAGACCGAGTGCTGACATAAGGCAAGACGCTCCTCGGGGCGCGTCTTGCTGGGGCCTCTCTCCTGGAGGCGCTCAGTCAGACCCAGTGCTTACATGTGGCAAGACGCTCCTCGGGGCGCGTCTTGCTGGGGCTTCTCTCCTGGAGGCGTTCAGTCAGACCGAGTGCTGACATGTGGCAAGACGCTCCTCGGGGCGCGTCTTGCTTGGGCTTCTCTCCTGGAGGCGTTCAGTCAGACCGAGTGCTGACATGTGGTAAGACGCTCCTAGGGGCGCGTCTTGCTGGGGCTTCTCTCCTGGAGGCGCTGAGTCAGACCCAGTGCTTACATGTGGCAAGACGCTCCTCGGGGCGCGTCTTGCTTGGGCCTCTCTCATGGAGGCGCTCAGTCAGACCCAGTGCTTACATGTGGCAAGACGCTCCTCGGGGCGCGTCTTGCTGGGGCTTCTCTCCTGGAGGCGCTCAGTCAGACCCAGTGCTTACATGTGGCAAGACGCTCCTCGGGGCGCATCTTGCTGAGGCTTCTCTCCTGGAGGCGTTCAGTCAGACCGAGTGCTGACATGTGGCAAGACGCTCCTCGGGACGCGTCTTGCTTGGGCTTCTCTCCTGGAGGCCCTCAGTCAGACCCATTGTTGACATGTGGCAAGACGCACCTCGGGGCGCGTCTTGCTTGGGCCTCTCTCCTGGAGGCGCTCAGTCAGACCCAGTGGTGACATGTGGCAAGACGCTCCTCGGGGCGCGTCTTGCTTGGGCCTCTCTCCTGGAGGCGCTCAGTCAGACCCATTGTTGACATGTGGCAAGACGCTCCTCGGGGCACGTCTTGCTTGAGGCTTCTCTCCTGGAGGCCCTCAGTCAGACCCATTGTTGACATGTGGCAAGACGCTCCTCGGGGCGCGTCTTGCTTGGGCCTCTCTCCTGGAGGCGCTCAGTCAGACCGAGTGCTGACATAAGGCAAGACGCTCCTCGGGGCGCGTCTTGCTGGGGCCTCTCTCCTGGAGGCGCTCAGTCAGACCCAGTGCTTACATGTGGCAAGACGCTCCTCGGGGCGCGTCTTGCTTGGGCCTCTCTCCTGGAGACTCTCAGTCAGACCCAGTGTTGACACGTGACAAGACGCTCCTCGGGGCGCGTCTTGCTTGGGCTTCTCTCAAGGAGGCCCACAGTCTGACCCATTGTTGATATGTGGCAAGACGCTCCTCGGGGCGCGTCTTGCTTGGGCCTCTCTCCTGGAGGCGCTCAGTCAGACCGAGTGCTGACATGTGGCAAGACGCTCCTCGGGGCGCGTCTTGCTTGGGCTTCTCTCCTGGAGGCCCTCAGTCAGACCCATTGTTTACATGTGGCAAGACGCTCCTCGGGGCGCATCTTGCTTGGGCCTCTCTCCTGGAGTTCCTCTGTCAGCCCCAGTGTTGACATGTGTCAAGACGCTCCTCGGGGTGCATCTTGCTTGGGCCTCTCTCCTGGAGGCGCTCAGTCAGACCGAGTGCTGACATGTGGCAAGACGCTCCTCGGGGCGCGTCTTGCTTGGGCTTCTATCCTGGAGGCCCTCAGTCAGACCCATTGTTGACATGTGGCAAGACACTCCTCGGGACGCGTCTTGCTTGGGCTTCTCTCCTGGAGGCCCTCAGTCAGACTCATTGTTGACATGTGGCAAGACACTCCTCGGGACGCGTCTTGCTTGGGCCTCTCTCCTGGAGGCGCTCAGTCAGACCGAGTGCTGACATAAGGCAAGACGCTCCTCGGGGCGCGTCTTGCTGGGGCCTCTCTCCTGGAGGCGCTCAGTCAGACCCAGTGCTTACATGTGGCAAGACGCTCCTCGGGGCGCGTATTGCTGGGGCTTCTCTCCTGGAGGCGTTCAGTCAGACCGAGTGCTGACATGTGGCAAGACACTCCTCGGGACGAGTCTTGCTTGGGCTTCTCTCCTGGAGGCCCTCAGTCAGACTCATTGTTGACATGTGGCAAGACGCTCCTCGGGGCGCGTCTTGCTTGGGCCTCTCTCCTGGAGGCGCTCAGTCAGACCCAGTGGTGACAGGTGGCAAGACGCTCCTCGGGGCGCGTCTTGCTTGGGCCTCTCTCCTGGAGACGCTCAGTCAGACCCAGTGTTGACACGTGACAAGACGCTCCTCGGGGCGCGTCTTGCTTGGGCTTCTCTCATGGAGGCCCTCAGTCAGACCCATTGTTGATATGTGGCAAGACGCTCCTCGGGGCGCGTCTTGCTTGGGCCTTTCTCCTGGAGGCGCTCAGTCAGACCGAGTGCTGACATGTGGCAAGACGCTCCTCGGGGCGCGTCTTGCTTGGGCTTCTCTCATGGAGGCCCTCAGTCAGACCCATTGTTGATATGTGGCAAGACGCTCCTCGGGGCGAGTCTTGCTTGGGCCTCTCTCCTGGAGGTGCTCAATCAGACCCAGTGTTGACATGGTGCAAGACGCTCCTCGGGGCGCGTCTTGCTTGGGCTTCTCTCTTGGAGGCCCTCAGTCAGACCCATTGTTGACATGTGGCAAGACGCTCCTCGGGGCTTATCTTGCTTGGGCCTCTCTCCTGGAGGCCCTCTGTCAGCCCCAGTGTTGACATGTGTCAAGACGCTCCTCGGGGTGCGTCTTGCTTGGGCCTCTCTCCTGGAGTCGCTCAGTCAGACCGAGTGCTGACATGTGGCAAGATGCTCCTCGGGGCGCGACTTGCTTGGGCTTCTCTCATGGAGGCCCTCAGTCAGACCCATTGTTGATATGTGGCAAGACGCTCCTCGGGGCGAGTCTTGCTTGGGCCTCTCTCCTGGAGGTGCTCAGTCAGACCCAGTGTTGACATGGTGCAAGACGCTCCTCAGGGGGCGTCTTGCTTGAGCTTCTCTCTTGGAGGCCCTCAGTCAGACCCATTGTTTACATGTGGCAAGACGCTCCTCGGGGCGCATCTTGCTTGGGCCTCTCTCCTGGAGGCCCTCTGTCAGCCCCAGTGTTGACATGTGTCAAGACGCTCCCCGGGGTGCGTCTTGCTTGGGCCTCTCTCCTGGAGTCGCTCAGTCAGACCGAGTGCTGACATGTGGCAAGACGCTCCTCGGGGCGCGTCTTGCTTGGGCTTCTCACCTGGAGGCCCTCAGTCAGACCCATTGTTGACATGTGGCAAGACGCTCCGCGGGGCGCATCTTGCTTGGGCCTCTCTCCTTGAGGCGCTCAGTCAGACCGAGTGCTGACATAAGGCAAGACGCTCCTCGGGGCGCGTCTTGCTGGGGCCGCTCTCCTGGAGGCGCTCAGTCAGACCCAGTGCTTACATGTGGCAAGACGCTCCTCGGGGCGTGTCTTGCTGGGGCTTCTCTTCTGGAGGCGTTCAGTCAGACCGAGTGCTGACATGTGGCAAGACGCTCCTCGGGGCGCGTCTTGCTTGGGCTTCTCTCCTGGAGGAGGTCAGTCAGACCGAGTGCTGACATGTGGTAAGACGCTCCTCGGGGTGCGTCTTGCTGGGGCTTCTCTCCTGGAGGCGCTCAGTCAGACCCAGTGCTTACATGTGGCAAGACGCTCCTCGGGGCGCGTCTTGCTTGGGCCTCTCTCCTGGAGGCGCTCAGTCAGACCCAGTGCTTACATGTGGCAAGACGCTCCTCGGGGCGCGTCTTGCTGGGGCTTCTCTCCTGGAGGCGCTCAGTCAGACCCAGTGCTTACATGTGGCAAGACGCTCCTCGGGGCGCGTCTTGCTGGGGCTTCTCTCCTGGAGGCGTTCAGTCAGACCGAGTGCTGACATGTGGCAAGACTTTCCTCGGGACGCGTCTTGCTTGGGCTTCTCTCCTGGAGGCCCTCAGTCAGACCCATTGTTGACATGTGGCAAGACGCTCCTCGGGGCGCGTCTTGCTTGGGCCTCTCTCCTGGAGGCGCTCAGTCAGACCCAGTGGTGACATGTGGCAAGACGCTCCTCGGGGCGCGTCTTGCTTGGGCCTCTCTCCTGGAGGCGCTCAGTCAGACCCATTGTTGACATGTGGCAAGACGCTCCTCGGGGCGCGTCTTGCTTGGGCTTCTCTCCTGGAGGAACTCAGTCAGACCCATTGTTGACATGTGGCAAGACGCTCCTCCGGGCGCGTCTTGCTTGGGCCTCTCTCCTGGAGGCGCTCAGTCAGACCGAGTGCTGACATAAGGCAAGACGCTCCTCGGGGCGCGTCTTGCTGGGGCCTCTCTCCTGGAGGCGCTCAGTCAGACCCAGTGCTTACATGTGGCAAGACGCTCCTCGGGGCGCGTCTTGCTTGGGCCTCTCTCCTGGAGTCGCTCAGTCAGACCCAGTGTTGACACGTGACAAGACGCTCCTCGGGGCGCGTCTTGCTTGGGCTTCTCACATGGAGGCCCTCAGTCAGACCCATTGTTGATATGTGGCAAGACGCTCCTCGGGGCGAGTCTTGCTTGGGCCTCTCTCCTGGAGGTGCTCAGTCAGACCCAGTGTTGACATGGTGCAAGACGCTCCTCGGGGCGCGTCTTGCTTGGGCTTCTCTCTTGGAGGCCCTCAGTCAGACCCATTGTTTACATGTGGCAAGACGCTCCTCGGGGTGCGTCTTGCTTGGGCCTCTCTCCTGGAGTCGCTCAGTCAGACCGAGTGCTGACATGTGGCAAGATGCTCCTCGGGGCGCGTCTTGCTTGGGCTTCTCTCATGGAGGCCCTCAGTCAGACCCATTGTTGATATGTGGCAAGACGCTCCTCGGGGCGAGTCTTGCTTGGGCCTCTCTCCTGGAGGTGCTCAGTCAGACCCAGTGTTGACATGGTGCAAGACGCTCCTCGGGGCGCGTCTTGCTTGGGCTTCTCTCTTGGAGGCCCTCAGTCAGACCAATTGTTTACATGTGGCAAGACGCTCCTCGGGGCGCATCTTAATTGGGCCTCTCTCCTGGAGGCCCTCTGTCAGCCCCAGTGTTGACATGTGTCAAGACGCTCCCCGGGGTGCGTCTTGCTTGGGCCTCTCTCCTGGAGTAGCTCAGTCAGACCCAGTGTTGACACGTGGCAAGACGCTCCTCGGGGCGCGTCTTACTTGGGCCTCTCTCCTGGAGGCGCTCAGTCAGACCCAGTGGTGACATGTGGCAAGATGCTCCTCGGGGCGCGTCTTGCTTGGGCTTCTCTCATGGAGGCCCTCAGTCAGACCCATTGCTAATATGTGGCAAGACGCTCCTCGGGGCGCGTCTTGCTTCGGCCTCTCTCCTGGAGGCGCTCAGTCAGACCGAGTGCTGACATGTGGCAAGACGCTCCTCGGGGCGCGTCTTGCTTGGGCTTCTCTCCTGGAGGCCCTCAGTCAGACTCATTGTTGACATGTGGCAAGATGCTCCTCGGTGCGCGTCTTGCTTGGGGCCTCTCTCCTGGAGGCGCACAGTCAGACAGAGTGCTGACATGTGGCCAGACGCTCCTCGGGGTGCGTCTTGCTGGGGCCTCTCTCCTGGAGGCGCTCTGTCAGACCGAGTGCTGACATGTGGCAAGACGCTCCTCGGGGCGCGTCTTGCTTGGGCTTCTCTCCTGGAGGCCCTCAGTCAGACCCATTGTTTACATGTGGCAAGACGCTCCTCGGGGCGCATCTTGCTTGGGCCTCTCTCCTGGAGGCCCTCTGTCACCCCCAGTGTTGACATGTGTCAAGACGCTCCTCGGGGCGAGTCTTGCTTGGGCCTCTCTCCTGGAGGTGCTCAGTCAGACCCAGTGTTGACATGTTGCAAGACGCTCCTCGGGGCGCATCTTGCTTGGGCTTCTCTCTTGGAGGCCCTCAGTCAGACCCATTGTTGACATGTGGCAAGACGCTCCTCGGGGCGCGTCTTGCTTGGGCTTTTCTCCTGGAGGCCCTCAGTCAGACCCATTGTTGACATGTGGCAAGACGCTCCTCGGGGCGCGTCTTGCTTGGGCCTCTCTCCTGGAGGCGCTCAGTCAGACCGAGTGCTGACATAAGGCAAGACGCTCCTCGGTGCGCGTCTTGCTGGGGCCTCTCTCCTGGAGGCGCTCAGTCAGACCCAGTGCTTACATGTGGCAAGACGCTCCTCGGGGTGTGTCTTGCTGGGGCTTCTCTCCTGGAGGCGTTCAGTCAGACCGAGTGCTGACATGTGGCAAGGAGCTCCTCGGGGCGCGTCTTGCTTGGGCTTCTCTCCTGGAGGCGTTCAGTCAGACCGAGTGCTGACATGTGGTAAGACGCTCCTCGGGGCGCGTCTTGCTGGGGCTTCTCTCCTGGAGGCGCTCAGTCAGACCCAGTGGTGACATGTGACAAGACGCTCCTCGGGGCGCGTCTTGCTTGGGCTTCTCTCATGGAGGCCCTCAGTCAGATCCATTGTTGATATGTGGCAAGACGCTCCTCGGGGCGCGTCTTGCTTGGGCCTCTCTCCTGGAGGAGCTCAGTAAGACCGAGTGCTGACATGTGGCAAGACGCTCCTCGGGGCGCGTCTTGCTGGGGCTTCTCTCCTGGAGGCGTTCAGTCAGACCGAGTGCTGACATGTGGCAAGATGCTCCTCGGGGGCGTCTTGATTGGGGCCTCTCTCCTGGAGGCGCACAGTCAGACAGAGTGCTGACATGTGGCCAGACGCTCCTCGGGGCGCGTCTTGCTGGGGCCTCTCTCCTGGAGGCGCTCAGTCAGACCGAGTGCTGACATGTGGCAAGACGCTCCTCGGGGCGCGTCTTGCTTGGGCTTCTCTCCTGGAGGCCCTCAGTCAGACCCATTGTTTACATGTGGCAAGACGCTCCTCGGGGCGCATCTTCCTTGGGCCTCTCTCCTGGAGGCCCTCTGTCAGCCCCAGTGTTGACATGAGTCAAGACGCTCCTCGGGACGAGTCTTGCTTGGGCCTCTCTCCTGGAGGTGCTCAGTCAGACCCAGTGTTGACATGGTGCAAGAAGCTCCTCGGGGCGCGTCTTGCTTGGGCTTCTCTCTTGGAGGCCCTCAGTCAGACCCATTGTTGACATGTGGCAAGACTCTCCTCGGGGCGCGTCTTGCTTGGGCTTCTCTCCTGGAGGCCCTCAGTCAGACCCATTGTTGACATGTGGCAAGACGCTCCTCGGGGCGCGTCTTGCTTGGGCCTCTCTCCTGGAGGCGCTCAGTCAGACCGAGTGCTGACATAAGGCAAGACGCTCCTCGGGGCGCGTCTTCCTGGGGCCTCTCTCCTGGAGGCGCTCAGTCAGACCGAGTGCTGACATGTGGCAAGGAGCTCCTCGGGGCGCGTCTTTCTTGGGCTTCTCTCCTGGAGGCGTTCAGTCAGACCGAGTGCTGACATGTGGTAAGACGCTCCTCGGGGCGCGTCTTGCTGGGGTTTCTCTCCTGGAGGCGCTCAGTCAGACCCAGTGCTTACATGTGGCAAGACGCTCCTCGGGGCGCGTCTTGCTTGGGCCTCTCTCCTGGAGGCGCTCAGTCAGACCCAGTGGTGACATGTGGCAAGACGCTCCTCGGGACGCGTCTTGCTTGGGCCTGTCTCCTGGAGACGCTCAGTCAGACCCAGTGTTGACACGTGGCAAGAAGCTCCTCGGGGCGCTTCTTGCTTGGGGCCTCTCTCCTGGAGGCGCACAGTCAGACAGAGTGCTGACATGTGGCCAGACGCTCCTCGGGGCGCGTCTTGCTGGGGCTTCTCTCCTGGAGGCGCTCAGTCAGACCCAGTGTTGACATGTGACAAGACGCTCCTCGGGGCGCGTCTTGCTGGGGCTTCTCTCCTGGAGGCGTTCAGTCAGACCGAGTGCTGACATGTGGCAAGACGCTCCTCGGGGCGCGTCTTGCTTGGGCTTCTCTCCTGGAGGCCCTCAGTCAGACTCATTGTTGACATGTGTTAAGACGCTCCTCCGGGCGCGTCTTGCTTGGGCCTCTCTCCTGGAGGCGCACAGACAGACAGAGTGCTGACATGTGGCAAGACGCTCCTCGGGGCGCGTCTTGCTTGGGCTTCTCTCCTGGAGGACCTAAGTTCAGACCCATTGTTGACATGTGGCAAGACGCTCCTCGGGGCGCGTCTTGCTTGGGCCTCTCTCCTGGAGGCGCTCAGTCAGACCAAGTGCTGACATGCAGCAAGACGCTCCTCAGGGCGCGTCTTGCTTGGGCTTCTCTCCTGGAGGCCCTCAGTCAGACCCATTGTTGACATGTGGCAAGATGCTCCTCGGGGCGAGTCTTGCTTGGGCCTCTCTCCTGGAGGTGCTCAGTCAGACCCAGTGTTGACATGGTGCAAGACGCTCCTCGGGGCGCGTCTTGCTTGGGCTTCTCTCTTGGAGGCCCTCAGTCAGACCCATTGTTTACATGTGGCAAGACGCTCCTCGGGGCGCATCTTGCTTGGGCCTCTCTCCTGGAGGCCCTCTGTCAGCCCCAGTGTTGACATGTGTCAAGACGCTCCCCGGGGTGCGTCTTGCTTGGGCCTCTCTCCTGGAGTCGCTCAGTCAGACCGAGTGCTGACATGTGGCAAGACGCTCCTCGGGGCGCGTCTTGCTTGGGCTTCTCTCCTGGAGGCCCTCAGTCAGACCCATTGTTGACATGTGGCAAGACGCTCCGCGGGGCGCGTCTTGCTTGGGCCTCTCTCCTGGAGGCGCTCAGTCAGACCGAGTGCTGACATAAGGCAAGACGCTCCTCGGGGCGCGTCTTGCTGGGGCCTCTCTCCTGGAGGCGCTCAGTCAGACCCAGTGCTTACATGTGGCAAGACGCTCCTCGGGGCGTGTCTTGCTGGGGCTTCTCTCCTGGAGGCGTTCAGTCAGACCGAGTGCTGACATGTGGCAAGACGCTCCTCGGGGCGCTTCTTGCTTGGGCTTCTCTCCTGGAGGCGTTCAGTCAGACCGAGTGCTGACATGTGGTAAGACGCTCCTCGGGGCGCGTCTTGCTGGGGCTTCTCTCCTGGAGGCGCTCAGTCAGACCCAGTGCTTACATGTGGCAAGACGCTCCTCGGGGCGCATCTTGCTTGGGCCTCTCTCCTGGAGGCGCTCAATCAGACCCAGTGCTGACATGTGGCAAGACGCTCCTCGGGGCGCGTCTTGCTTGGGCCTCTCTCCTGGAGGCGCTCAGTCAGACCGAGTGCTGACATGTGGCAAGACGCTTCCCGGGGCGCGTCTTGCTTGGGCTTCTCTCCTGGAGGCCCTCAGTCAGACCCATTGTTTACATGTGGCAAGACGCTCCTTTGGGCGCATCTTGCTTGGGCTTCTCTCCTGGAGGCGCTCAGTCAGACCCAGTGCTTACATGTGGCAAGACGCTCCTCGGGGCGCGTCTTGCTGGGGCTTCTCTTCTGGAGGCGTTCAGTCAGACCGAGTGCTGACATGTGGCAAGACGCTCCTCGGGACGCGTCTTGCTTGGGCTTCTCTCCTGGAGGCCCTCAGTCAGACTCATTGTTGACATGTGGCAAGACGCTCCTAGGGGCGCGTCTTGCTTGGGCCTCTCTCCTGGAGGCGCTCAGTCAGACCCAGTGGTGACATGTGGCAACACGCTCCTCGGGGCGCGTCTTGCTTGGGCCTCTCTCCTGGAGGCCCTCAATCAGACCCAGTGTTGACACGTGGTAAGACGCTCCTCGGGGCGCGTCTTGCTTGGGCCTCTCTCCTGGAGGCGCTCAGTCAGACTGAGTAGTGACATGTGGCATGACGCTCCTCGGGGCGCGTCTTGCTTGGGCCTCTCTCCTGGAGGCGCTCAGTCAGACCCAGTGGTGACATGTGGCAAGACACTCCTCGGGGAGCGTCTTGCTGGGGCTTCTCTCCTAGAGGCGTTCAGTCAGACCGAGTGCCGACATGTGGCAAGACGCTTCTCGGGACGCGTCTTGCTTGGGCTTCTCTCCTGGAGGTGCTCAGTCAGACTGAGTAGTGACATGTGGCATGACGCTCCTCGGGGTGCGTCTTGCTTGGGCCTCTCTCCTGGAGGCCCTCTGTCAGCCCCATTGTTGATATGTGGCAAGAAGCTCCTCGGGGCGCGTCTTGCTGGGGCTTCTCTCCTAGAGGCGTTCAGTCAGACCGAGTGCCGACATGTGGCAAGACGCTTCTCGGGACGCGTCTTGCTTGGGCTTCTCTCCTCGAGGCCCTCAGTCAGACTCATTGTTGACATGTGGCAAGACGCTCCTCGGGGCGCGTTTTGCTTGGGCCTCTCTCCTGGTGGCGCTCAGTCAGACCCAGTGGTGACATGTGACAAGACGCTCATCGGGGCGCGTCTTGCTTGGGCTTCTCTCATGGAGGCCCTCAGTCAGACCCATTGTTGATATGTGGCAAGACGCTCCTCGGGGCGCGTCTTGCTTGGGCCTCTCTCCTGGAGGCGCTCAGTCAGACCGAGTGCTGACATGTGGCAAGACGCTCCTCGGGGCGCGTCTTGCTTGGGCTTCTCTCATGGAGGCCCTCAGTCAGACCCATTGTTGATATGTGGCAAGACGCTCCTCGGGGCGAGTCTTGCTTGGGCCTCTCTCCTGGAGGTGCTCAGTCAGACACAGTGTTGACATGGTGCAAGACGCTCCTCGGGGCGCGTCTTGCTTGGGCTTCTCTCTTGGAGGCCCTCAGTCAGACCCATTGTTGACATAAGGCAAGACGCTCCCCGGGGCGCGTCTTGCTTGGGCTTCTCTCCTGGAGGCCCTCAGTCAGACCCATTGTTGACATGTGGCAAGACGCTCCTCGGGGCGCGTCTTGCTTGGGCCTCTCTCCTGGAGGCGCTCAGTCAGACCGAGTGCTGACATAAGGCAAGACGCTCCTCGAGGCGCGTCTTGCTGGGGCCTCTCTCCTGGAGGCGCTCAGTCAGACCCAGTGCTTACATGTGGCAAGACGCTCCTCGGGGCGCGTCTTGCTTGGGCCTCTCTCCTGGAGGCGCTCAGTCAGACCCAGTGGTGACATGTGGCAAGACGCTCCTCGGGGCGCGTCTTGCTTGGGCCTCTCTCCTGGAGACGCTCAGTCAGAACCAGTGTTGACACGTGACAAGACGCTCCTCTGGGCGCGTCTTGCTTGGGCTTCTCTCATGGAGGCCCTCAGTCAGACCCATTGTTGATATGTGGCAAGACGCTCCTCGGGGCGCTTCTTGCTTGGGCCTCTCTCCTGGAGGCGCTCAGTCAGACCGAGTGCTGAGATGTGGCAAGACGCTCCTCGGGGCGCGTCTTGCTTGGGCTTCTCTCCTGGAGGCCCTCAGTCAGACCCATTGTTCACATGTGGCAAGACGCTCCTCGGGGCGCATCTTGCTTGGGCCTCTCTCCTGGAGGCCCTCTGTCAGCCCCAGTGTTGACATGTGTCAAGACGCTCCTCGGGGTGCGTCTTGCTTGGGCCTCTCTCCTGGAGGCGCTCAGTCAGACCGAGTGCTGACATGTGGCAAGACGCTCCTCGGGGCGCGTCTTGCTTGGGCTTCTCTCCTGGAGGCCCTCAGTCAGACCCATTGTTGTCATGTGGCAAGTCGCTCCTCGGGGCGCGTCTTGCTTGGAACTCTCTCCTGGAGGCGCTCAGTCAGACCGAGTGCTGACATAAGGCAAGACGCTCCTCGGGGCGCGTCTTGCTGGGGCCTCTCTCCTGGAGGCGCTCAGTCAGACCCAGTGCTTACATGTGGCAAGACGCTCCTCGGGGCGCGTCTTGCTGGGGTTTCTCTCCTGGAGGCGTTCAGTCAGACCGAGTGCTGACATGTGGCAAGACACTCCTCGGGACGCGTCTTGCTTGGGCTTCTCTCCTGGAGGCGCTCAGTCAGACCCAGTGGTGACATGTGGCAAGACGCTCCTCGGGGCGCGTCTTGCTTGGGCCTCTCTCCTGGAGACGCTCAGTAAGACCCAGTGTTGACAGGTGACAAGGCGCTCCTCGGGGCGCGTCTTGCTTGGGCTTCTCTCATGGAGGCCCTCAGTCAGACCCATTGTTGATATGTGGCAAGACGCTCCTCGGGGCGCGTCTTGCTTGGGCCTCTCTCCTGGAGGCGCTCAGTCAGGCCGAGTGCTGAGATGTGGCAAAACACTCCTCGGGACGCGTCTTGCTTGGGCTTCTCTCCTGGAGGCCCTCAGTCAGACTCATTGTTGACATGTGGCAAGACGCTCCTCGGGGCGCGTCTTGCTTGGGCCTCTCTCCTGGAGGAGCTCAGTCAGACCGAGTGCTGACATGTGGCAAGACGCTCCTCGGGGCGCGTCTTGCTGGGGCTTCTCTCCTAGAGGCGTTCAGTCAGACCGAGTGCTGACATGTGGCAAGACGCTCCTCGGGGCGCGTCTTGCTTGGGCCTCTCTCCTGGAGGCCCTCTGTCAGACCCAGTGTTGACATGTGTCAAGACGCTCCTCGGGGCGCGTCTTGCTTGGGCTTCTCTCCTGGAGGCCCTCAGTCAGACCCATTGTTGACATGTGGCAAGACGCTCCTCGGGGCGCGTCTTGCTTGGGCCTCTCTCCTGGAGGCGCTCAGTCAGACCGAGTGCTGACATGTGGCAAGACGCTCCTCGGGCCGCGTGTTGCTTGGGCTTCTCTCCTGGAGGCCCTCAGTCAGACCCATTGTTGACATGTGGCAAGACGCTCCTCGGGGCGCGTTTTGCTTGGGCCTCTCTCCTGGAGGCGCTCAGTCAGACCGAGTGCTGACATGTGGCAAGACGCTCCTCGGGGCGCGTCTTGCTTGGGCTTCTCTCCTGGAGGCCCTCAGAAAGACCCAGTGTTGACATGTGACAAGACGCTCCTCGGGGCGCGTCTTGCTTGGGCCTCTCTCCTGGAGGCGCTCAGTCAGAACCAGAGGTGACATGTGGCAAGACGCTCCTCGGGGCGCGTCTTGCTTCGGCCTCTCTCCTGGAGGCCCTCTGTCAGACCCAGTGTTGACATGTGTCAAGACGCTCCTCGGGGCGCGTCTTACTTGGGCTTCTCTCCTGGAGGCCCTCAGTCAGACCCATTGTTGACATGTGGCAATACGCTCCTCGGGGCGCGTCTTGCTTGGGCCTCTCTCCTGGAGGCGCTTAGTCAGACCGAGTGATGACATGTGGCAAGACGCTCCTCGGGCCGCGTGTTGCTTGGGCTTCTCTCCTGGAGGCCCTCAGTCAGACCAAGTGGTGACATGTGGCAAGACACTCCTCGGGGCGCGTCTTGCTTCGGCCTCTCTCCTGGAGGCCCTCTGTCAGACCCAGTGTTGACATGTGTCAAGACGCTCCTCCGGGCGCATCTTGCTTGGGCCTCTCTCCTGGAGGCCCTCAGTCAGACCCATTGTTGACATGTGGCAAGACGCTCCTCGGGGCGTATCTTGCTTGGGCCTCTCTCCTGGAGGCGCTCTGTCAGACCCAGTGTTGACATGTGGCAAGACGCTCCTCGGGGCGCGTCTTGCTTGGGCCTCTCTCCTGGAGGCCCTCTGTCAGACCCAGTGTTGACATGTGTCAAGACGCTCCTCTGGGCGCGTCTTGCTTGGGCTTCTCTCCTGAAGGCCCTCAGTCAGACCCATTGTTGACATGTGGCAAGACGCTCCTCCGGGCGCATCTTGCTTGGGCCTCTCTCCTGGAGGCCCTCAGTCAGACTCATTGTTGACATGTGGCAAGACGCTCCTCGGGGCGCATCTTGCTTGGGCCTCTCTCCTGGAGGCGCTCAGTCAGACCCAGTGTTGACATGTGGCAAGACGCTCCTCGGGGCGCGTCTTGCTTGGGCCTCTCTCCTGGAGGCGCTCAGTCAGAACCAGAGGTGACATGTGGAAAGACGCTCCTCGGGGCGCGTCTTGCTTGGGCCTCTCTCCTGGAGGCGCTCAGTCAGACCGAGTGCTGACATAAGGCAAGACGCTCCTCGGGACGCGTCTTGCTGGGGCCTCTCTCCTGGAGGCCCTCTGTCAGCCCCAGTGTTGACATGAGTCAAGACGCTCCTCGGGGCGAGTCTTGCTTGGGCCTCTCTCCTGGAGGTGCTCAGTCAGACCCAGTGTTGACATGGTGCAAGAAGCTCCTCGGGGCGCATCTTGCTTGGGCTTCTCTCTTGGAGGCCCTCAGTCAGACCCATTGTTGACATGTGGCAAGACGCTCCTCGGGGCGCGTCTTGCTTGGGCTTCTCTCCTGGAGGCCCTCAGTCGGACCCATTGTTGACATGTGGCAAGACGCTCCTCGGGGCGCGTCTTGCTTGGGCCTCTCTCCTGGAGGCGCTCAGTCAGACCGAGTGCTGACATAAGGCAAGACGCTCCTCGGGGCGCGTCTTCCTGGGGCCTCTCTCCTGGAGGCGCTCAGTCAGACCCAGTGCTTACATGTGGCAAGACGCTCCTCGGGGTGTGTCTTGCTGGGGCTTCTCTCCTGGAGGCGTTCAGTCAGACCGAGTGCTGACATGTGGCAAGGAGCTCCTCGGGGCGCGTCTTTCTTGGGCTTCTCTCCTGGAGGCGTTCAGTCAGACCGAGTGCTGACATGTGGTAAGAAGCTCCTCGGGGCGCGTCTTGCTGGGGTTTCTCTCCTGGAGGCGCTCAGTCAGACCCAGTGCTTACATGTGGCAAGACGCTCCTCGGGGCGCGTCTTGCTTGGGCCTCTCTCCTGGAGGCGCTCAGTCAGACCCAGTGGTGACATGTGGCAAGACGCTCCTCGGGACGCGTCTTGCTTGGGCCTCTCTCCTGGAGACGCTCAGTCAGACCCAGTGTTGACACGTGGCAAGACGCTCCTCGGGGCGCGTCTTGCTTGGGGCCTCTCTCCTGGAGGCGCACAGTCAGACAGAGTGCTGACATGTGGCCAGACGCTCCTCGGGGCGCGTCTTGCTGGGGCTTCTCTCCTGGAGGCGCTCGGTCAGACCCAGTGTTGACATGTGACAAGACGCTCCTCGGGGCGCGTCTTGCTGGGGCTTCTCTCCTGGAGGCGTTCAGTCAGACCGAGTGCTGACATGTG
Organism: Nothobranchius furzeri; assembly: GCF_043380555.1. Lineage (NCBI taxonomy): Eukaryota > Metazoa > Chordata > Actinopteri > Cyprinodontiformes > Nothobranchiidae > Nothobranchius > Nothobranchius furzeri. Next base: position 39,524 of record NW_027223061.1, read on the forward strand.
GCAAGACGCTCCTCGGGGCGCGTCTTGCTTGGGCTTCTCTCCTGGAGGCCCTCAGTCAGACTCATTGTTGACATGTGGCAAGACGCTCCTCCGGGCGCATCTTGCTTGGGCCTCTCTCCTGGAGGCGCACAGACAGACAGAGTGCTGACATGTGGCAAGACGCTCCTCGGGGCGCGTCTTGCTTGGGCTTCTCTCCTGGAGGCCCTAAGTTCAGACCCATTGTTGACATGTGGCAAGACGCTCCTCGGGGCGCGTCTTGCTTGGGCCTCTCTCCTGGAGGCGCTCAGTCAGACCAAGTGCTGACATGCAGCAAGACGCTCCTCAGGGCGCGTCTTGCTTGGGCTTCTCTCTTGGAGGCCCTCAGTCAGACCCATTGTTTACATGTGGCAAGACGCTCCTCGGGGCGCATCTTGCTTGGGCCTCTCTCCTGGAGGCCCTCTGTCAGCCCCAGTGTTGACATGTGTCAAGACGCTCCCCGGGGTGCGTCTTGCTTGGGCCTCTCTCCTGGAGTCGCTCAGTCAGACCGAGTGCTGACATGTGGCAAGACGCTCCTCGGGGCGCGTCTTGCTTGGGCTTCTCTCCTGGAGGCCCTCAGTCAGACCCATTGTTGACATGTGGCAAGACGCTCCGCGGGGCGCGTCTTGCTTGGGCCTCTCTCCTGGAGGCGCTCAGTCAGACCGAGTGCTGACATAAGGCAAGACGCTCCTCGGGGCGCGTCTTGCTGGGGCCTCTCTCCTGGAGGCGCTCAGTCAGACCCAGTGCTTACATGTGGCAAGACGCTCCTCGGGGCGTGTCTTGCTGGGGCTTCTCTCCTGGAGGCGTTCAGTCAGACCGAGTGCTGACATGTGGCAAGACGCTCCTCGGGGCGCGTCTTGCTTGGGCTTCTCTCCTGGAGGCGTTCAGTCAGACCGAGTGCTGACATGTGGTAAGACGCTCCTCGGGGCGCGTCTTGCTGGGGCTTCTCTCCTGGAGGCGCTCAGTCAGACCCAGTGCTTACATGTGGCAAGACGCTCCTCGGGGCGCGTCTTGCTTGGGCCTCTCTCCTGGAGGCGCTCAGTCAGACCCAGTGCTGACATGTGGCAAGACGCTCCTCGGGGCGCGTCTTGCTTGAGCTTCTCTCATGGAGGCCCTCAGTCAGACCCATTGCTGATATGTGGCAAGACGCTCCTCGGGGCGCGTCTTGCTTGGGCCTCTCTCCTGGAGGCGCTCAGTCAGACCGAGTGCTGACATGTGGCAAGACGCTTCCCGGGGCGCGTCTTGCTTGGGCTTCTCTCCTGGAGGCCCTCAGTCAGACTCATTGATGACATGTGGCAAGACGCTCCTCGGGGCGCGTCTTGCTTGGGCCTCTCTCATGGAGGCGCTCAGTCAGACCCAGTGGTGACATGTGGCAAAACGCTCCTCGGGGCGTGTCTTGCTTGGGCCTCTCTCCTGGATGCGCTCAGTCAGACCCAGTGGTGACATGTGACAAGACGCTCCCCGGGGCGCGTCTTGCTTGGGCTTCTCTCATGGAGGCCCTCAGTCAGATCCATTGTTGATATGTGGCAAGACGCTCCTCGGGGCGCGTCTTGCTTGGGCCTCTCTCCTGGAGGAGCTCAGTCAGACCGAGTGCTGACATGTGGCAAGACGCTCCTCGGGGCGCGTCTTGCTGGGGCTTCTCTCCTAGAGGCGTTCAGTCAGACCGAGTGCTGACATGTGGCAAGACGCTCCTCGGGGCGCGTCTTGCTGGGGCTTCTCTCCTAGAGGCGCTCAGTCAGAGCCAGTGGTGACATGTGGCAACACGCTCCTCGGGGCGCGTATTGCTTGGGCCTCTCTCCTGGAGGCCCTCTGTCAGACCCATTGTTGACATGTGGCAAGACGCTCCTCGGGGCGCGTCTTGCTTGGGCCTCTCTCCTGGAGGCCCTCAATCAGACCCAGTGTTGACACGTGGTAAGACGCTCCTCGGGGCGCGTCTTGCTTGGGCCTCTCTCCTGGAGGCGCTCAGTCAGACTGAGTAGTGACATGTGGCATGACGCTCCTCGGGGCGCGTCTTGCTTGGGCCTCTCTCCTGGAGGTGCTCAGTCAGACCCAGTGGTGACATGTGGCAAGACACTCCTCGGGGAGCGTCTTGCTGGGGCTTCTCTCCTAGAGGCGTTCAGTCAGACCGAGTGCCGACATGTGGCAAGACGCTTCTCGGGACGCGTCTTGCTTGGGCTTCTCTCCTGGAGGCCCTCTGTCAGCCCCATTGTTGATATGTGGCAAGAAGCTCCTCGGGGCGCGTCTTGCTGGGGCTTCTCTCCTAGAGGCGCTCAGTCAGACTGAGTAGTGACATGTGGCATGACGCTCCTCGGGGCGCGTCTTGCTTGGGCCTCTCTCCTCGAGGCCCTCAGTCAGACTCATTGTTGACATGTGGCAAGACGCTCCTCGGGGCGCGTTTTGCTTGGGCCTCTCTCCTGGTGGCGCTCAGTCAGACCCAGTGGTGACATGTGGCAAGACGCTCCTCGGGGCGCATCTTGCTTCGGCCTCTCTCCGGAAGGAGCTCAGTCAGACCCAGTGGTGACATGTGACAAGACGCTCCTCGGGGCGCGTCTTGCTTGGGCTTCTCTCATGGAGGCCCTCAGTCAGACCCATTGTTGATATGTGGCAAGACGCTCCTCGGGGCGCGTCTTGCTTGGGCCTCTCTCCTGGAGGCGCTCAGTCAGACCGAGTGCTGACATGTGGCAAGACGCTCCTCGGGGCGCGCCTTGCTTGGGCTTCTCTCATGGAGGCCCTCAGTCAGACCCATTGTTGATATGTGGCAAGACGCTCCTCGGGGCGAGTCTTGCTTGGGCCTCTCTCCTGGAGGTGCTCAGTCAGACCCAGTGTTGACATGGTGCAAGACGCTCCTCGGGGCGCGTCTTGCTTGGGCTTCTCTCTTGGAGGCCCTCAGTCAGACCCATTGTTGACATAAGGCAAGACGCTCCCCGGGGCGCGTCTTGCTTGGGCTTCTCTCCTGGAGGCCCTCAGTCAGACCCATTGTTGACATGTGGCAAGACGCTCCTCGGGGCGCGTCTTGCTTGGGCCTCTCTCCTGGAGGCGCTCAGTCAGACCCAGTGCTTACATGTGGCAAGACGCTCCTCGGGGCGCGTCTTGCTTGGGCCTCTCTCCTGGAGGCGCTCAGTCAGACCCTGTGGTGACATGTGGCAAGACGCTCCTCGGGGCGCGTCTTGCTTGGGCCTCTCTCCTGGAGACGCTCAGTCAGAACCAGTGTTGACACGTGACAAGACGCTCCTCTGGGCGCGTCTTGCTTGGGCTTCTCTCATGGAGGCCCTCAGTCAGACCCATTGTTGATATGTGGCAAGACGCTCCTCGGGGCGCTTCTTGCTTGGGCCTCTCTCCTGGAGGCGCTCAGTCAGACCGAGTGCTGAGATGTGGCAAGACGCTCCTCGGGGCGCGTCTTGCTTGGGCTTCTCTCCTGGAGGCCCTCAGTCAGACCCATTGTTCACATGTGGCAAGACGCTCCTCGGGGCACGTCTTGCTTGGGCTTCTCTCCTGGAGGCCCTCAGTCAGACCCATTGTTGTCATGTGGCAAGTCGCTCCTCGGGGCGCGTCTTGCTTGGAACTCTCTCCTGGAGGCGCTCAGTCAGACCGAGTGCTGACATAAGGCAAGACGCTCCTCGGGGCGCGTCTTGCTGGGGCCTCTCTCCTGGAGGCGCACAGGCAGACCCAGTGCTTACATGTGGCAAGACGCTCCTCGGGGCGCGTCTTGCTGGGGTTTCTCTCCTGGAGGCGTTCAGTCAGACCGAGTGCTGACATGTGGCAAGACACTCCTCGGGACGCGTCTTGCTTGGGCTTCTCTCCGGGAGAATCTCAGTCAGACTCATTGTTGACATGTGGCAAGACGCTCCTCGGGGCGCGTCTTGCTTGGGCTTCTCTCCTGGAGGCGCTCAGTCAGACCCAGTGGTGACATGTGACAAGACGCTCCTCGGGGCGCGTCTTGCTTGGGCCTCTCTCCTGGAGACGCTCAGTCAGACCCAGTGTTGACACGTGACAAGACGCTCCTCGGGGCGCGTCTTGCTTGGGCTTCTCTCATGGAGGCCCTCAGTCAGACCCATTGTTGATATGTGGCAAGACGCTCCTCGGGGCGCGTCTTGCTTGGGCCTCTCTCCTGGAGGCGCTCAGTCAGGCCGAGTGCTGACATGTGGCAAGACACTCCTCGGGACGCGTCTTGCTTGGGCTTCTCTCCTGGAGGCGCTCAGTCAGACTCATTGTTGACATGTGGCAAGACGCTCCTCGGGGCGCGTCTTGCTTGGGCCTCTCTCCTGGAGGCGCTCAGTCAGACCCAGTGGTGACATGTGGCAAGAAGCTCCTCAGGGTGCGTCTTGCTTGGGCCTCTCTCCTGGAGACGCTCAGTCAGACCCAGTGTTGACACGTGACAAGACGCTCCTCGGGGCGCGTCTTGCTTGGGCTTCTCTCATGGAGGCCCTCAGTCAGACCCATTGCTGATATGTGGCAAGACGCTCCTCGGGGCGCGTCTTGCTTGGGCCTCTCTCCTGGAGGCGCTCAGTCAGACCGAGTGCTGACATGTGGCAAGACGCTTCCCGGGGCGCGTCTTGCTTGGGCTTCTCTCCTGGAGGCCCTCAGTCAGACCCATTGTTAACATGTGGCAAGACGCTCCTTTGGGCGCATCTTGCTTGGGCTTCTCTCCTGGAGGCGCTCAGTCAGACCCAGTGCTTACATGTGGCAAGACGCTCCTCGGGGCGCGTCTTGCTGGGGCTTCTCTTCTGGAGGCGTTCAGTCAGACCGAGTGCTGACATGTGGCAAGACGCTCCTCGGGACGCGTCTTGCTTGGGCCTCTCTCCTGGAGGAGCTCAGTCAGACCGAGTGCTGACATGTGGCAAGACGCTCCTCGGGGCGCGTCTTGCTGGGGCTTCTCTCCTAGAGGCGTTCAGTCAGACCGAGTGCTGACATGTGGCAAGACGCTCCTCGGGGCGCGTCTTGCTGGGGCTTCTCTCCTAGAGGCGCTCAGTCAGAGCCAGTGGTGACATGTGGCAACACGCTCCTCGGGGCGCGTATTGCTTGGGCCTCTCTCCTGGAGGCCCTCTGTCAGACCCATTGTTGACATGTGGCAAGACGCTCCTCGGGGCGCGTCTTGCTTGGGCCTCTCTCCTGGAGGCCCTCAATCAGACCCAGTGTTGACACGTGGTAAGACGCTCCTCGGGGCGCGTCTTGCTTGGGCCTCTCTCCTGGAGGCGCTCAGTCAGACTGAGTAGTGACATGTGGCATGACGCTCCTCGGGGCGCGTCTTGCTTGGGCCTCTCTCCTGGAGGCGCTCAGTCAGACCCAGTGGTGACATGTGGCAAGACACTCCTCGGGGAGCGTCTTGCTGGGGCTTCTCTCCTAGAGGCGTTCAGTCAGACCGAGTGCCGACATGTGGCAAGACGCTTCTCGGGACGCGTCTTGCTTGGGCTTCTCTCCTGGAGGCGCTCAGTCAGACTGAGTAGTGACATGTGGCATGACGCTCCTCCGGGCGCGTCTTGCTTGGGCCTCTCTCCTGGAGGCCCTCTGTCAGCCCCATTGTTGATATGTGGCAAGAAGCTCCTCGGGGCGCGTCTTGCTGGGGCTTCTCTCCTAGAGGCGTTCAGTCAGACCGAGTGCCGACATGTGGCAAGACGCTTCTCGGGACGCGTCTTGCTTGGGCTTCTCTCCTCGAGGCCCTCAGTCAGACTCATTGTTGACATGTGGCAAGACGCTCCTCGGGGCGCGTTTTGCTTGGGCCTCTCTCCTGGTGGCGCTCAGTCAGACCCAGTGGTGACATGTGGCAAGACGCTCCTCGGGGCGCATCTTGCTTGGGCCTCTCTCCGGAAGGAGCTCAGTCAGACCCAGTGGTGACATGTGACAAGACGCTCCTCGGGGCGCGTCTTGCTTGGGCTTCTCTCATGGAGGCCCTCAGTCAGACCCATTGTTGATATGTGGCAAGACGCTCCTCGGGGCGCGTCTTGCTTGGGCCTCTCTCCTGGAGGCGCTCAGTCAGACCGAGTGCTGACATGTGGCAAGACGCTCCTCGGGGCGCGTCTTGCTTGGGCTTCTCTCATGGAGGCCCTCAGTCAGACCCATTGTTGATATGTGGCAAGACGCTTCTCGGGGCGAGTCTTGCTTGGGCCTCTCTCCTGGAGGTGCTCAGTCAGACCCAGTGTTGACATGGTGCAAGACGCTCCTCGGGGCGCGTCTTGCTTGGGCTTCTCTCTTCGAGGCCCTCAGTCAGACCCATTGTTGACATAAGGCAAGACGCTCCCCGGGGCGCGTCTTGCTTGGGCTTCTCTCCTGGAGGCCCTCAGTCAGACCCATTGTTGACATGTGGCAAGACGCTCCTCGGGGCGCGTCTTGCTTGGGCCTCTCTCCTGGAGGCGCTCAGTCAGACCGAGTGCTGACATAAGGCAAGACGCTCCTCGAGGCGCGTCTTGCTGGGGCCTCTCTCCTGGAGGCGCTCAGTCAGACCCAGTGCTTACATGTGGCAAGACGCTCCTCGGGGCGCGTCTTGCTTGGGCCTCTCTCCTGGAGGCGCTCAGTCAGACCCAGTGGTGACATGTGGCAAGACGCTCCTCGGGGCGCGTCTTGCTTGGGCCTCTCTCCTGGAGACGCTCAGTCAGAACCAGTGTTGACACGTGACAAGACGCTCCTCTGGGCGTGTCTTGCTTGGGCTTCTCTCATGGAGGCCCTCAGTCAGACCCATTGTTGATATGTGGCAAGACGCTCCTCGGGGCGCTTCTTGCTTGGGCCTCTCTCCTGGAGGCGCTCAGTCAGACCGAGTGCTGAGATGTGGCAAGACGCTCCTCGGGGCGCGTCTTGCTTGGGCTTCTCTCCTGGAGGCCCTCAGTCAGACCCATTGTTCACATGTGGCAAGACGCTCCTCGGGGCACGTCTTGCTTGGGCTTCTCTCCTGGAGGCCCTCAGTCAGACCCATTGTTGTCATGTGGCAAGTCGCTCCTCGGGGCGCGTCTTGCTTGGAACTCTCTCCTGGAGGCGCTCAGTCAGACCGAGTGCTGACATAAGGCAAGACGCTCCTCGGGGCGCGTCTTGCTGGGGCCTCTCTCCTGGAGGCGCTCAGTCAGACCCAGTGCTTACATGTGGCAAGACGCTCCTCGGGGTGCGTCTTGCTGGGGTTTCTCTCCTGGAGGCGTTCAGTCAGACCGAGTGCTGACATGTGGCAAGACACTCCTCGGGACGCGTCTTGCTTGGGCTTCTCTCCGGGAGAATCTCAGTCAGACTCATTGTTGACATGTGGCAAGACGCTCCTCGGGGCGCGTCTTGCTTGGGCTTCTCTCCTGGAGGCGCTCAGTCAGACCCAGTGGTGACATGTGGCAAGACGCTCCTCGGGGCGCGTCTTGCTTGGGCCTCTCTCCTGGAGACGCTCAGTCAGACCCAGTGTTGACACGTGACAAGACGCTCCTCGGGGCGCGTCTTGCTTGGGCTTCTCTCATGGAGGCCCTCAGTCAGACCCATTGTTGATATGTGGCAAGACGCTCCTCGGGGCGCGTCTTGCTTGGGCCTCTCTCCTGGAGGCGCTCAGTCAGGCCGAGTGCTGACATGTGGCAAGACACTCCTCGGGACGCGTCTTGCTTGGGCTTCTCTCCTGGAGGCCCTCAGTCAGACTCATTGTTGACATGTGGCAAGACGCTCCTCGGGGCGCGTCTTGCTTGGGCCTCTCTCCTGGAGGCGCTCAGTCAGACCCAGTGGTGACATGTGGCAAGAAGCTCCTCAGGGCGCGTCTTGCTTGGGCCTCTCTCCTGGAGACGCTCAGTCAGACCCAGTGTTGACACGTGACAAGACGCTCCTCGGGGCGCGTCTTGCTTGGGCTTCTCTCATGGAGGCCCTCAGTCAGACCCATTGTTGATATGTGGCAAGACGCTCCTCGGGGCGCGTCTTGCTTGGGCCTCTCTCCTGGAGGCGCTCATTCAGACCGAGTGCTGACATGTGGCAAGACACTCCTCGGGATGCGTCTTGCTTGGGCTTCTCTCCTGGAGGCCCTCAGTCAGACTCATTGTTGACATGTGGCAAGACGCTCCTCGGGGTGCGTCTTGCTTGGGCCTCTCTCCTGGAGGCACTCAGTCAGACCGAGTGGTGACATGTGGCAAGACGCTCCTCGGGGCGCGTCTTGCTTGGGCCTCTCTCCTGGAGACGCTCAGTCAGACCAAGTGTTGACACGTGACAAGACGCTCCTCGGGGCGCGTCTTGCTTGGGCTTCTCTCATGGAGGCCCTCAGTCAGACCCATTGTTGATATGTGGCAAGACGCTCCTCGGGGCGCGTCTTGCTTGGGCCTCTCTCCTGGAGGCGCTCAGTCAGACCGAGTGCTGACATGTGGCAAGACGCTCCTCGGGGCGCGTCTTGCTTGGGCTTCTCTCATGGAGGCCCTCAGTCAGACCCATTGTTGATATGTGGCAAGACGCTCCTCGGGGCGAGTCTTGCTTGGGCCTCTCTCCTGGAGGTGCTCAGTCAGACCCAGTGTTGACATGGTGCAAGACGCTCCTCGGGGCGCGTCTTGCTTAGGCTTCTCTCTTGGAGGCCCTCAGTCAGACCCATTGTTGACATGTGGCAAGACGCTCCTCGGGGCGTGTCTTGCTTGTGCTTCTCTCCTGGAGGCCCTCAGTCAGACCCATTGTTGACATGTGGCAAGACGCTCCTCGGGGCGCGTCTTGCTTGGGCCTCTCTCCTGGAGGCGCTCAGTCAGACCGATTGCTGACATAAGGCAAGACGCTCCTCGGGGCGCGTCTTGCTGGGGCCTCTCTCCTGGAGGCGCTCAGTCAGACCCAGTGCTTACATGTGGCAAGACGCTCCTCGGGGCGCGTCTTGCTTGGGCCTCTCTCCTGGAGGCGCTCAGTCAGACCCAGTGGTGACATGTGGCAAGACGCTCTTCGGGGCGCGTCTTGCTTGAGCCTCTCTCCTGGAGATGCTCAGTCAGACCCAGTGTTGACACGTGACAAGACGCTCCTCGGGGCGCGTCTTGCTTGGGCTTCTCTCATGGAGGCCCTCAGTCAGACCCATTGTTGATATGTGGCAAGACGCTCCTCGGGGCGCGTCTTGCTTGGGCCTCTCTCCTGGAGGCGCTCAGTCAGACCGAGTGCTGACATGTCGCAAGACGCTCCTCGGGGCGTGTCTTGCTTGGGCTTCTCTCCTGGAATCACTCAGTCAGACCCATTGTTGACATGTGGCAAGACGCTCCTCGGGGCGCGTCTTGCTTGGGCTTCTCTCCTGGAGGCCCTCAGTCAGACCCATTGTTGACATGTGGCAAGACGCTCCTCGGGGCGCGTCTTGCTTGGGCCTCTCTCCTGGAGGCGCTCAGTCAGACCGAGTGCTGACATAAGGCAAGACGCTCCTCGGGGCGCGTCTTGCTGGGGCCTCTCTCCTGGAGGCGCTCAGTCAGACCCAGTGCTTACATGTGGCAAGACGCTCCTCGGGGCGCGTCTTGCTTGGGCCTCTCTCCTGGAGGCGCTCAGTCAGACCCAGTGGTGACATGTGGCAAGACGCTCTTCGGGGCGCATCTTGCTTGGGCCTCTCTCCTGGAGGCGCTCAGTCAGACCGAGTGCTGACATGTGGCAAGACGCTCCTCGGGGCGCGTCTTGCTTGGGCTTCTCTCCTGGAGGCCCTCAGTCAGACCCATTGTTGACATGTGGCAAGACGCTCCTCAGGGCGTGTCTTGCTTGGGCTTCTCTCCTGGAGGCCCTCAGTCAGACCCATTGTTCACATGTGGCAAGACGCTCCTCGGGGCGCATCTTGCTTGGGCCTCTCTCCTGGAGGCCCTCTGTCAGCCCCAGTGTTGGCATGTGTCAAGACGCTCCTCGGGGTGCGTCTTGCTTGGGCCTCTCTCCTGGAGGCGCTCAGTCAGACCGAGTGCTGACATGTGGCAAGACGCTCCTCGGGGCGCGTCTTGCTTGGGCTTCTCTCCTGGAGGCCCTCAGTCAGACCCATTGTTGTCATGTGGCAAGATGCTCCTCGGGTCGCGTATTGCTTGGAACTCTCTCCTGGAGGCGCTCAGTCAGACCGAGTGCTGACATAAGGTAAGACGCTCCTCGGGGCGCGTCTTGCTGGGGCCTCTCTCCTGGAGGCGCTCAGTCAGACCGAGTGCTGACATGTGGCAAGACACTCCTCGGGGCGCGTCTTGCTTGGGCTTCTCTCCTGGAGGCCCTCAGTCAGACTCATTGTTGACATGTGGCAAGACGCTCCTCGGGGTGCGTCTTGCTTGGGCCTCTCTCCTGGAGACGCTCAGTCAGACCCAGTGTTGACACGTGACAAGACGCTCCTCGGGGCGCGTCTTGCTTGGGCTTCTCTCATGGAGGCCCTCAGTCAGACCCATTGTTGATATGTGGCAAGACGCTCCTCGGGGCGCGTCTTGCTTGGGCCTCTCTCCTGGAGGCGCTCAGTCAGGCCGAGTGCTGACATGTGGCAAGACACTCCTCGGGACGCGTCTTGCTTGGGCTTCTCTCCTGGAGGCCCTCAGTCAGACTCATTGTTGACATGTGGCAAGACGCTCCTCGGGGCGCGTCTTGCTTGGGCCTCTCTCCTGGAGGCGCTCAGTCAGACCGAGTGCTGACATGTGGCAAGACGCTCCTCGGGGCGCGTCTTGCTTGGGCTTCTCTCATGGAGGCCCTCAGTCAGACCCATTGTTGATATGTGGCAAGACGCTCCTCGGGGCGAGTCTTGCTTGGGCCTCTCTCCTGGAGGTGCTCAGTCAGACCCAGTGTTGACATGGTGCAAGACGCTCCTCGGGGCGCGTCTTGCTTAGGCTTCTCTCTTGGAGGCCCTCAGTCAGACCCATTGTTGACATGTGGCAAGACGCTCCTCGGGGCGCGTCTTGCTTGGGCTTCTCTCCTGGAGGCCCTCAGTCAGACCCATTGTTGACATGTGGTAAGACGCTCCTCGGGGCGCGTCTTGCTTGGGCCTCTCTCCTGGAGGCGCTCAGTCAGACCGAGTGCTGACATAAGGCAAGACGCTCCTCGGGGCGCGTCTTGCTGGGGCCTCTCTCCTGGAGGCGCTCAGTCAGACCCAGTGCTTACATGTGGCAAGACACTCCTCGGGGCGCGTCTTGCTTGGGCCTCTCTCCTGGAGGCGCTCAGTCAGACCCAGTGGTGACATGTGGCAAGACGCTCTTCGGGGCGCGTCTTGCTTGAGCCTCTCTCCTGGAGATGCTCAGTCAGACCCAGTGTTGACACGTGACAAGACGCTCCTCGGGGGCGCGTCTTGCTTGGGCTTCTCTCATGGAGGCCCTCAGTCAGACCCATTGTTAATATGTGGCAAGACGCTCCTCGGGGCGCGTCTTGCTTGGGCCTCTCTCCTGGAGGCCCTCAGTCAGACCCATTGTTTACATGTGGCAAGACGCTCCTTGGGGCGCATCTTGCTTGGGCCTCTCTCCTGGAGGCCCTCTGTCATCCCCAGTGTTGACATGTGTCAAGACGCTCCTCGGGGTGCGTCTTGCTTGGGCCTCTCTCCTGGAGGCGCTCAGTCAGACCGAGTGCTGACATGTGGCAAGACGCTCCTCGGGGCGCGTCTTGCTTGGGCTTCTCTCCTGGAGGCCCTCAGTCAGACCCATTGTTGACATGTGGCAAGACGCTCCTCGGGGCGCGTCTTGCTTGTGCTTCTCTCCTGGAGGCCCTCAGTCAGACCCATTGTTTACATGTGGCAAGACGCTCCTCGGGGTGCATCTTGCTTGGGCCTCTCTCCTGGAGGCCCTCTGTCAGCCCCAGTGTTGACATGTGTCAAGACGCTCCTCGGGGCGCGTCTTGCTGGGGCCTCTCTCCTGGAGGCGCTCAGTCAGACCCAGTGCTGACATGTGGTAAGACGCTCCTCGGGGCGCGTCTTGCTGGGGCTTCTCTCCTGGAGGCGCTCAGTCAGACCCAGTGCTTACATGTGGCAAGACGCTCCTCGGGGCGCGTCTTGCTTGGGCCTCTCTCCTGGAGGCGCTCAGTCAGACCCAGTGGTGACATGTGGCAAGACGCTCCTCGGGGCGCGTCTTGCTTGGGTCTCTCTCCTGGAGACGCTCAGTCAGACCCAGTGTTGACACGTGGCAAGACGCTCCTCGGGGCGCGTCTTGCTTGGGCCTCTCTCCTGGAGGCGCTCAGTCAGACCCAGGGGTGACATGTGGCAAGACGCTCCTCGGGGCGCGTCTTGCTTGGGCTTCTCTCATGGAGGCCCTCAGTCAGACCCATTGTTGATATGTGGCAAGACGCTCCTCGGGGCGCGTCTTGCTTGGGCCTCTCTCCTGGAGGCGCTCAGTCAGACCGAGTGCTGACATGTGGCAAGACGCTGCTCGGGGCGCGTCTTGCTTGGGCTTCTCTCCTGGAGGCCTTGAGTCAGACACATTGTTTACATGTGGCAAGACGCTCCTTTGGGCGCATCTTGCTTGGGCTTCTCTCCTGGAGGCCCTCAGTCAGACCCATTGTTGACATGTGGCAAGACGCTCCTCGGGGCGCGTCTTGCTTGGGCCTCTCTCCTGGAGGCGCTCAGTCAGACCCAGTGCTTACATGTGGCAAGACGCTCCTCGGGGCGCGTCTTGCTTAGGCCTCTCTCCTGGAGGCGCTCAGTCAGACCCAGTGGTGACATGTGGCAAGACGCTCTTCGGGGCACGTCTTGCTTGAGCCTCTCTCCTGGAGAAGCTCAGTCAGACCCAGTGTTGACACGTGACAAGACGCTCCTCGGGGCGCGTCTTGCTTGGGCTTCTCTCATGGAGGCCCTCAGTCAGACCCATTGTTGATATGTGGCAAGACGCTCCTCGGGGCGCGTCTTGCTTTGGCCTCTCTCCTGGAGGCGCTCAGTCAGACCGAGTGCTGACATGTGGCAAGACGCTCCTTGGGGCGCGTCTTGCTTGGGCTTCTCTCCTGGAGGCCCTCAGTCAGACCCATTGTTTACATGTGGCAAGACGCTCCTTGGGGCACATCTTGCTTGGGCCTCTCTCCTGGAGGCCCTCTGTCAGCCCCAGTGTTGACATGTGTCAAGACGCTCCTCGGGGTGCGTCTTGCATGGGCCTCTCTCCTGGAGGCGCTCAGTCAGACCGAGTGCTGACATGTGGCAAGACGCTCCTCGGGGCGCGTCTTGCTTGGGCTTCTCTCCTGGAGGCCCTCAGTCAGATTTATTGTTGACATGTGGCAAGACGCTCCTCGGGGCGCGTCTTGCTTGTGCTTCTCTCCTGGAGGCCCTCAGTCAGACCCAATGTTTACATGTGGCAAGACGCTCTTAGGGGCGCATCTTGCTTGGGCCTCTCTCCTGGAGGCCCTATGTCAGCCCCAGTGTTGACATGTGTCAAGACGCTCCTCGGGGCGCGTCTTGCTGGGGCCTCTCTCCTGGAGGCGCTCAGTCAGACCCAGTGCTTACATGTGGCAAGACGCTCCTCGGGGCGCGTCTTGCTGGGGCTTCTCTCCTGGAGGCGTTCAGTCAGACCGAGTGCTGACAAGTGGCAAGACGCTCCTCGGGGCGCGTCTTGCTTGGGCCTCTCTCCTGGAGACGCTCAGTCAGACCCAGTGTTGACATGTGGCAAGACGCTCCTTGGGGCGTGTCTTGCTTGGGCCTCTCTCCTGGAGGCGCTCAGTCAGACCCAGTGGTGACATGTGGCAAGACGCTCCTCGGGGCGCGTCTTGCTTGGGCTTCTCTCATGGAGGCCCTCAGTCAGACCCATCGTTGATATGTGGCAAGACACTCCTCGGGGCGCGTCTTGCTTGGGCCTCTCTCCTGGAGGTGCTCAGTCAGACCGAGTGCTGACATGTGGCAAGACGCTCCTTGGGGCGCGTCTTGCTTGGGCTTCTCTCCTGGAGGCCCTCAGTCAGACCCATTGTTTACATGTGGCAAGACGCTCCTTTGGGCGCATCTTGCTTGGGCTTCTCTCCTGGAGGCCCTCAGTCAGACCCATTGTTGACATGTGGCAAGACGCTCCTCGGGGCGCGTCTTGCTTGGGCCTCTCTCCTGGAGGCGCTCAGTCAGACCCAGTGCTTACATGTGGCAAGACGCTCCTCGGGGCGCGTCTTGCTGGGGCTTCTCTCCTGGAGGCATTCAGTCAGACCGAGTGCTGACATGTGGCAAGACTCTCCTCGGGACGCGTCTTGCTTGGGCTTCTCTCCTGGAGGCCCTCAGTCAGACCCATTGTTGACATGTGGCAAGACGCTCCTCGGGGCGCGTCCTGCTTGGGCCTCTCTCCTGGAGACACTCAGTCAGACCCAGTGTTGACACGTGACAAGACGCTCCTCGGGGCGCGTCTTGCTTGGGCTTCTCTCATGGAGGCCCTCAGTCAGACCCATTGTTGATATGTGGCAAGACGCTCCTCGAGCGCGTCTTGCTTGGGCCTCTCTCCTGGAGGCGCTCAGTCAGGCCGAGTGATGACATGTGGCAAGACACTCCTCAGGACGCGTCTTGCTTGGGCTTCTCTCCTGGAGGCCCTCAGTCAGACTCATTGTTGACATGTGGCAAGACGCTCCTCGGGGCGCGTCTTGCTTGGGCCTCTCTCCTGGAGGCGCTCAGTCAGACCCAGTGGTGACATGTGGCAAGAAGCTCCTCGGGGCGCGTCTTGCTTGGGCCTCTCTCCTGGAGACGCTCAGTCAGACCCAGTGTTGACACGTGACAAGACGCTCCTCGGGGCGCGTCTTGCTTGGGCTTCTCTCATGGATGCCCTCAGTCAGACCCATTGTTGATATGTGGCAAGACGCTCCTCGGGGCGCGTCTTGCTTGGGCCTCTCTCCTGGAGGCGCTCATTCAGACCGAGTGCTGACATGTGGCAAGACACTCCTCGGGACGCGTCTTGCTTGGGCTTCTCTCCTGGAGGCCCTCAGTCAGACTCATTGTTGACATGTGGCAAGACGCTCCTCGGGGCGCGTCTTGCTTGGGCCTCTCTCCTGGAGGCACTCAGTCAGACCGAGTGGTGACATGTGGCAAGACGCTCCTCGGGGCGCGTCTTGCTTGGGCCTCTCTCCTGGAGACGCTCAGTCAGACCCAGTGTTGACACGTGACAAGACGATCCTCGGGGCGCGTCTTGCTTGGGCTTCTCTCATGAAGGCCCTCAGTCAGACCCATTGTTGATATGTGGCAAGACGCTCCTCGGGGCGCGTCTTGCTTGGGCCTCTCTCCTGGAGGCGCTCAGTCAGACCGAGTGCTGACATGTGGCAAGACGCTCCTCGGGGCGCGTCTTGCTTGGGCTTCTCTCATGGAGGCCCTCAGTCAGACCCATTGTTGATATGTGGCAAGACGCTCCTCGGGGCGAGTCTTGCTTGGGCCTCTCTCCTGGAGGTGCTCAGTCAGACCCAGTGTTGACATGGTGCAAGACGCTCCTCGGGGCGCGTCTTGCTTAGGCTTCTCTCTTGGAGGCCCTCAGTCAGACCCATTGTTGACATGTGGCAAGACGCTCCTCGGGGCGCGTCTTGCTTGAGCTTCTCTCTTGGAGGCCCTCAGTCAGACCCATTGTTGACATGTGGCAAGACGCTCCTCGGGGCGCGTCTTGCTTGGGCCTCTCTCCTGGAGGCGCTCAGTCAGACCCAGTGGTGACATGTGGCAAGACGCTCTTCGGGGCACGTCTTGCTTGAGCCTCTCTCCTGGGAATGCTCAGTCAGACCCAGTGTTGACACGTGACAAGACGCTCCTCGGGGCGCGTCTTGCTTGGGCTTCTCTCATGGAGGCCCTCAGTCAGACCCATTGTTGATATGTGGCAAGACGCTCCTCGGGGCGCGTCTTGCTTGGGCCTCTCTCCTGGAGGCGCTCAGTCAGACCGAGTGCTGACATGTGGCAAGACGCTCCTCGGGGCGCGTCTTGCTTGGGCTTCTCTCCTGGAGGCCCTCAGTCAGACCCATTGTTTACATGTGGCAAGACGCTCCTTGGGGCACATCTTGCTTGGGCCTCTCTCCTGGAGGCCCTCTGTCATCCCCAGTGTTGACATGTGTCAAGACGCTCCTCGGGGTGCGTCTTGCTTGGGCCTCTCTCCTGGAGGCGCTCAGTCCGACCGAGTGCTGACATGTGGCAAGACGCTCCTCGGGGCGCGTCTTGCTTGGGCTTCTCTCCTGGAGGCCCTCAGTCAGACCCATTGTTGACATGTGGCAAGACGCTCCTCGGGGCGCGTCTTGCTTGTGCTTCTCTCCTGGAGGCCCTCAGTCAGACCCATTGTTTACATGTGGCAAGACGCTCCTCGGGGCGCATCTTGCTTGGGCCTCTCTCCTGGAGGCCCTCTGTCAGCCCCAGTGTTGACATGTGTCAAGACGCTCCTCGGGGCGCGTCTTGCTGGGGCCTCTCTCCTGGAGGCGCTCAGTCAGACCCAGTGCTGACATGTGGTAAGACGCTCCTCGGGGCGCGTCTTGCTTGAGCTTCTCTCTTGGGCCTCTCTCCTGGAGACGCTCAGTCAGACCCAGTGTTGACACGTGACAAGACGCTCCTCGGGGCGCGTCTTGCTTGGGCTTCTCTCATGAAGGCCCTCAGTCAGACCCATTGTTTACATGTGGCAAGACGCTCCTCGGGGCGCATCTTGCTTGGGCCTCTCTCCTGGAGACGCTCAGTCAGACCCAGTGATGACACGTGGCAAGACGCTCCTCGGGGCGCGTCTTGCTTGGGCCTCTCTCCTGGAGGCGCTCAGTCAGACCCAGTGGTGACATGTGGCAAGACGCTCCTCGGGGCGCGTCTTGCTTGGGCTTCTCTCATGGAGGCCCTCAGTCAGACCCATTGTTGATATGTGGCAAGACGCTCCTCGGGGCGCGTCTTGCTTGGGCCTCTCTCCTGGAGGCGCTCAGTCAGACCGAGTGCTGACATGTGGCAAGACGCTGCTCGGGGCGCGTCTTGCTTGGGCATCTCTCCTGGAGGCCCTGAGTCAGACCCATTGTTTACATGTGGCAAGACGCTCCTTTGGGCGCATCTTGCTTGGGCTTCTCTCCTGGAGGCCCTCAGTCAGACCCATTGTTGACATGTGGCAAGACGCTCCTCGGGGCGCGTCTTGCTTGGGCCTCTCTCCTGGAGGCGCTCCGTCAGACCCAGTGCTTAACTGTGGCAAGACGCTCCTCGGGGCGCGTCTTGCTTGGGCCTCTCTCCTGGAGGCGCTCAGTCAGACCCAGTGGTGACATGTGGCAAGACGCTCTTCGGGGCGCGTCTTGCTTGAGCCTCTCTCCTGGAGATGCTCAGTCAGACCCAGTGTTGACACGTGACAAGACGCTCCTCGGGGCACGTCTTGCTTGGGCTTCTCTCATGGAGGCCCTCAGTCAGACCCATTGTGGATATGTGGCAAGACGCTCCTCGGGGCGCGTCTTGCTTGGGCCTCTCTCCTGGAGGCGCTCAGTAAGACCGAGTGCTGACATGTGGCAAGACGCTCCTCGGGGCGCGTCTTGCTTGGGCTTCTCTTCTGGAGGCCCTCAGTCAGACACATTGTTTACATGTGGCAAGACGCTCCTTGGGGCGCATCTTGCTTGGGCCTCTCTCCTGGAGGCCCTCTGTCAGCCCCAGTGTTGACATGTGTCAAGACGCTCCTCGGGGTGCGTCTTGCTTGGGCCTCTCTCCTGGAGGCGCTCAGTCAGACCGAGTGCTGACATGTGGCAAGACGCTCCTCGGGGCGCGTCTTGCTTGTGCTTCTCTCCTGGAGGCCCTCAGTCAGACCCATTGTTTACATGTGGCAAGACGCTCCTCGGGGCGCATCTTGCTTGGGCCTCTCTCCTGGAGGCCCTATGTCAGCCCCAGTGTTGACATGTGTCAAGACGCTCCTCGGGGCGCGTCTTGCTGGGGCCTCTCTCCTGGAGGCGCTCAGTCAGACCCAGTGCTTACATGTGGCAAGACGCTCCTCGGGGCGCGTCTTGCTGGAGCTTCTCTCCTGGAGGCGTTCAGTCAGACCGAGTGCTGACATGTGGCAAGACGCTCCTCGGGGCGCGTCTTGCTTGGGGTTCTCTCCTGGAGGCGTTCAGTCAGACCGAGTGCTGACATGTGGTAAGACGCTCCTCGGGGCGCGTCTTGCTGGGGCTTCTCTCCTGGAGGCGCTCAGTCAGACCCAGTGCTTACATGTGGCAAGACGCTCCTCGGGGCGCGTCTTGATTGGGCCTCTCTCCTGGAGGCGCTCAGTCAGACCCAGTGGTGACATGTGGCAAGACGGTCCTCGGGGCGCGTCTTGCTTGGGCCTCTCTCCTGGAGACGCTCAGTCAGACCCAGTGTTGACACGTGGCAAGACGCTCCTCGGGGCGTGTCTTGCTTGGGCCTCTCTCCTGGAGGCGCTCAGTCAGACCCAGTGGTGACATGTGGCAAGACGCTCCTCGGGGCGCGTCTTGCTTGGGCTTCTCTCATGGAGGCCCTCAGTCAGACCCATTGTTGATATGTGGCAAGACGCTCCTCGGGGCGCGTCTTGATTGGGCCTCTCTCCTGGAGGCGCTCAGTCAGACCGAGTGCTGACATGTGGCAAGACGCTCCTCGGGGCGCGTCTTGCTTGGGCTTCTCTCCTGGAGGCCCTCAGTCAGACCCATTGTTTACATGTGGCAAGACGCTCCTTTGGGCGCATCTTGCTTGGGCTTCTCTCCTGGAGGCCCTCAGTCAGACCCATTGTTGACATGTGGCAAGACGCTCCTCGGGGCGCGTCTTGCTTGGGCCTCTCTCCTGGAGGCGCTCAGTCAGACCCAGTGCTTACATGTGGCAAGACGCTCCTCGGGGCGCGTCTTGCTTGGGCCTCTCTCCTGGAGGCGCTCAGTCAGACCGAGTGCTGACATGAGGCAAGACGCTGCTCGGGGCGCGTCTTGCTTGGGCTTCTCTCCTGGAGGCCCTGAGTCAGACCCATTGTTTACATGTGGCAAGACGCTCCTTTGGGCACATTTTGCTTGGGCTTCTCTCCTGGAGGCCCTCAGTCAGACCCATTGTTGACATGTGGCAAGACGCTCCTCGGGGTGCGTCTTGCTTGGGCCTCTCTCCTGGAGGCGCTCAGTCAGACCCAGTGCTTACATGTGGCAAGACGCTCCTCGGGGCGTGTCTTGCTTGGGCCTCTCTCCTGGAGGCGCTCAGTCAGACCCAGTGGTGACATGTGGCAAGACGCTCTTCGGGGCGCGTCTTGCTTGAGCCTCTCTCCTGGAGATGCTCCTTCAGACCCAGTGTTGACACGTGACAAGACGCTCCTCGGGGCGCGTCTTGCTTGGGCTTCTCTCATGGAGGCCCTCAGTCAGACCCATTGTTGATATGTGGCAAGACGCTCCTTGGGGCGCGTCTTGCTTGGGCCTCTCTCCTGGAGGCGCTCAGTCAGACCGAGTGCTGACATGTGGCAAGACGCTCCTCGGGGCACGTCTTGCTTGGGCTTCTCTCCTGGAGGCCCTCAGTCAGACATATTGTTTACATGTGGCAAGACGCTCCTTGGGGCGCATCTTGCTTGGGCCTCTCTCCTGGAGGCCCTCTGTCAGCCCCAGTGTTGACATGTGTCAAGACGCTCCTCGGGGTGCGTCTTGCTTGGGCCTCTCTCCTGGAGGCGCTCAGTCAGACCGAGTGCTGACATGTGGCAAGACGCTCCTCGGGGCGCGTCTTGCTTGGGCTTCTCTCCTGGAGGCCCTCAGTCAGACCCATTGTTGACATGTGGCAAGACGCTCCTCGGGGCGCGTCTTGCTTGTGCTTCTCTTCTGGAGGCCCTCAGTCAGACCCATTGTTTACATGTGGCAAGACGCTCCTCGGGGCGCATCTTGCTTGGGCCTCTCTCCTGGAGGCCCTATGTCAGCCCCAGTGTTGACATGTGTCAAGACGCTCCTCGGGGCGCGTCTTGCTGGGGCCTCTCTCCTGGAGGCGCTCAGTCAGACCCAGTGCTTACATGTGGCAAGACGCTCCTCGGGGCGCGTCTTGCTTGGGCTTCTCTCCTGGAGGCGTTCAGTCAGACCGAGTGCTGACATGTGGTAAGACGCTCCTCGGGGCGCGTCTTGCTGGGGCTTCTCTCCTGGAGGCGCTCAGTCAGACCCAGTGCTTACATGTGGCAAGACGCTCCTCGGGGCGCGTCTTGATTGGGCCTCTCTCCTGGAGGCGCTCAGTCAGACCCAGTGGTGACATGTGGCAAGACGCTCCTCGGGGCGCGTCTTGCTTGGGCCTCTCTCCTGGAGAGGCTCAGTCAGACCCAGTGTTGACACGTGGCAAGACGCTCCTCGGGGCGTGTCTTGCTTGGGCCTCTCTCCTGGAGGCGCTCAGTCAGACCCAGTGGTGACATGTGGCAAGACGCTCCTCGGGGCGCGTCTTGCTTGGGCTTCTCTCATGGAGGCCCTCAGTCAGACCCATTGTTGATATGTGGCAAGACGCTCCTTGGGGCGCGTCTTGCTTGGGCCTCTCTCCTGGAGGCGCTCAGTCAGACCGAGTGCTGACATGTGGCAAGACGCTCCTCGGGGCACGTCTTGCTTGGGCTTCTCTCCTGGAGGCCCTCAGTCAGACATATTGTTTACATGTGGCAAGACGCTCCTTGGGGCGCATCTTGCTTGGGCCTCTCTCCTGGAGGCCCTCTGTCAGCCCCAGTGTTGACATGTGTCAAGACGCTCCTCGGGGTGCGTCTTGCTTGGGCCTCTCTCCTGGAGGCGCTCAGTCAGACCGAGTGCTGACATGTGGCAAGACGCTCCTCGGGGCGCGTCTTGCTTGGGCTTCTCTCCTGGAGGCCCTCAGTCAGACCCATTGTTGACATGTGGCAAGACGCTCCTCGGGGCGCGTCTTGCTTGTGCTTCTCTTCTGGAGGCCCTCAGTCAGACCCATTGTTTACATGTGGCAAGACGCTCCTCGGGGCGCATCTTGCTTGGGCCTCTCTCCTGGAGGCCCTATGTCAGCCCCAGTGTTGACATGTGTCAAGACGCTCCTCGGGGCGCGTCTTGCTGGGGCCTCTCTCCTGGAGGCGCTCAGTCAGACCCAGTGCTTACATGTGGCAAGACGCTCCTCGGGGCGCGTCTTGCTTGGGCTTCTCTCCTGGAGGCGTTCAGTCAGACCGAGTGCTGACATGTGGTAAGACGCTCCTCGGGGCGCGTCTTGCTGGGGCTTCTCTCCTGGAGGCGCTCAGTCAGACCCAGTGCTTACATGTGGCAAGACGCTCCTCGGGGCGCGTCTTGATTGGGCCTCTCTCCTGGAGGCGCTCAGTCAGACCCAGTGGTGACATGTGGCAAGACGCTCCTCGGGGCGCGTCTTGCTTGGGCCTCTCTCCTGGAGAGGCTCAGTCAGACCCAGTGTTGACACGTGGCAAGACGCTCCTCGGGGCGTGTCTTGCTTGGGCCTCTCTCCTGGAGGCGCTCAGTCAGACCCAGTGGTGACATGTGGCAAGACGCTCCTCGGGGCGCGTCTTGCTTGGGCTTCTCTCATGGAGGCCCTCAGTCAGACCCATTGTTGATATGTGGCAAGACGCTCCTCGGGGCGCGTCTTGCTTGGGCCTCTCTCCTGGAGGCGCTCAGTCAGACCGAGTGCTGACATGTGGCAAGACGCTCCTCGGGGCGCGTCTTGCTTGGGCTTCTCTCCTGGAGGCCCTCAGTCAGACCCATTGTTTACATGTGGCAAGACGCTCCTTTGGGCGCATCTTACTTGGGCTTCTCTCCTGGAGGCCCTCAGTCAGACCCATTGTTGACATGTGGCAAGACGCTCCTCGGGGCGCGTCTTGCTTGGGCCTCTCTCCTGGAGGCGCTCAGTCAGACCCAGTGCTTACATGTGGCAAGACGCTCCTCGGGGCGCGTCTTGCTGGGGCTTCTCTCCTGGAGGCGTTCAGTCAGACTGAGTGCTGACATGTGGCAAGACGCTCCTCGGGACGCGTCTTGCTTGGGCTTCTCTCCTGGAGGCCCTCAGTCAGACCCATTGTTGACATGTGGCAAGACGCTCCTCGGGGCGCGTCTTGCTTGGGTCTCTCTCCTGGAGGCGCTCAGTCAGACCCAGTGGTGACATGTGGCAAGACGCTCCTCGGGGCGCATCTTGCTTGGGCCTCTCTCCTGGAGGCGCTCAGTCAGACCCATTGTTGACATGTGGCAAGACGCTCCTCGGGGCGCGTCTTGCTTGGGCTTCTCTCCTGGAGGCCCTCAGTCAGACCCATTGTTGACATGTGGCAAGACGCTCCTCGGGGCGCGTCTTGCTTGGGCCTCTCTCCTGGAGGCGCTCAGTCAGACCGAGTGCTGACATAAGGCAAGAAGCTCCTCGGGGCGCGTCTTGCTGGGGCCTCTCTCCTGGAGGCGCTCAGTCAGACCCAGTGCTTACATGTGGCAAGACGCTCCTCGGGGCGCGTCTTGCTTGGGCCTCTCTCCTGGAGACGCTCAGTCAGACCCAGTGTTGACACGTGACAAGACGCTCCTCGGGGCGCGTCTTGCTTGGGCTTCTCTCATGCAGGCCCTCAGTCAGACCCATTGTTGATATGTGGCAAGACGCTCCTCGGGGCGCGTCTTGCTTGGGCCTCTCTCCTGGAGGCGCTCAGTCAGACCGAGTGCTGACATGTGGCAAGACGCTCCTCGGGGCGCGTCTTGCTTGGGCTTCTCTCCTGGAGGCCCTCAATCAGACCCATTGTTTACATGTGGCAAGACGCTCCTCGGGGCGCATCTTGCTTGGGCCTCTCTCCTGGAGTTCCTCTGTCAGCCCCAGTGTTGACATGTGTCAAGACGCTCCTCGGGGTGCGTCTTGCTTGGGCCTCTCTCCTGGAGGCGCTCAGTCAGACCGAGTGCTGACATGTGGCAAGACGCTCCTCGGGGCGCGTCTTGCTTGGGCTTCTCTCCTGGAGGCCCTCAGTCAGACCCATTGTTGACATGTGGCAAGACACTCCTCGGGACGCGTCTTGCTTGGACTTCTCTCCTGGAGGCCCTCAGTCAGACTCATTGTTGACATGTGGCAAGACACTCCTCGGGACGCGTCTTGCTTGGGCCTCTCTCCTGGAGGCGCTCAGTCAGACCGAGTGCTGACATAAGGCAAGACGCTCCTCGGGGCGCGTCTTGCTGGGGCCTCTCTCCTGGAGGCGCTCAGTCAGACCCAGTGCTTACATGTGGCAAGACGCTCCTCGGGGCGCGTCTTGCTGGGGCTTCTCTCCTGGAGGCGTTCAGTCAGACCGAGTGCTGACATTTGGCAAGACACTCCTCGGGACGCGTCTTGCTTGGGCTTCTCTCCTGGAGGCCCTCAGTCAGACTCATTGTTGACATGTGGCAAGACGCTCCTCGGGGCGCGTCTTGCTTGGGCCTCTCTCCTGGAGGCGCTCAGTCAGACCCAGTGGTGACATGTGGCAAGACGCTCCTCGGGGCGCGTCTTGCTTGGGCCTCTCTCCTGGAGACGCTCAGTCAGACCGTGTTGACACGTGACAAGACGCTCCTCGGGGCGCGTCTTGCTTGGGCTTCTCTCATGGAGGCCCTCAGTCAGACCCATTGTTGATATGTGGCAAGACGCTCCTCGGGGCGCGTCTTTCTTGGGCCTCTCTCCTGGAGGCGCTCAGTCAGACCGAGTGCTGACATGTGGCAAGACGCTCCTCGGGGCACGTCTTGCTTGGGCTTCTCTCATGGAGGCCCTCAGTCAGACCCATTGTTGATATGTGGCAAGACGCTCCTCGGGGCGAGTCTTGCTTGGGCCTCTCTCCTGGAGGTGCTCAGTCAGACCCAGTGTTGACATGGTGCAAGACGCTCCTCGGGGCGCGTCTTGCTTGGGCTTCTCTCTTGGAGGCCCTCAGTCAGACCCATTGTTGACATGTGGCAAGACGCTCCTCGGGGCGCATCTTGCTTGGGCCTCTCTCCTGGAGGCCCTCTGTCAGCCCCAGTGTTGACATGTGTCAAGACGCTCCTCGGGGTGTGTCTTGCTTGGGCCTCTCTCCTGGAGTCGCTCAGTCAGACCGAGTGCTGACATGTGGCAAGATGCTCCTCGGGGCACGTCTTGCTTGGGCTTCTCTCATGGAGGCCCTCAGTCAGACCCATTGTTGATACGTGGCAAGACGCTCCTCGGGGCGAGTCTTGCTTGGGCCTCTCTCCTGGAGGTGCTCAGTCAGAGCCAGTGTTGACATGGTGCAAGACGCTCCTCGGGGCGCGTCTTGCTTGGGCTTCTCTCTTGGAGGCCCTCAGTCAGACCCATTGTTTACATGTGGCAAGACGCTCCTCGGGGCGCATCTTGCTTGGGCCTCTCTCCTGGAGGCCCTCTGTCAGCCCCAGTGTTGACATGTGTCGAGACGCTCCCCGGGGTGCGTCTTGCTTGGGCCTCTCTCCTGGAGTCGCTCAGTCAGACCGAGTGCTGACATGTGGCAAGACGCTCCTCGGGGCGCGTCTTGCTTGGGCTTCTCTCCTGGAGGCCCTCAGTCAGACCCATTGTTGACATGTGGCAAGACGCTCCGCGGGGCGCGTCTTGCTTGGGCCTCTCTCCTGGAGGCGCTCAGTCAGACCGAGTGCTGACATAAGGCAAGACGCTCCTCGGGGCGCGTCTTGCTGGGGCCTCTCTCCTGGAGGCGCTCAGTCAGATCCAGTGCTTACATGTGGCAAGACGCTCCTCGGGGCGCGTCTTGCTGGGGCTTCTCTCCTGGAGGCATTCAGTCAGACCGAGACTGACATGTGGCAAGACGCTCCTCGGGACGCGTATTGCTTGGGCTTCTCTCCTGGAGGCCCTCAGTCTGACCCATTGTTGACATGTGGCAAGACGCTCCTCGGGGCGCGTCTTGCTTGGGCCTCTCTCCTGGAGGCGCTCAGTCAGACCCAGTGGTGACATGTGGCAAGACGCTCCTCGGGGCGCGTCTTGCTTGGGCCTCTCTCCTGGAGTTCCTCTGTCAGCCCCAGTGTTGACATGTGTCAAGACGCTCCTCGGGGTGCGTCTTGCTTGGGCCTCTCTCCTGGAGGCGCTCAGTCAGACCGAGTGCTGACATGTGGCAAGACGCTCCTCGGGGTGCGTCTTGCTTGGGCTTCTCTCCTGGAGGCCCTCAGTCAGACCCATTGTTTACATGTGGCAAGACGCTCCTCGGGGCGCATCTTGCTTGGGCCTCTCTCCTGGAGTTCCTCTGTCAGCCCCAGTGTTGACATGTGTCAAGACGCTCCTCGGGGTGCGTCTTGCTTGGGCCTCTCTCCTGGAGGCGCTCAGTCAGACCGAGTGCTGACATGTGGCAAGACGCTCCTCGGGGCGCGTCTTGCATGGGCTTCTCTCCTGGAGGCCCTCAGTCAGACCCATTGTTGACATGTGGCAAGACACTCCTCGGGACGCGTCTTGCTTGGGCTTCTCTCCTGGAGGCCCTCAGTCAGACTCATTGTTGACATGTGGCAAGACACTCCTCGGGACGCGTCTTGCTTGGGCCTCTCTCCTGGAGGCGCTCAGTCAGACCGAGTGCTGACATAAGGCAAGACGCTCCTCGGGGCGCGTCTTGCTGGGGCCTCTCTCCTGGAGGCGCTCAGTCAGACCCAGTGCTTACATGTGGCAAGACGCTCCTCGGGGCGCGTGTTGCTGGGGCTTCTCTCCTGGAGGCGTTCAGTCAGACCGAGTGCTGACATTTGGCAAGACACTCCTCGGGACGCGTCTTGCTTGGGCTTCTCTCCTGGAGGCCCTCAGTCAGACTCATTGTTGACATGTGGCAAGACGCTCCTCGGGGCGCGTCTTGCTTGGGCCTCTCTCCTGGAGGCGCTCAGTCAGACCCAGTGGTGACATGTGGCAAGACGCTCCTCGGGGCGCGTCTTGCTTGGGCCTCTCTCCTGGAGACGCTCAGTCAGACCCAGTGTTGACACGTGACAAGACGCTCCTCTGGGCGCGTCTTGCTTGGGCTTCTCTCATGGAGGCCCTCAGTCAGACCCATTGTTGATATGTGGCAAGACGCTCCTCGGGGCGCGTCTTTCTTGGGCCTCTCTCCTGGAGGCGCACAGTCAGACCGAGTGCTGACATGTGGCAAGACGCTCCTCGGGGCACGTCTTGCTTGGGCTTCTCTCATGGAGGCCCTCAGTCAGACCCATTGTTGATATGTGGCAAGACGCTCCTCGGGGCGAGTCTTGCTTGGGCCTCTCTCCTGGAGGTGCTCAGTCAGACCCAGTGTTGACATGGTGCAAGACGTTCCTCGGGGCACATCTTGCTTGGGCCTCTCTCCTGGAGGCCCTCTGTCAGCCCCAGTGTTGACATGTGTCAAGACGCTCCTCGGGGTGCGTCTTGCTTGGGCCTCTCTCCTGGAGTCGCTCAGTCAGACCGAGTGCTGACATGTGGCAAGATGCTCCTCGGGGCGCGTCTTGCTTGGGCTTCTCTCATGGAGGCCCTCAGTCAGACCCATTGTTGATACGTGGCAAGACGCTCCTCGGGGCGAGTCTTGCTTGGGCCTCTCTCCTGGAGGTGCTCAGTAAGACCCAGTGTTGACATGGTGCAAGACGCTCCTCGGGGCGCGTCTTGCTTGGGCTTCTCTCTTGGAGGCCCTCAGTCAGACCCATTGTTTACATGTGGCAAGACGCTCCTCGGGGCGCATCTTGCTTGGGCCTCTCTCCTGGAGGCCCTCTGTCAGCCCCAGTGTTGACATGTGTCAAGACGCTCCGCGGGGCGCGTCTTGCTTGGGCCTCTCTCCTGGAGGCGCTCAGTCAGACCGAGTGCTGACATAAGGCAAGACGCTCCTCGGGGCGCGTCTTGCTGGGGCCTCTCTCCTGGAGGCGCTCAGTCAGATCCAGTGCTTACATGTGGCAAGACGCTCCTCGGGGCGCGTCTTGCTGGGGCTTCTCTCCTGGAGGCGCTCAGTCAGACCCAGTGCTTACATGTGGCAAGACGCTCCTCGGGGCGCGTCTTGCTGGGGCTTCTCTCCTGGAGGCGTTCAGTCAGACTGAGTGCTGACATGTGGCAAGACGCTCCTCGGGACGCGTCTTGCTTGGGCTTCTCTCCTGGAGGCCCTCAGTCTGACCCATTGTTGACATGTGGCAAGACGCTCCTCGGGGCGCGTCTTGCTGGGGCTTCTCTCCTGGAGGCGCTCAGTCAGACCCAGTGGTGACATGTGGCAAGACTCTCCTCGGGGCGCGTCTTGCTTGGGCCTCTGTCCTGGAGACGCTCAGTCAGACCCAGTGTTGACACGTGACAAGACGCTCCTCGGGGAGCGTCTTGCTTGGGCTTCTCTCATGGAGGCCCTCAGTCAGACCCATTGTTGATATGTGGCAAGACGCTTCTCGGGGCGCGTCTTTCTTGGGCCTCTCTCCTGGAGGCGCACAGTCAGACCGAGTGCTGACATGTGGCAAGACGCTCCTCGGGGCACGTCTTGCTTGGGCTTCTCTCATGGAGGCCCTCAGTCAGACCCATTGTTGATATGTGGCAAGACGCTCCTCGGGGCGAGTCTTGCTTGGGCCTCTCTCCTGGAGGTGCTCAGTCAGACCCAGTGTTGACATGGTGCAAGACGCTCCTCGGGGCGCGTCTTGCTTGGGCTTCTCTCTTGGAGGCCCTCAGTCAGACCCATTGTTGACATGTGGCAAGACGCTCCTCGGGGCACATCTTGCTTGGGCCTCTCTCCTGGAGGCCCTCTGTCAGCCCCAGTGTTGACATGTGTCAAGACGCTCCTCGGGGTGCGTCTTGCTTGGGCCTCTCTCCTGGAGTCGCTCAGTCAGACCGAGTGCTGACATGTGGCAAGATGCTCCTCGGGGCGCGTCTTGCTTGGGCTTCTCTCATGGAGGCCCTCAGTCAGACCCATTGTTGATACGTGGCAAGACGCTCCTCGGGGCGAGTCTTGCTTGGGCCTCTCTCCTGGAGGTGCTCAGTAAGACCCAGTGTTGACATGGTGCAAGACGCTCCTCGGGGCGCGTCTTGCTTGGGCTTCTCTCTTGGAGGCCCTCAGTCAGACCCATTGTTTACATGTGGCAAGACGCTCCTCGGGGCGCATCTTGCTTGGGCCTCTCTCCTGGAGGCCCTCTGTCAGCCCCAGTGTTGACATGTGTCAAGACGCTCCCCGGGGTGCGTCTTGCTTGGGCCTCTCTCCTGGAGTCGCTCAGTCAGACCGAGTGCTGACATGTGGCAAGACGCTCCTCGGGGCGCGTCTTGCTTGGGCTTCTCTCCTGGAGGCCCTCAGTCAGACCCATTGTTGACATGTGGCAAGACGCTCCGCGGGGCGCGTCTTGCTTGGGCCTCTCTCCTGGAGGCGCTCAGTCAGACCGAGTGCTGACATAAGGCAAGACGCTCCTCGGGGCGCGTCTTGCTGGGGCCTCTCTCCTGGAGGCGCTCAGTCAGATCCAGTGCTTACATGTGGCAAGACGCTCCTCGGGGCGCGTCTTGCTGGGGCTTCTCTCCTGGAGGCGCTCAGTCAGACCCAGTGCTTACATGTGGCAAGACGCTCCTCGGGGCGCGTCTTGCTGGGGCTTCTCTCCTGGAGGCGTTCAGTCAGACCGAGTGCTGACATGTGGCAAGACGCTCCTCGGGACGCGTCTTGCTTGGGCTTCTCTCCTGGAGGCCCTCAGTCTGACCCATTGTTGACATGTGGCAAGACGCTCCTCGGGGCGCGTCTTGCTTGGGCCTCTCTCCTGGAGGCGCTGAGTCAGACCCAGTGGTGACATGTGGCAAGACGCTCCTCGGGGCGCGTCTTGCTTGGGCCTCTCTCCTGGAGACTCTCAGTCAGACCCAGTGTTGACACGTGACAAGACGCTCCTCGGGGCGCGTCTTGCTTGGGCTTCTCTCATGGAGGCCCTCAGTCAGACCCATTGTTGATATGTGGCAAGACGCTCCTCGGGGCGAGTCTTGCTTGGGCCTCTCTCCTGGAGGTGCTCAGTCAGACCCAGTGTTGACATGGTGCAAGATGCTCCTCGGGGCGCGTCTTGCTTGGGCTTCTCTCTTGGAGGCCCTCAGTCAGACCCATTGTTTACATGTGGCAAGACGCTCCTCGGGGCGCATCTTGCTTGGGCCTCTCTCCTGGAGGTCCTCTGTCAGCCCCAGTGTTGACATGTGTCAAGACGCTCCTCGGGGTGCGTCTTGCTTGGGCCTCTCTCCTGGAGTCGCTCAGTCAGACCGAGTGCTGACATGTGGCAAGATGCTCCTCGGGGCGCGTCTTGCTTGGGCTTCTCTCATGGAGGCCCTCAGTCAGACCCATTGTTGATAAGTGGCAAGACGCTCCTCGAGGCGAGTCTTGCTTGGGCCTCTCTCCTGGAGGTGCTCAGTCAGACCCAGTGTTGACATGGTGCAAGACGCTCCTCGGGGCGCGTCTTGCTTGAGCTTCTCTCTTGGAGGCCCTCAGTCAGACCCATTGTTTACATGTGGCAAGACGCTCCTCGGGGCGCATCTTGCTTGGGCCTCTCTCCTTGAGGCCCTCTGTCAGCCCCAGTGTTGACATGTGTCAAGACGCTCCCTGGGGTGCGTCTTGCTTGGGCCTCTCTCCTGGAGTCGCTCAGTCAGACCGAGTGCTGACATGTGGCAAGACGCTCCTCGGGGCGCGTCTTGCTTGGGCTTCTCTCCTGGAGGCCCTCTGTCAGCCCCAGTGTTGACATGTGGCAAGACGCTCCTCGGGGCGCGTCTTGCTTGGGCTTCTCTCCTGGAGGCCCTCAGTCAGACCCATTGTTGACATGTGGCAAGACGCTCCGCGGGGCGCGTCTTGCTTGGGCCTCTCTCCTGGAGGCGCTCAGTCAGACCGAGTGCTGACATCAGGCAAGACGCTCCTCGGGGCGCGTCTTGCTGGGGCCTCTCTCCTGGAGGCGCTCAGTCAGACCCAGTTTTTACATGTGGCAAGACGCTCCTCGGGGCGTGTCTTGCTGGGGCTTCTCTCCTGGAGGCGTTCAGTCAGACCGAGTGCTGACATGTGGCAAGACGCTCCTCGGGGCGCGTCTTGCTTGGGCTTCTCTCCTGGAGGCGTTCAGTCAGACCGAGTGCTGACATGTGGTAAGACGCTCCTCGGGGTGCGTCTTGCTGGGGCTTCTCTCCTGGAGGTGCTCAGTCAGACCCAGTGCTTACATGTGGCAAGACGCTCCTCGGGGCGCGTCTTGCTTGGGCCTCTCTCCTGGAGGCGCTCAGTCAGACCCAGTGCTTACATGTGGCAAGACGCTCCTCGGGGCGCGTCTTGCTGGGGCTTCTCTCCTGGAGGCGCTCAGTCAGACCCAGTGCTTACATGTGGCAAGACGCTCCTCGGGGCGCGTCCAGCTGGGGCTTCTCTCCTGGAGGCCCTCAGTCAGACCCATTGTTGACATGTGGCAAGACGCTCCTCGGGGCGCGGTTTGCTTGGGCCTCTCTCCTGGAGGCGCTCAGTCAGACCCAGTGGTGACATGTGGCAAGACGCTCCTCGGGGCGCGTCTTGCTTGGGCCTCTCTCCTGGAGGCGCTCAGTCAGACCCATTGTTGACATGTGGCAAGACGCACCTCGGGGCGCGTCTTGCTTGGGCCTCTCTCCTGGAGGCGCTCAGTCAGACCGATTGCTGACATAAGGGAAGACGCTCCTCGGGGCGTGTCTTGCTGGGGCCTCTCTCCTGGAGGCGCTCAGTCAGACCCAGTGCTTACATGTGGCAAGACGCTCCTCGGGGCGCGTCTTGCTTGGGCCTCTCTCCTGGAGATGCTCAGTCAGACCCAGTGTTGATACGTGACAAGACGCTCCTCGGGGCGCGTCTTGCTTGGGCTTCTCTCCTGGAGGCCCTCAGTCAGACCCATTGTTGATATGTGGCAAGACGCTCCTCGGGGCGCGTCTTGCTTGGGCCTCTCTCCTGGAGGCCCTCAGTCAGACCCATTGTTTACATGTGGCAAGACGCTCCTCCGGGCGCATCTTGCTTGGGCCTCTCTCCCGGAGTTCCTCTGTCAGCCCCAGTGTTGACATGTGTCAAGACGCTCCTCGGGGTGCGTCTTGCTTGGGCCTCTCTCCTGGAGGCGCTCAGTCAGACCGAGTGCTGACATGTGGCAAGACGCTCCTCGGGGCGCGTCTTGCTTGGGATTCTCTCCTGGAGCTCCTCAGTCAGACTCATTGTTGACATGTGGCAAGACACTCCTCGGGACGCGTCTTGCTTGGGCCTCTCTCCTGGAGTAGCTCAGTCAGACCGAGTGCTGACATAAGGCAAGACGCTCCTCGGGGCGCGTCTTGCTGGGGCCTCTCTCCTGGAGGCGCTCAGTCAGACCCAGTGCTTACATGTGGCAAGACGCTCCTCGGGGCGCGTCTTGCTGGGGCTTCTCTCCTGGAGGCGGTCAGTCAGACCGAGTGCTGACATGTGGCAAGACACTCCTCGGGACGCGTCTTGCTTGGGCTTCTCTCCTGGAGGCCCTCAGTCAGACTCATTGTTGACATGTGGCAAGACGCTCCTCGGGGCGCGTCTTGCTTGGGCCTCTCTCCTGGAGGCGCTCAGTCAGACCCAGTGGTGACATGTGGCAAGACGCTCCTCGGGGCGCGTCTTGCTTGGGCCTCTCTCCTGGAGACGCTCAGTCAGACCCAGTGTTGACACGTGACAAGACGCTCCTCGGGGCGTGTCTTGCTTGGGCTTCTCTCATGGAGGCCCACAGTCAGACCCATTGTTGATATGTGGCAAGACGCTCCTCGGGGCGCGTCTTGCTTGGGCCTCTCTCCTGGAGGCGCTCAGTCAGACCGAGTGCTGACATGTGGCAAGACGCTCCTCGGGGCGCGTCTTGCTTGGGCTTCTCTCATGGAGGCCCTCAGTCAGACCCATTGTTGATATGTGGCAAGACGCTCCTCGGGGCGAGTCTTGCTTGGGCCTCTCTCCTGGAGGTGCTCAGTCAGACCCAGTGTTGACATGGTGCAAGACGCTCCTCGGGGTGCGTCTTGCTTGGGCTTCTCTCTCGGAGGCCTTCAGTCAGACCCATTGTTGACATGTGGCAAGACGCTCCTCGGGGCGCATCTTGCTTGGGCCTCTCTCCTGGAGGCCCTCTGTCAGCCCCAGTGTTGACATGTGTCAAGACGCTCCTCGGGGTGCGTCTTGCTCGGGCCTCTCTCCTGGAGTCGCTTAGTCAGACCGAGTGCTGACATGTGGCAAGATGCTCCTCGGGGCGCGTCTTGCTTTGGCTTCTCTCATGGAGGCCCTCAGTCAGACCCATTGTTGATATGTGGCAAGACGCTCCTCGGGGCGAGTCATGCTTGGGCCTCTCTCCTGGAGGTGCTCAGTCAGACCCAGTGTTGACATGGTGCAAGACGCTCCTCGGGGCGCGTCTTGCTTGGACTTCTCTCTTGGAGGCCCTCAGTCAGACCCATTGTTTACATGTGGCAAGACGCTCCTCGGGGCGCATCTTAATTGGGCCTCTCTCCTGGAGGCCCTCTGTCAGCCCCAGTGTTGACATGTGTCAAGACGCTCCCCGGGGTGCGTCTTGCTTGGGCCTCTCTCCTGGAGTCGCTCAGTCAGACCGAGTGCTGACATGTGGCAAGACGCTCCTCGGGGCGCGTCTTGCTTGGGCTTCTCTCCTGGAGGCCCTCAGTCAGACCCATTGTTGACATGTGGCAAGATGCTCCGCGGGGCGCGTCTTGCTTGGGCCTCTCTCCTGGAGGCGCTCAGTCAGACCGAGTGCTGACATAAGGCAAGACGCTCCTCGGGGCGCGTCTTGCTGGGGCCTCTCTCCTGGAGGCGCTCAGCCAGACCCAGTGCTTACATGTGGCAAGACGCTCCTCCGGGCGTGTCTTGCTGGGGCTTCTCTCCTGGAGGCGTTCAGTCAGACCGAGTGCTGACATGTGGCAAGACGCTCCTCGGGGCGCGTCTTGCTTGGGCTTCTCTCCTGGAGGCGTTCAGTCAGACCGAGTGCTGACATGAGGTAAGACGCTCCTCGGGGCGCGTCTTGCTTGGGCTTCTCTCCTGGAGGCACTCAGTCAGACCCATTGTTGACATGTGGCAAGACGCTCCGCGGGGCGCGTCTTGCTTGGGCCTCTCTCCTGGAGGCGCTCAGTCAGACCGAGTGCTGACATAAGGCAAGACGCTCCTCGGGGCGCGTCTTGCTGGGGCCTCTCTCCTGGAGGCGCTCAGTCAGACCCAGTTTTTACATGTGGCAAGACGCTCCTCGGGGCGTGTCTTGCTGGGGCTTCTCTCCTGGAGGAGTTCAGTCAGACCGAGTGCTGACATGTGGCAAGACGCTCCTCGGGGCGCGTCTTGCTTGGGCTTCTCTCCTGGAGGCGTTCAGTCAGACCGAGTGCTGACATGTGGTAAGACGCTCCTCGGGGTGCGTCTTGCTGGGGCTTCTCTCCTGGAGGCGCTCAGTCAGACCCAGTGCTTACATGTGGCAAGACGCTCCTCGGGGCGCGTCTTGCTTGGGCCTCTCTCCTGGAGGCGCTCAGTCAGACCCAGTTCTTACATGTGGCAAGACACTCCTCGGGGCGCGTCTTGCTGGGGCTTCTCTCCTGGAGGCGCTCAGTCAGACCCAGTGCTTACATGTGGCAAGACGCTCCTCGGGGCGCGTCTTGCTGGGGCTTCTCTCCTGGAGGCGTTCAGTCAGACCGAGTGCTGACATGTGGCAAGACGCTCCTCGGGACGCGTCTTGCTTGGGCTTCTCTCCTGGAGGCCCTCAGTCAGACCCATTGTTGACATGTGGCAAGACGCTCCTCGGGGCGCGGTTTGCTTGGGCCTCTCTCCTGGAGGCGCTCAGTCAGACCCAGTGGTGACATGTGGCAAGACGCTCCTCGGGGCGCGTCTTGCTTGGGCCTCTCTCCTGGAGGCGCTCAGTCAGACCCATTGTTGACATGTGGCAAGATGCACCTCGGGGCGCGTCTTGCTTGGGCCTCTCTCCTGGAGGCGCTCAGTCAGACCGATTGCTGACATAAGGCAAGACGCTCCTCGGGGCGCGTCTTGCTGGGGCCTCTCTCCTGGAGGCGCTCAGTCAGACCCAGTGCTTACATGTGGCAAGACGCTCCTCGGGGCGCGTCTTGCTTGGGCCTCTCTCCTGGAGACGCTCAGTCAGACCCAGTGTTGATACGTGACAAGACGCTCCTCGGGGCGCGTCTTGCTTGGGCTTCTCTCATGGAGGCCCTCAGTAAGACCCATTGTTAATATGTGGCAAGACGCTCCTCGGGGCGCGTCTTGCTTGGGCCTCTCTCCTGGAGGCGCTCAGTCAGACCGAGTGCTGACATGTGGCAAGACGCTCCTCGGGGCGCGTCTTGCTTGGGCTTCTCTCCTGGAGGCCCTCAGTCAGACCTATTGTTTACATTAGGCAAGACGCTCCTCGGGGCGCATCTTGCTTGGGCCTCTCTCCTGGAGTTCCTCTGTCAGCCCCAGTGTTGACATGTGTCAAGACGCTCCTCGGGGTGCGTCTTGCTTGGGCCTCTCTCCTGGAGGCGCTCAGTCAGACCGAGTGCTGACATGTGGCAAGACGCTCCTCGGGGCGCGTCTTGCTTGGGCTTCTCTCCTGGAGCTCCTCAGTCAGACTCATTGTTGACATGTGGCAAGACACTCCTCGGGACGCGTCTTGCTTGGGCCTCTCTCCTGGAGGCGCTCAGTCAGACCGAGTGCTGACATAAGGCAAGACGCTCCTCGGGGCGCGTCTTGCTGGGGCCTCTCTCCTGGAGGCGCTCAGTCAGACCCAGTGCTTACATGTGGCAAGACGCTCCTCGGGGCGCGTCTTGCTGGGGCTTCTCTCCTGGAGGCGTTCAGTCAGACCGAGTGCTGACATGTGGCAAGACACTCCTCGGGACGCGTCTTGCTTGGGCTTCTCTCCTGGAGGCCCTCAGTCAGACTCATTGTTGACATGTGGCAAGACGCTCCTCGGGGCGCGTCTTGCTTGGGCCTCTCTCCTGGAGGCGCTCAGTCAGACCCAGTGGTGACATGTGGCAAGACGCTCCTCGGGGCGCGTCTTGCTTGGGCCTCTCTCCTGGAGACGCTCAGTCAGACCCAGTGTTGACACGTGACAAGACGCTCCTCGGGGCGTGTCTTGCTTGGGCTTCTCTCATGGAGGCCCTCAGTCAGACCCATTGTTGATATGTGGCAAGACGCTCCTCGGGGCGCGTCTTGCTTGGGCCTCTCTCCTGGAGGCGCTCAGTCAGACCGAGTGCTGACATGTGGCAAGACGCTCCTCGGGGCGCGTCTTGCTTGGGCTTCTCTCATGGAGGCCCTCAGTCAGACCCATTGTTGATATGTGGCAAGACGCTCCTCGGGGCGAGTCTTGCTTGGGCCTCTCTCCTGGAGGTGCTCAGTCAGACCCAGTGTTGACATGGTGCAAGACGCTCCTCGGGGCGCGTCTTGCTTGGGCTTCTCTCTTGGAGGCCCTCAGTCAGACCCATTGTTGACATGTGGCAAGACGCTCCTCGGGGCGCATCTTGCTTGGGCCTCTCTCCTGGAGGCCCTCTGTCAGCCCCAGTGTTGACATGTGTCAAGACGCTCCTCGGGGTGCGTCTTGCTTGGGCCTCTCTCCTGGAGTCGCTCAGTCAGACCGAGTGCTGACATGTGGCAAGATGCTCCTCGGGGCGCGTCTTGCTTGGGCTTCTCTCATGGAGGCCCTCAGTCAGACCCATTGTTGATATGTGGCAAGACGCTCCTCGGGGCGAGTCTTGCTTGGGCCTCTCTCCTGGAGGTGCTCAGTCAGACCCAGTGTTGACATGGTGCAAGACGCTCCTCGGGGCGCGTCTTGCTTGGGCTTCTCTCTTGGAGGCCCTCAGTCAGACACATTGTTTACATGTGGCAAGACGCTCCTCGGGGCGCATCTTAATTGGGCCTCTCTCCTGGAGGCCCTCTGTCAGCCCCAGTGTTGACATGTGTCAAGACGCTCCCCGGGGTGCGTCTTGCTTGGGCCTCTCTCCTGGAGTCGCTCAGTCAGACCGAGTGCTGACATGTGGCAAGACGCTCCTCGGGGCGCGTCTTGCTTGGGCTTCTCTCCTGGAGGCCCTCAGTCAGACCCATTGTTGACATGTGGCAAGACGCTCCGCGGGGCGCGTCTTGCTTGGGCCTCTCTCCTGGAGGTGCTCAGTCAGACCGAGTGCTGACATAAGGCAAGACGCTCCTCGGGGCGCGTCTTGCTGGGGCCTCTCTCCTGGAGGCGCTCAGTCAGACCCAGTGCTTACATGTGGCAAGACGCTCCTCGGGGCGTGTCTTGCTGGGGCTTCTCTCCTGGAGGCGTTCAGTCAGACCGAGTGCTGACATGTGGCAAGACGCTCCTCGGGGCGCGTCTTGCTTGGGCTTCTCTCCTGGAGGCGTTCAGTCAGACCGAGTGCTGACATGTGGTAAGACGCTCCTCGGGGCGCGTCTTGCTGGGGCTTCTCTCCTGGAGGCGCTCAGTCAGACCCAGTGCTTACATGTGGCAAGACGCTCCTCAGGGCGCGTCTTGCTTGGGCCTCTCTCCTGGAGGCGCTCAGTCAGACCCAGTTCTTACATGTGGCAAGACGCTCCTCGGGGCGCGTCTTGCTGGGGCTTCTCTCCTGGAGGCGTTCAGTCAGACCGAGTGCTGACATGTGGCAAGACGCTCCTCGGGACGCGTCTTGCTTGGGCTTCTCTCCTGGAGGCCCTCAGTCAGATCCATTGTTGACATGTGGCAAGACGCTCCTCGGGGCGCGGTTTGCTTGGGCCTCTCTCCTGGAGGCGCTCAGTCAGACCCAGTGGTGACATGTGGCAAGACGCTCCTCGGGGCGCGTCTTGCTTGGGCCTCTCTCCTGGAGGCGCTCAGTCAGACCCATTGTTGACATGTGGCAAGATGCACCTCGGGGCGCGTCTTGCTTGGGCCTCTCTCCTGGAGGCGCTCAGTCAGACCGATTGCTGACATAAGGCAAGACGCTCCTCGGGGCGCGTCTTGCTGGGGCCTCTCTCCTGGAGGCGCTCAGTCAGACCCAGTGCTTACATGTGGCAAGACGCTCCTCGGGGCGCGTCTTGCTTGGGCCTCTCTCCTGGAGACGCTCAGTCAGACCCAGTGTTGATACGTGACAAGACGCTCCTCGGGGCGCGTCTTGCTTGGGCTTCTCTCATGGAGGCCCTCAGTAAGACCCATTGTTAATATGTGGCAAGACGCTCCTCGGGGCGCGTCTTGCTTGGGCCTCTCTCCTGGAGGCGCTCAGTCAGACCGAGTGCTGACATGTGGCAAGACGCTCCTCGGGGCGCGTCTTGCTTGGGCTTCTCTCCTGGAGGCCCTCAGTCAGACCTATTGTTTACATTAGGCAAGACGCTCCTCGGGGCGCATCTTGCTTGGGCCTCTCTCCTGGAGTTCCTCTGTCAGCCCCAGTGTTGACATGTGTCAAGACGCTCCTCGGGGTGCGTCTTGCTTGGGCCTCTCTCCTGGAGGCGCTCAGTCAGACCGAGTGCTGACATGTGGCAAGACGCTCCTCGGGGCGCGTCTTGCTTGGGCTTCTCTCCTGGAGCTCCTCAGTCAGACTCATTGTTGACATGTGGCAAGACACTCCTCGGGACGCGTCTTGCTTGGGCCTCTCTCCTGGAGGCGCTCAGTCAGACCGAGTGCTGACATAAGGCAAGACGCTCCTCGGGGCGCGTCTTGCTGGGGCCTCTCTCCTGGAGGCGCTCAGTCAGACCCAGTGCTTACATGTGGCAAGACGCTCCTCGGGGCGCGTCTTGCTGGGGCTTCTCTCCTGGAGGCGTTCAGTCAGACCGAGTGCTGACATGTGGCAAGACACTCCTCGGGACGCGTCTTGCTTGGGCTTCTCTCCTGGAGGCCCTCAGTCAGACTCATTGTTGACATGTGGCAAGACGCTCCTCGGGGCGCGTCTTGCTTGGGCCTCTCTCCTGGAGGCGCTCAGTCAGACCCAGTGGTGACATGTGGCAAGACGCTCCTCGGGGCGCGTCTTGCTTGGGCCTCTCTCCTGGAGACGCTCAGTCAGACCCAGTGTTGACACGTGACAAGACGCTCCTCGGGGCGTGTCTTGCTTGGGCTTCTCTCATGGAGGCCCTCAGTCAGACCCATTGTTGATATGTGGCAAGACGCTCCTCGGGGCGCGTCTTGCTTGGGCCTCTCTCCTGGAGGCGCTCAGTCAGACCGAGTGCTGACATGTGGCAAGACGCTCCTCGGGGCGCGTCTTGCTTGGGCTTCTCTCATGGAGGCCCTCAGTCAGACCCATTGTTGATATGTGGCAAGACGCTCCTCGGGGCGAGTCTTGCTTGGGCCTCTCTCCTGGAGGTGCTCAGTCAGACCCAGTGTTGACATGGTGCAAGACGCTCCTCGGGGCGCGTCTTGCTTGGGCTTCTCTCTTGGAGGCCCTCAGTCAGACCCATTGTTGACATGTGGCAAGACGCTCCTCGGGGCGCATCTTGCTTGGGCCTCTCTCCTGGAGGCCCTCTGTCAGCCCCAGTGTTGACATGTGTCAAGACGCTCCTCGGGGTGCGTCTTGCTTGGGCCTCTCTCCTGGAGTCGCTCAGTCAGACCGAGTGCTGACATGTGGCAAGATGCTCCTCGGGGCGCGTCTTGCTTGGGCTTCTCTCATGGAGGCCCTCAGTCAGACCCATTGTTGATATGTGGCAAGACGCTCCTCGGGGCGAGTCTTGCTTGGGCCTCTCTCCTGGAGGTGCTCAGTCAGACCCAGTGTTGACATGGTGCAAGACGCTCCTCGGGGCGCGTCTTGCTTGGGCTTCTCTCTTGGAGGCCCTCAGTCAGACACATTGTTTACATGTGGCAAGACGCTCCTCGGGGCGCATCTTAATTGGGCCTCTCTCCTGGAGGCCCTCTGTCAGCCCCAGTGTTGACATGTGTCAAGACGCTCCCCGGGGTGCGTCTTGCTTGGGCCTCTCTCCTGGAGTCGCTCAGTCAGACCGAGTGCTGACATGTGGCAAGACGCTCCTCGGGGCGCGTCTTGCTTGGGCCTCTCTCCTGGAGGTGCTCAGTCAGACCGAGTGCTGACATAAGGCAAGATGCTCCTCGGGGCGCGTCTTGCTGGGGCCTCTCTCCTGGAGGCGCTCAGTCAGACCCAGTGCTTACATGTGGCAAGACGCTCCTCGGGGCGTGTCTTGCTGGGGCTTCTCTCCTGGAGGCGTTCAGTCAGACCGAGTGCTGACATGTGGCAAGACGCTCCTCGGGGCGCGTCTTGCTTGGGCTTCTCTCCTGGAGGCGTTCAGTCAGACCGAGTGCTGACATGTGGTAAGACGCTCCTCGGGGCGCGTCTTGCTGGGGCTTCTCTCCTGGAGGCGCTCAGTCAGACCCAGTGCTTACATGTGGCAAGACGCTCCTCAGGGCGCGTCTTGCTTGGGCCTCTCTCCTGGAGGCGCTCAGTCAGACCCAGTGCTGACATGTGGCAAGATGCTCCTCGGGGCGCTTCTTGCTTGGGCCTCTCTCAGGGAGACGCTCAGTCAGACCCAGTGTTGACACGTGGCAAGACGCTCCTCGGGGCGCGTCTTACTTGGGCCTCTCTCCTGGAGGCGCTCAGTCAGACCCAGTGGTGACATGTGGCAAGACGCTCCTCAGGGCGCGTCTTGCTTGGGCTTCTCTCATGGAGGCCCTCAGTCAGACCCATTGCTGATATGTGGCAAGACGCTCCTCGGGGCGCGTCTTGCTTGGGCCTCTCTCAGGGAGGCGCTCAGTCAGACCCAGTGCTTACATGTGGCAAGACGCTCCTCGGGGCGCGTCTTGCTGGGGCTTCTCTCCTGGAGGCGCTCAGTCAGACCCAGTGCTTACATGTGGCAAGACGCTCCTCGGGGCGCGTCTTGCTGGGGCTTCTCTCCTGGAGGCGTTCAGTCAGACCGAGTGCTGACATGTGGCAAGACGCTCCTCGGGACGCGTCTTGCTTGGGCTTCTCTCCTGGAGGCCCTCAGTCAGACCCATTGTTGACATGTGGCAAGACGCTCCTCGGGGCGCGGTTTGCTTGGGCCTCTCTCCTGGAGGCGCTCAGTCAGACCCAGTGGTGACATGTGGCAAGACGCTCCTCGGGGCGCGTCTTGCTTGGGCCTCTCTCCTGGAGGCGCTCAGTCAGACCCATTGTTGACATGTGGCAAGACGCACCTCGGGGCGCGTCTTGCTTGGGCCTCTCTCCTGGAGGCGCTCAGTCAGACCGATTGCTGACATAAGGCAAGACGCTCCTCGGGGCGCGTCTTGCTGGGGCCTCTCTCCTGGAGGCGCTCAGTCAGACCCAGTGCTTACATGTGGCAAGACGCTCCTCGGGGCGCGTCTTGCTTGGGCCTCTCTCCTGGAGACGCTCAGTCAGACCCAGTGTTGATACGTGACAAGACGCTCCTCGGGGCGCGTCTTGCTTGGGCTTCTCTCATGGAGGCCCTCAGTCAGACCCATTGTTGATATGTGGCAAGACGCTCCTCGGGGCGCGTCTTGCTTGGGCCTCTCTCCTGGAGGCGCTCAGTCAGACCGAGTGCTGACATGTGGCAAGACGCTCCTCGGGGCGCGTCTTGCTTGGGCTTCTCTCCTGGAGGCCCTCAGTCAGACCTATTGTTTACATGTGGCAAGACGCTCCTCGGGGCGCATCTTGCTTGGGCCTCTCTCCTGGAGTTCCTCTGTCAGCCCCAGTGTTGACATGTGTCAAGACGCTCCTCGGGGTGCGTCTTGCTTGGGCCTCTCTCCTGGAGGCGCTCAGTCAGACCGAGTGCTGACATGTGGCAAGACGCTCCTCGGGGCGCGTCTTGCTTGGGCTTCTCTCCTGGAGCTCCTCAGTCAGACTCATTGTTGACATGTGGCAAGACACTCCTCGGGACGCGTCTTGCTTGGGCCTCTCTCCTGGAGGCGCTCAGTCAGACCGAGTGCTGACATAAGGCAAGACGCTCCTCGGGGCGCGTCTTGCTGGGGCCTCTCTCCTGGAGGCGCTCAGTCAGACCCAGTGCTTACATGTGGCAAGACGCTCCTCGGGGCGCGTCTTGCTGGGGCTTCTCTCCTGGAGGCGCTCAGTCAGACCCAGTGCTTACATGTGGCAAGACGCTCCTCAGGGCGCGTCTTGCTTGGGCCTCTCTCCTGGAGGCGCTCAGTCAGACCCAGTGCTGACATGTGGCAAGATGCTCCTCGGGGCGCGTCTTGCTTGGGCCTCTCTCAGGGAGACGCTCAGTCAGACCCAGTGTTGACACGTGGCAAGACGCTCCTCGGGGCGCGTCTTACTTGGGCCTCTCTCCTGGAGGCGCTCAGTCAGACCCAGTGGTGACATGTGGCAAGACGCTCCTCAGGGCGCGTCTTGCTTGGGCTTCTCTCATGGAGGCCCTCAGTCAGACCCATTGCTGATATGTGGCAAGACGCTCCTCGGGGCGCGTCTTGCTTGGGCCTCTCTCCTGGAGGCGCTCAGTCAGACCCAGTGCTGACATGTGGCAAGATGCTCCTCGGGGCGCGTCTTGCTTGGGCCTCTCTCAGGGAGGCGCTCAGTCAGACCCAGTGCTTACATGTGGCAAGACGCTCCTCGGGGCGCGTCTTGCTGGGGCTTCTCTTCTGGAGGCGCTCAGTCAGACCCAGTGCTTACATGTGGCAAGACGCTCCTCGGGGCGCGTCTTGCTGGGGCTTCTCTCCTGGAGGCGTTCAGTCAGACCGAGTGCTGACATGTGGCAAGACGCTCCTCGGGACGCGTCTTGCTTGGGCTTCTCTCCTGGAGGCCCTCAGTCAGACCCATTGTTGACATGTGGCAAGACGCTCCTCAGGGCGCGGTTTGCTTGGGCCTTTCTCCTGGAGGCGCTCAGTCAGACCCAGTGGTGACATGTGGCAAGACGCTCCTCGGGGCGCGTCTTGCTTGGGCCTCTCTCCTGGAGGCGCTCAGTCAGACCCATTGTTGACATGTGGCAAGACGCACCTCGGGGCGCGTCTTGCTTGGGCCTCTCTCCTGGAGGCGCTCAGTCAGACCGATTGCTGACATAAGGCAAGACGCTCCTCGGGGCGCGTCTTGCTGGGGCCTCTCTCCTGGAGGCGCTCAGTCAGACCCAGTGCTTACATGTGGCAAGACGCTCCTCGGGGCGCGTCTTGCTTGGGCCTCTCTCCTGGAGACGCTCAGTCAGACCCATTGTTGATATGTGGCAAGACGCTCCTCGGGGCGCGTCTTGCTTGGGCCTCTCTCCTGGAGGCGCTCAGTCAGACCGATTGCTGACATGTGGCAAGACGCTCCTCGGGGCGCGTCTTGCTTGGGCTTCTCTCCTGGAGGCCCTCAGTCAGACCTATTGTTTACATGTGGCAAGACGCTCCTCGGGGCGCATCTTGCTTGGGCCTCTCTCCTGGAGTTCCTCTGTCAGCCCCAGTGTTGACATGTGTCAAGACGCTCCTCGGGGTGCGTCTTGCTTGGGCCTCTCTCCTGGAGGCGCTCAGTCAGACCGAGTGCTGACATGTGGCAAGACGCTCCTCGGGGCGCGTCTTGCTTGGGCTTCTCTCCTGGAGCTCCTCAGTCAGACTCATTGTTGACATGTGGCAAGACACTCCTCGGGACGCGTCTTGCTTGGGCCTCTCTCCTGGAGGCGCTCAGTCAGACCGAGTGCTGACATAAGGCAAGACGCTCCTCGGGGCGCGTCTTGCTGGGGCCTCTCTCCTGGAGGCGCTCAGTCAGACCCAGTGCTTACATGTGGCAAGACGCTCCTCGGGGCGCGTCTTGCTGGGGCTTCTCTCCTGGAGGCGTTCAGTCAGACCGAGTGCTGACATGTGGCAAGACACTCCTCGGGACGCGTCTTGCTTGGGCTTCTCTCCTGGAGGCCCTCAGTCAGACTCATTGTTGACATGTGGCAAGACGCTCCTCGGGGCGCGTCTTGCTTGGGCCTCTCTCCTGGAGGCGCTCAGTCAGACCCAGTGGTGACATGTGGCAAGACGCTCCTCGGGGCGCGTCTTGCTTGGGCCTCTCTCCTGGAGACGCTCAGTCAGACCCAGTGTTGACACGTGACAAGACGCTCCTCGGGGCGTGTCTTGCTTGGGCTTCTCTCATGGAGGCCCTCAGTCAGACTCATTGTTGACATGTGGCAAGACGCTCCTCGGGGCGCGTCTTGCTTGGGCCTCTCTCCTGGAGACGCTCAGTCAGACCGAGTGCTGACATGTGGCAAGACGCTCCTCGGGGCGCGTCTTGCTTGGGCTTCTCTCCTGGAGGCGTTCAGTCAGACCGAGTGCTGACATGTGGTAAGACGCTCCTCGGGGTGCGTCTTGCTGGGGCTTCTCTCCTGGAGGTGCTCAGTCAGACCCAGTGCTTACATGTGGCAAGACGCTCCTCGGGGCGCGTCTTGCTTGGGCCTCTCTCCTGGAGGCGCTCAGTCAGACCCAGTGCTTACATGTGGCAAGACGCTCCTCGGGGCGCGTCTTGCTGGGGCTTCTCTCCTGGAGGCGCTCAGTCAGACCCAGTGCTTACATGTGGCAAGACGCTCCTCGGGGCGCGTCCAGCTGGGGCTTCTCTCCTGGAGGCCCTCAGTCAGACCCATTGTTGACATGTGGCAAGACGCTCCTCGGGGCGCGGTTTGCTTGGGCCTCTCTCCTGGAGGCGCTCAGTCAGACCCAGTGGTGACATGTGGCAAGACGCTCCTCGGGGCGCGTCTTGCTTGGGCCTCTCTCCTGGAGGCGCTCAGTCAGACCCATTGTTGACATGTGGCAAGACGCTCCTCGGGGCGCGTCTTGCTTGGGCTTTTCTCCTGGAGGCTCTCAGTCAGACCCATTGTTGACATGTGGCAAGACGCACCTCGGGGCGCGTCTTGCTTGGGCCTCTCTCCTGGAGGCGCTCAGTCAGACCGATTGCTGACATAAGGGAAGACGCTCCTCGGGGCGCGTCTTGCTGGGGCCTCTCTCCTGGAGGCGCTCAGTCAGACCCAGTGCTTACATGTGGCAAGACGCTCCTCGGGGCGCGTCTTGCTTGGGCCTCTCTCCTGGAGACGCTCAGTCAGACCCAGTGTTGATACGTGACAAGACGCTCCTCGGGGCGCGTCTTGCTTGGGCTTCTCTCATGGAGGCCCTCAGTCAGACCCATTGTTGATATGTGGCAAGACGCTCCTCGGGGCGCGTCTTGCTTGGGCCTCTCTCCTGGAGGCCCTCAGTCAGACCCATTGTTTACATGTGGCAAGACGCTCCTCCGGGCGCATCTTGCTTGGGCCTCTCTCCCGGAGTTCCTCTGTCAGCCCCAGTGTTGACATGTGTCAAGACGCTCCTCGGGGTGCGTCTTGCTTGGGCCTCTCTCCTGGAGGCGCTCAGTCAGACCCAGTGCTTACATGTGGCAAGACGCTCCTCGGGGCGCGTCTTGCTGGGGCTTCTCTCCTGGAGGCGGTCAGTCA
Organism: Nothobranchius furzeri; assembly: GCF_043380555.1. Lineage (NCBI taxonomy): Eukaryota > Metazoa > Chordata > Actinopteri > Cyprinodontiformes > Nothobranchiidae > Nothobranchius > Nothobranchius furzeri. Next base: position 83,329 of record NW_027223061.1, read on the forward strand.
GACCGAGTGCTGACATGTGGCAAGACACTCCTCGGGACGCGTCTTGCTTGGGCTTCTCTCCTGGAGGCCCTCAGTCAGACTCATTGTTGACATGTGGCAAGACGCTCCTCGGGGCGCGTCTTGCTTGGGCCTCTCTCCTGGAGGCGCTCAGTCAGACCCAGTGGTGACATGTGGCAAGACGCTCCTCGGGGCGCGTCTTGCTTGGGCTTTTCTCCTGGAGGCTCTCAGTCAGACCCATTGTTGACATGTGGCAAGACGCACCTCGGGGCGCGTCTTGCTTGGGCCTCTCTCCTGGAGGCGCTCAGTCAGACCGATTGCTGACATAAGGGAAGACGCTCCTCGGGGCGCGTCTTGCTGGGGCCTCTCTCCTGGAGGCGCTCAGTCAGACCCAGTGCTTACATGTGGCAAGACGCTCCTCGGGGCGCGTCTTGCTTGGGCCTCTCTCCTGGAGACGCTCAGTCAGACCCAGTGTTGATACGTGACAAGACGCTCCTCGGGGCGCGTCTTGCTTGGGCTTCTCTCATGGAGGCCCTCAGTCAGACCCATTGTTGATATGTGGCAAGACGCTCCTCGGGGCGCGTCTTGCTTGGGCCTCTCTCCTGGAGGCCCTCAGTCAGACCCATTGTTTACATGTGGCAAGACGCTCCTCCGGGCGCATCTTGCTTGGGCCTCTCTCCCGGAGTTCCTCTGTCAGCCCCAGTGTTGACATGTGTCAAGACGCTCCTCGGGGTGCGTCTTGCTTGGGCCTCTCTCCTGGAGGTGCTCAGTCAGACCGAGTGCTGACATGTGGCAAGACGCTCGTCGGGGCGTGTCTTGCTTGGGCCTCTCTCCTGGAGTAGCTCAGTCAGACCGAGTGCTGACATAAGGCAAGACGCTCCTCGGGGCGCGTCTTGCTGGGGCCTCTCTCCTGGAGGCGCTCAGTCAGACCCAGTGCTTACATGTGGCAAGACGCTCCTCGGGGCGCGTCTTGCTGGGGCTTCTCTCCTGGAGGCGGTCAGTCAGACCGAGTGCTGACATGTGGCAAGACACTCCTCGGGACGCGTCTTGCTTGGGCTTCTCTCCTGGAGGCCCTCAGTCAGACTCATTGTTGACATGTGGCAAGACGCTCCTCGGGGCGCGTCTTGCTTGGGCCTCTCTCCTGGAGGCGCTCAGTCAGACCCAGTGGTGACATGTGGCAAGACACTCCTCGGGGCGCGTCTTGCTTGGGCCTCTCTCCTGGAGACGCTCAGTCAGACCCAGTGTTGACACGTGACAAGACGCTCCTCGGGGCGTGTCTTGCTTGGGCTTCTCTCATGGAGGCCCACAGTCAGACCCATTGTTGATATGTGGCAAGACGCTCCTCGGGGCGCGTCTTGCTTGGGCCTCTCTCCTGGAGGCGCTCAGTCAGACCGAGTGCTGACATGTGGCAAGACGCTCCTCGGGGCGCGTCTTGCTTGGGCTTCTCTCATGGAGGCCCTCAGTCAGACCCATTGTTGATATGTGGCAAGACGCTCCTCGGGGCGAGTCTTGCTTGGGCCTCTCTCCTGGAGGTGCTCAGTCAGACCCAGTGTTGACATGGTGCAAGACGCTCCTCGGGGTGCGTCTTGCTTGGGCTTCTCTCTCGGAGGCCTTCAGTCAGACCCATTGTTGACATGTGGCAAGACGCTCCTCGGGGCGCATCTTGCTTGGGCCTCTCTCCTGGAGGCCCTCTGTCAGCCCCAGTGTTGACATGTGTCAAGACGCTCCTCGGGGTGCGTCTTGCTCGGGCCTCTCTCCTGGAGTCGCTTAGTCAGACCGAGTGCTGACATGTGGCAAGATGCTCCTCGGGGCGCGTCTTGCTTGGGCTTCTCTCATGGAGGCCCTCAGTCAGACCCATTGTTGATATGTGGCAAGACGCTCCTCGGGGCGAGTCATGCTTGGGCCTCTCTCCTGGAGGTGCTCAGTCAGACCCAGTGTTGACATGGTGCAAGACGCTCCTCGGGGCGCGTCTTGCTTGGACTTCTCTCTTGGAGGCCCTCAGTCAGACCCATTGTTTACATGTGGCAAGACGCTCCTCGGGGCGCATCTTAATTGGGCCTCTCTCCTGGAGGCCCTCTGTCAGCCCCAGTGTTGACATGTGTCAAGACGCTCCCCGGGGTGCGTCTTGCTTGGGCCTCTCTCCTGGAGTCGCTCAGTCAGACCGAGTGCTGACATGTGGCAAGACGCTCCTCGGGGCGCGTCTTGCTTGGGCTTCTCTCCTGGAGGCCCTCAGTCAGACCCATTGTTGACATGTGGCAAGATGCTCCGCGGGGCGCGTCTTGCTTGGGCCTCTCTCCTGGAGGCGCTCAGTCAGACCGAGTGCTGACATAAGGCAAGACGCTCCTCGGGGCGCGTCTTGCTGGGGCCTCTCTCCTGGAGGCGCTCAGTCAGACCCAGTGCTTACATGTGGCAAGACGCTCCTCGGGGCGTGTCTTGCTGGGGCTTCTCTCCTGGAGGCGTTCAGTCAGACCGAGTGCTGACATGTGGCAAGACGCTCCTCGGGGCGCGTCTTGCTTGGGCTTCTCTCCTGGAGGCGTTCAGTCAGACCGAGTGCTGACATGAGGTAAGACGCTCCTCGGGGCGCGTCTTGCTTGGGCTTCTCTCCTGGAGGCACTCAGTCAGACCCATTGTTGACATGTGGCAAGACGCTCCGCGGGGCGCGTCTTGCTTGGGCCTCTCTCCTGGAGGCGCTCAGTCAGACCGAGTGCTGACATAAGGCAAGACGCTCCTCGGGGCGCGTCTTGCTGGGGCCTCTCTCCTGGAGGCGCTCAGTCAGACCCAGTTTTTACATGTGGCAAGACGCTCCTCGGGGCGTGTCTTGCTGGGGCTTCTCTCCTGGAGGAGTTCAGTCAGACCGAGTGCTGACATGTGGCAAGACGCTCCTCGGGGCGCGTCTTGCTTGGGCTTCTCTCCTGGAGGCGTTCAGTCAGACCGAGTGCTGACATGTGGTAAGACGCTCCTCGGGGTGCGTCTTGCTGGGGCTTCTCTCCTGGAGGCGCTCAGTCAGACCCAGTGCTTACATGTGGCAAGACGCTCCTCGGGGCGCGTCTTGCTTGGGCCTCTCTCCTGGAGGCGCTCAGTCAGACCCAGTTCTTACATGTGGCAAGACGCTCCTCGGGGCGCGTCTTGCTGGGGCTTCTCTCCTGGAGGCGCTCAGTCAGACCCAGTGCTTACATGTGGCAAGACGCTCCTCGGGGCGCGTCTTGCTGGGGCTTCTCTCCTGGAGGCGTTCAGTCAGACCGAGTGCTGACATGTGGCAAGACGCTCCTCGGGACGCGTCTTGCTTGGGCTTCTCTCCTGGAGGCCCTCAGTCAGACCCATTGTTGACATGTGGCAAGACGCTCCTCGGGGCGCGGTTTGCTTGGGCCTCTCTCCTGGAGGCGCTCAGTCAGACCCAGTGGTGACATGTGGCAAGACGCTCCTCGGGGCGCGTCTTGCTTGGGCCTCTCTCCTGGAGGCGCTCAGTCAGACCCATTGTTGACATGTGGCAAGATGCACCTCGGGGCGCGTCTTGCTTGGGCCTCTCTCCTGGAGGCGCTCAGTCAGACCGATTGCTGACATAAGGCAAGACGCTCCTCGGGGCGCGTCTTGCTGGGGCCTCTCTCCTGGAGGCGCTCAGTCAGACCCAGTGCTTACATGTGGCAAGACGCTCCTCGGGGCGCGTCTTGCTTGGGCCTCTCTCCTGGAGACGCTCAGTCAGACCCAGTGTTGATACGTGACAAGACGCTCCTCGGGGCGCGTCTTGCTTGGGCTTCTCTCATGGAGGCCCTCAGTAAGACCCATTGTTAATATGTGGCAAGACGCTCCTCGGGGCGCGTCTTGCTTGGCCCTCTCTCCTGGAGGCGCTCAGTCAGACCGAGTGCTGACATGTGGCAAGACGCTCCTCGGGGCGCGTCTTGCTTGGGCTTCTCTCCTGGAGGCCCTCAGTCAGACCTATTGTTTACATTAGGCAAGACGCTCCTCGGGGCGCATCTTGCTTGGGCCTCTCTCCTGGAGTTCCTCTGTCAGCCCCAGTGTTGACATGTGTCAAGACGCTCCTCGGGGTGCGTCTTGCTTGGGCCTCTCTCCTGGAGGCGCTCAGTCAGACCGAGTGCTGACATGTGGCAAGACGCTCCTCGGGGCGCGTCTTGCTTGGGCTTCTCTCCTGGAGCTCCTCAGTCAGACTCATTGTTGACATGTGGCAAGACACTCCTCGGGACGCGTCTTGCTTGGGCCTCTCTCCTGGAGGCGCTCAGTCAGACCGAGTGCTGACATAAGGCAAGACGCTCCTCGGGGCGCGTCTTGCTGGGGCCTCTCTCCTGGAGGCGCTCAGTCAGACCCAGTGCTTACATGTGGCAAGACGCTCCTCGGGGCGCGTCTTGCTGGGGCTTCTCTCCTGGAGGCGTTCAGTCAGACCGAGTGCTGACATGTGGCAAGACACTCCTCGGGACGCGTCTTGCTTGGGCTTCTCTCCTGGAGGCCCTCAGTCAGACTCATTGTTGACATGTGGCAAGACGCTCCTCGGGGCGCGTCTTGCTTGGGCCTCTCTCCTGGAGGCGCTCAGTCAGACCCAGTGGTGACATGTGGCAAGACGCTCCTCGGGGAGCGTCTTGCTTGGGCCTCTCTCCTGGAGACGCTCAGTCAGACCCAGTGTTGACACGTGACAAGACGCTCCTCGGGGCGTGTCTTGCTTGGGCTTCTCTCATGGAGGCCCTCAGTCAGACCCATTGTTGATATGTGGCAAGACGCTCCTCGGGGCGCGTCTTGCTTGGGCCTCTCTCCTGGAGGCGCTCAGTCAGACCGAGTGCTGACATGTGGCAAGACGCTCCTCGGGGCGCGTCTTGCTTGGGCTTCTCTCATGGAGGCCCTCAGTCAGACCCATTGTTGATATGTGGCAAGACGCTCCTCGGGGCGAGTCTTGCTTGGGCCTCTCTCCTGGAGGTGCTCAGTCAGACCCAGTGTTGACATGGTGCAAGACGCTCCTCGGGGCGCGTCTTGCTTGGGCTTCTCTCTTGGAGGCCCTCAGTCAGACCCATTGTTGACATGTGGCAAGACGCTCCTCGGGGCGCATCTTGCTTGGGCCTCTCTCCTGGAGGCCCTCTGTCAGCCCCAGTGTTGACATGTGTCAAGACGCTCCTCGGGGTGCGTCTTGCTTGGGCCTCTCTCCTGGAGTCGCTCAGTCAGACCGAGTGCTGACATGTGGCAAGATGCTCCTCGGGGCGCGTCTTGCTTGGGCTTCTCTCATGGAGGCCCTCAGTCAGACCCATTGTTGATATGTGGCAAGACGCTCCTCGGGGCGAGTCTTGCTTGGGCCTCTCTCCTGGAGGTGCTCAGTCAGACCCAGTGTTGACATGGTGCAAGACGCTCCTCGGGGCGCGTCTTGCTTGGGCTTCTCTCTTGGAGGCCCTCAGTCAGACACATTGTTTACATGTGGCAAGACGCTCCTCGGGGCGCATCTTAATTGGGCCTCTCTCCTGGAGGCCCTCTGTCAGCCCCAGTGTTGACATGTGTCAAGACGCTCCCCGGGGTGCGTCTTGCTTGGGCCTCTCTCCTGGAGTCGCTCAGTCAGACCGAGTGCTGACATGTGGCAAGACGCTCCTCGGGGCGCGTCTTGCTTGGGCTTCTCTCCTGGAGGCCCTCAGTCAGACCCATTGTTGACATGTGGCAAGACGCTCCGCGGGGCGCGTCTTGCTTGGGCCTCTCTCCTGGAGGTGCTCAGTCAGACCGAGTGCTGACATAAGGCAAGACGCTCCTCGGGGCGCGTCTTGCTGGGGCCTCTCTCCTGGAGGCGCTCAGTCAGACCCAGTGCTTACATGTGGCAAGACGCTCCTCGGGGCGTGTCTTGCTGGGGCTTCTCTCCTGGAGGCGTTCAGTCAGACCGAGTGCTGACATGTGGCAAGACGCTCCTCGGGGCGCGTCTTGCTTGGGCTTCTCTCCTGGAGGCGTTCAGTCAGACCGAGTGCTGACATGTGGTAAGACGCTCCTCGGGGCGCGTCTTGCTGGGGCTTCTCTCCTGGAGGCGCTCAGTCAGACCCAGTGCTTACATGTGGCAAGACGCTCCTCAGGGCGCGTCTTGCTTGGGCCTCTCTCCTGGAGGCGCTCAGTCAGACCGAGTGCTGACATGTGGCAAGACGCTCCTCGGGGCGCGTCTTGCTTGGGCTTCTCTCCTGGAGGCCCTCAGTCAGACCTATTGTTTACATTAGGCAAGACGCTCCTCGGGGCGCATCTTGCTTGGGCCTCTCTCCTGGAGTTCCTCTGTCAGCCCCAGTGTTGACATGTGTCAAGACGCTCCTCGGGGTGCGTCTTGCTTGGGCCTCTCTCCTGGAGGCGCTCAGTCAGACCGAGTGCTGACATGTGGCAAGACGCTCCTCGGGGCGCGTCTTGCTTGGGCTTCTCTCCTGGAGCTCCTCAGTCAGACTCATTGTTGACATGTGGCAAGACACTCCTCGGGACGCGTCTTGCTTGGGCCTCTCTCCTGGAGGCGCTCAGTCAGACCGAGTGCTGACATAAGGCAAGACGCTCCTCGGGGCGCGTCTTGCTGGGGCCTCTCTCCTGGAGGCGCTCAGTCAGACCCAGTGCTTACATGTGGCAAGACGCTCCTCGGGGCGCGTCTTGCTGGGGCTTCTCTCCTGGAGGCGTTCAGTCAGACCGAGTGCTGACATGTGGCAAGACACTCCTCGGGACGCGTCTTGCTTGGGCTTCTCTCCTGGAGGCCCTCAGTCAGACTCATTGTTGACATGTGGCAAGACGCTCCTCGGGGCGCGTCTTGCTTGGGCCTCTCTCCTGGAGGCGCTCAGTCAGACCCAGTGGTGACATGTGGCAAGACGCTCCTCGGGGAGCGTCTTGCTTGGGCCTCTCTCCTGGAGACGCTCAGTCAGACCCAGTGTTGACACGTGACAAGACGCTCCTCGGGGCGTGTCTTGCTTGGGCTTCTCTCATGGAGGCCCTCAGTCAGACCCATTGTTGATATGTGGCAAGACGCTCCTCGGGGCGCGTCTTGCTTGGGCCTCTCTCCTGGAGGCGCTCAGTCAGACCGAGTGCTGACATGTGGCAAGACGCTCCTCGGGGCGCGTCTTGCTTGGGCTTCTCTCATGGAGGCCCTCAGTCAGACCCATTGTTGATATGTGGCAAGACGCTCCTCGGGGCGAGTCTTGCTTGGGCCTCTCTCCTGGAGGTGCTCAGTCAGACCCAGTGTTGACATGGTGCAAGACGCTCCTCGGGGCGCGTCTTGCTTGGGCTTCTCTCTTGGAGGCCCTCAGTCAGACCCATTGTTGACATGTGGCAAGACGCTCCTCGGGGCGCATCTTGCTTGGGCCTCTCTCCTGGAGGCCCTCTGTCAGCCCCAGTGTTGACATGTGTCAAGACGCTCCTCGGGGTGCGTCTTGCTTGGGCCTCTCTCCTGGAGTCGCTCAGTCAGACCGAGTGCTGACATGTGGCAAGATGCTCCTCGGGGCGCGTCTTGCTTGGGCTTCTCTCATGGAGGCCCTCAGTCAGACCCATTGTTGATATGTGGCAAGACGCTCCTCGGGGCGAGTCTTGCTTGGGCCTCTCTCCTGGAGGTGCTCAGTCAGACCCAGTGTTGACATGGTGCAAGACGCTCCTCGGGGCGCGTCTTGCTTGGGCTTCTCTCTTGGAGGCCCTCAGTCAGACACATTGTTTACATGTGGCAAGACGCTCCTCGGGGCGCATCTTAATTGGGCCTCTCTCCTGGAGGCCCTCTGTCAGCCCCAGTGTTGACATGTGTCAAGACGCTCCCCGGGGTGCGTCTTGCTTGGGCCTCTCTCCTGGAGTCGCTCAGTCAGACCGAGTGCTGACATGTGGCAAGACGCTCCTCGGGGCGCGTCTTGCTTGGGCTTCTCTCCTGGAGGCCCTCAGTCAGACCCATTGTTGACATGTGGCAAGACGCTCCGCGGGGCGCGTCTTGCTTGGGCCTCTCTCCTGGAGGTGCTCAGTCAGACCGAGTGCTGACATAAGGCAAGACGCTCCTCGGGGCGCGTCTTGCTGGGGCCTCTCTCCTGGAGGCGCTCAGTCAGACCCAGTGCTTACATGTGGCAAGACGCTCCTCGGGGCGTGTCTTGCTGGGGCTTCTCTCCTGGAGGCGTTCAGTCAGACCGAGTGCTGACATGTGGCAAGACGCTCCTCGGGGCGCGTCTTGCTTGGGCTTCTCTCCTGGAGGCGTTCAGTCAGACCGAGTGCTGACATGTGGTAAGACGCTCCTCGGGGCGCGTCTTGCTGGGGCTTCTCTCCTGGAGGCGCTCAGTCAGACCCAGTGCTTACATGTGGCAAGACGCTCCTCAGGGCGCGTCTTGCTTGGGCCTCTCTCCTGGAGGCGCTCAGTCAGACCCAGTGCTGACATGTGGCAAGATGCTCCTCGGGGCGCGTCTTGCTTGGGCCTCTCTCAGGGAGACGCTCAGTCAGACCCAGTGTTGACACGTGGCAAGACGCTCCTCGGGGCGCGTCTTACTTGGGCCTCTCTCCTGGAGGCGCTCAGTCAGACCCAGTGGTGACATGTGGCAAGACGCTCCTCAGGGCGCGTCTTGCTTGGGCTTCTCTCATGGAGGCCCTCAGTCAGACCCATTGCTGATATGTGGCAAGACGCTCCTCGGGGCGCGTCTTGCTTGGGCCTCTCTCAGGGAGGCGCTCAGTCAGACCCAGTGCTTACATGTGGCAAGACGCTCCTCGGGGCGCGTCTTGCTGGGGCTTCTCTCCTGGAGGCGCTCAGTCAGACCCAGTGCTTACATGTGGCAAGACGCTCCTCGGGGCGCGTCTTGCTGGGGCTTCTCTCCTGGAGGCGTTCAGTCAGACCGAGTGCTGACATGTGGCAAGACGCTCCTCGGGACGCGTCTTGCTTGGGCTTCTCTCCTGGAGGCCCTCAGTCAGACCCATTGTTGACATGTGGCAAGACGCTCCTCGGGGCGCGGTTTGCTTGGGCCTCTCTCCTGGAGGCGCTCAGTCAGACCCAGTGGTGACATGTGGCAAGACGCTCCTCGGGGCGCGTCTTGCTTGGGCCTCTCTCCTGGAGGCGCTCAGTCAGACCCATTGTTGACATGTGGCAAGACGCACCTCGGGGCGCGTCTTGCTTGGGCCTCTCTCCTGGAGGCGCTCAGTCAGACCGATTGCTGACATAAGGCAAGACGCTCCTCGGGGCGCGTCTTGCTGGGGCCTCTCTCCTGGAGGCGCTCAGTCAGACCCAGTGCTTACATGTGGCAAGACGCTCCTCGGGGCGCGTCTTGCTTGGGCCTCTCTCCTGGAGACGCTCAGTCAGACCCAGTGTTGATACGTGACAAGACGCTCCTCGGGGCGCGTCTTGCTTGGGCTTCTCTCATGGAGGCCCTCAGTCAGACCCATTGTTGATATGTGGCAAGACGCTCCTCGGGGCGCGTCTTGCTTGGGCCTCTCTCCTGGAGGCGCTCAGTCAGACCGAGTGCTGACATGTGGCAAGACGCTCCTCGGGGCGCGTCTTGCTTGGGCTTCTCTCCTGGAGGCCCTCAGTCAGACCTATTGTTTACATGTGGCAAGACGCTCCTCGGGGCGCATCTTGCTTGGGCCTCTCTCCTGGAGTTCCTCTGTCAGCCCCAGTGTTGACATGTGTCAAGACGCTCCTCGGGGTGCGTCTTGCTTGGGCCTCTCTCCTGGAGGCGCTCAGTCAGACCGAGTGCTGACATGTGGCAAGACGCTCCTCGGGGCGCGTCTTGCTTGGGCTTCTCTCCTGGAGCTCCTCAGTCAGACTCATTGTTGACATGTGGCAAGACACTCCTCGGGACGCGTCTTGCTTGGGCCTCTCTCCTGGAGGCGCTCAGTCAGACCGAGTGCTGACATAAGGCAAGACGCTCCTCGGGGCGCGTCTTGCTGGGGCCTCTCTCCTGGAGGCGCTCAGTCAGACCCAGTGCTTACATGTGGCAAGACGCTCCTCGGGGCGCGTCTTGCTGGGGCTTCTCTCCTGGAGGCGCTCAGTCAGACCCAGTGCTTACATGTGGCAAGACGCTCCTCAGGGCGCGTCTTGCTTGGGCCTCTCTCCTGGAGGCGCTCAGTCAGACCCAGTGCTGACATGTGGCAAGATGCTCCTCGGGGCGCGTCTTGCTTGGGCCTCTCTCAGGGAGACGCTCAGTCAGACCCAGTGTTGACACGTGGCAAGACGCTCCTCGGGGCGCATCTTACTTGGGCCTCTCTCCTGGAGGCGCTCAGTCAGACCCAGTGGTGACATGTGGCAAGACGCTCCTCAGGGCGCGTCTTGCTTGGGCTTCTCTCATGGAGCCCCTCAGTCAGACCCATTGCTGATATGTGGCAAGACGCTCCTCGGGGCGCGTCTTGCTTGGGCCTCTCTCCTGGAGGCGCTCAGTCAGACCCAGTGCTGACATGTGGCAAGATGCTCCTCGGGGCGCGTCTTGCTTGGGCCTCTCTCCTGGAGGCGCTCAGTCAGACCCAGTGGTGACATGTGGCAAGACGCTCCTCGGGGCGCGTCTTGCTTGGGCCTCTCTCCTGGAGGCGCTCAGTCAGACCCATTGTTGACATGTGGCAAGACGCACCTCGGGGCGCGTCTTGCTTGGGCCTCTCTCCTGGAGGCGCTCAGTCAGACCGATTGCTGACATAAGGCAAGACGCTCCTCGGGGCGCGTCTTGCTGGGGCCTCTCTCCTGGAGGCGCTCAGTCAGACCCAGTGCTTACATGTGGCAAGACGCTCCTCGGGGCGCGTCTTGCTTGGGCCTCTCTCCTGGAGACGCTCAGTCAGACCCAGTGTTGATACGTGACAAGACGCTCCTCGGGGCGCGTCTTGCTTGGGCTTCTCTCATGGAGGCCCTCAGTCAGACCCATTGTTGATATGTGGCAAGACGCTCCTCGGGGCGCGTCTTGCTTGGGCCTCTCTCCTGGAGGCGCTCAGTCAGACCGATTGCTGACATGTGGCAAGACGCTCCTCGGGGCGCGTCTTGCTTGGGCTTCTCTCCTGGAGCTCCTCAGTCAGACTCATTGTTGACATGTGGCAAGACACTCCTCGGGACGCGTCTTGCTTGGGCCTCTCTCCTGGAGGCGCTCAGTCAGACCGAGTGCTGACATAAGGCAAGACGCTCCTCGGGGCGCGTCTTGCTGGGGCCTCTCTCCTGGAGGCGCTCAGTCAGACCCAGTGCTTACATGTGGCAAGACGCTCCTCGGGGCGCGTCTTGCTGGGGCTTCTCTCCTGGAGGCGTTCAGTCAGACCGAGTGCTGACATGTGGCAAGACACTCCTCGGGACGCGTCTTGCTTGGGCTTCTCTCCTGGAGGCCCTCAGTCAGACTCATTGTTGACATGTGGCAAGACGCTCCGCGGGCGCGTCTTGCTTGGGCCTCTCTCCTGGAGGCGCTCAGTCAGACCCAGTGGTGACATGTGGCAAGACGCTCCTCGGGGCGCGTCTTGCTTGGGCCTCTCTCCTGGAGACGCTCAGTCAGACCCAGTGTTGACACGTGACAAGACGCTCCTCGGGGCGTGTCTTGCTTGGGCTTCTCTCATGGAGGCCCTCAGTCAGACCCATTGTTGATATGTGGCAAGACGCTCCTCGGGGCGCGTCTTGCTTGGGCCTCTCTCCTGGAGACGCTCAGTCAGACCGAGTGCTGACATGTGGCAAGACGCTCCTCGGGGCGCGTCTTGCTTGGGCTTCTCTCATGGAGGCCCTCAGTCAGACCCATTGTTGATATGTGGCAAGACGCTCCTCGGGGCGAGTCTTGCTTGGGCCTCTCTCCTGAAGGTGCTCAGTCAGACCCAGTGTTGACATGGTGCAAGACGCTCCTCGGGGCGCGTCTTGCTTGGGCTTCTCTCTTGGAGGCCCTCAGTCAGACCCATTGTTGACATGTGGCAAGACGCTCCTCGGGGCGCATCTTGCTTGGGCCTCTCTCCTGGAGGCCCTCTGTCAGCCCCAGTGTTGACATGTGTCAAGACGCTCCTCGAGGTGCGTCTTGCTTGGGCCTCTCTCCTGGAGTCGCTCAGTCAGACCGAGTGCTGACATGTGGCAAGATGCTCCTCGGGGCGCGTCTTGCTTGGGCTTCTCTCATGGAGGCCCTCAGTCAGACCCATTGTTGATATGTGGCAAGACGCTCCTCGGGGCGAGTCTTGCTTGGGCCTCTATCCTGGAGGTGCTCAGTCAGACCCAGTGTTGACATGGTGCAAGACGCTCCTCGGGGCGCGTCTTGCTTGGGCTTCTCTCTTGGAGGCCCTCAGTCAGACACATTGTTTACATGTGGCAAGACGCTCCTCGGGGCGCATCTTAATTGGGCCTCTCTCCTGGAGGCCCTCTGTCAGCCCCAGTGTTGACATGTGTCAAGACGCTCCCCGGGGTGCGTCTTGCTTGGGCCTCTCTCCTGGAGTCGCTCAGTCAGACCGAGTGCTGACATGTGGCAAGACGCTCCTCGGGGCGCGTCTTGCTTGGGCTTCTCTCCTGGAGGCCCTCAGTCAGACCCATTGTTGACATGTGGCAAGACGCTCCGCGGGGCGCGTCTTGCTTGGGCCTCTCTCCTGGAGGCGCTCAGTCAGACCGAGTGCTGACATAAGGCAAGACGCTCCTCGGGGCGCGTCTTGCTGGGGCCTCTCTCCTGGAGGCGCTCAGTCAGACCCAGTGCTTACATGTGGCAAGACGCTCCTCGGGGCGTGTCTTGCTGGGGCTTCTCTCCTGGAGGCGTTCAGTCAGACCGAGTGCTGACATGTGGCAAGACGCTCCTCGGGGCGCGTCTTGCTTGGGCTTCTCTCCTGGAGGCGTTCAGTCAGACCAAGTGCTGACATGTGGTAAGACGCTCCTCGGGGCGCGTCTTGCTGGGGCTTCTCTCCTGGAGGCGCTCAGTCAGACCCAGTGCTTACATGTGGCAAGACGCTCCTCAGGGCGCGTCTTGCTTGGGCCTCTCTCCTGGAGGCGCTCAGTCAGACCCAGTGCTGACATGTGGCAAGATGCTCCTCGGGGCGCGTCTTGCTTGGGCCTCTCTCAGGGAGACGCTCAGTCAGACCCAGTCTTGACACGTGGCAAGACGCTCCTCGGGGCGCGTCTTACTTGGGCCTCTCTCCTGGAGGCGCTCAGTCAGACCCAGTGGTGACATGTGGCAAGACGCTCCTCGGGGTGCGTCTTGCTTGGGCTTCTCTCATGGAGGCCCTCAGTCAGACCCATTGCTGATATGTGGCAAGACGCTCCTCGGGGCGCGTCTTGCTTGGGCCTCTCTCCTGGAGGCGCTCAGTCAGACCGAGTGCTGACATGTGGCAAGACGCTCCTCGGGGCGCGTCTTGCTTGGGCTTCTCTCCTGGAGGCCCTCAGTCAGACCCATTGTTTACATGTGGCAAGACGCTCCTTTGGGCGCATCTTGCTTGGGCTTCTCTCCTGGAGGCCCTCAGTCAGACCCATTGTTGACATGTGGCAAGACGCTCCTCGGGGCGCGTCTTGCTTGGGCCTCTCTCCTGGAGGCGTTCAGTCAGACCGAGTGCTGATATAAGGCAAGACGCTCCTCGGGGCGCGTCTTGCTGGGGCCTCTCTCCTGGAGGCGCTCAGTCAGACCCAGTGCTTACATGTGGCAAGACGCTCCTCGGGGCGCGTCTTGCTGGGGCTTCTCTCCTGGAGGCGTTCAGTCAGACCGAGTGCTTACATGTGGCAAGACGCTCCTCGGGACGCGTCTTGCTTGGGCTTCTCTCCTGGAGGCCCTCAGTCAGACTCATTGTTGACATGTGGCAAGACGCTCCTCGGGGCGCGTCTTGCTTGGGCCTCTCTCCTGGAGGCGCTCAGTCAGACCCAGTGGTGACATGTGGCAAGAAGCTCCTCGGTGCGCGTCTTGCTGGGGCTTCTCTCCTAGAGGCGTTCAGTCAGACCCATTGTTTACATGTGGCAAGACGCTCCTCGGGGCGGATCTTGCTTGGGCCTCTCTCCTGGAGGCCCTCTGTCAGCCCCAGTGTTGACATGTGTCAAGACGCTCCTCGGGGCGAGTCTTGCTTGGGCCTCTCTCCTGGAGGTGCTCAGTCAGACCCAGTGTTGACATGTTGCAAGACGCTCCTCGGGGCGCATCTTGCTTGGGCTTCTCTCCTGGAGGCCCTCAGTCAGACTCATTGTTGACATGTGGCAAGATGCTCCTCGGGGCGCGTCTTGATTGGGGCCTCTCTCCTGGAGGCGCACTGTCAGAAGGAGTGCTGACATGTGGCCAGACGCTCCTCGGGGCGCGTCTTGCTGGGGCCTCTCTCCTGGAGGCGCTCAGTCAGACCGAGTGCTGACATGTGGCAAGACGCTCCTCGGGGCGCGTCTTGCTTGGGCTTCTCTCCTGGAGGCCCTCAGTCAGACCCATTGTTTACATGTGGCAAGACGCTCCTCGGGGCGCATCTTGCTTGGGCCTCTCTCCTGGAGGCCCTCTGTCAGCCCCAGTGTTGACATGAGTCAAGACGCTCCTCGGGGCGAGTCTTGCTTGGGCCTCTCTCCTGGAGGTGCTCAGTCAGACCCAGTGTTGACATGGTGCAAGAAGCTCCTCGGGGCGCGTCTTGCTTGGGCTTCTCTCTTGGAGGCCCTCAATCAGACCCATTGTTGACATGTGGCAAGACGCTCCTCGGGGCGCGTCTTGCTTGGGCTTCTCTCCTGGAGGCCCTCAGTCAGACCCATTGTTGACATGTGGCAAGACGCTCCTCGGGGCGCGTCTTGCTTGGGCCTCTCTCCTGGAGGCGCACAGTCAGACCGAGTGCTGACATAAGGCAAGACGCTCCTCGGGGCGCGTCTTGCTGGGGCCTCTCTCCTGGAGGCGCTCAGTCAGACCCAGTGCTTACATGTGGCAAGACGATCCTCGGGGTGTGTCTTGCTGGGGCTTCTCTCCTGGAGGCGTTCAGTCAGACCGAGTGCTGACATGTGGCAAGGAGCTCCTCGGGGCGCGTCTTGCTTGGGCTTCTCTCCTGGAGGCGTTCAGTCAGACCGAGTGCTGACATGTGGTAAGACGCTCCTCGGGGCGCGTCTTGCTGGGGTTTCTCTCCTGGAGGCGCTCAGTCAGACCCAGTGCTTACATGTGGCAAGACGCTCCTCGGGGCGCGTCTTGCTTGGGCCTCTCTCCTGGAGGCGCTCAGTCAGACCCAGTGGTGACATGTGGCAAGACGCTCCTCGGGGCGCGTCTTGCTTGGGCCTCTCTCCTGGAGACGCTCAGTCAGACCCAGTGTTGACACGTGGCAAGACGCTCCTCGGGGCGCGTCTTGCTTGGGGCCTCTCTCCTGGAGGCGCACAGTCAGACAGAGTGCTGACATGTGGCCAGACGCTCCTCGGGGCGCGTCTTGCTGGGGCTTCTCTCCTGGAGGCGCTCAGTCAGACCCAGTGTTGACATGTGACAAGACGCTCCTCGGGGCGCGTCTTGCTTGGGCCTCTCTCCTGGAGGCGCTCAGTCAGACCAAGTGCTGACATACAGCAAGACGCTCCTCAGGGCGCGTCTTGCTTGGGCTTCTCTCCTGGAGGCCCTCAGTCAGACCCATTGTTGATATGTGGCAAGACGCTCCTCGGGGCGAGTCTTGCTTGGGCCTCTCTCCTGGAGGTGCTCAGTCAGACCCAGTGTTGACATGGTGCAAGACGCTCCTCGGGGCGCGTCTTGCTTGGGCTTCTCTCCTGGAGGCCCTCAGTCAGACCCATTGTTGACATGTGGCAAGACGCTCCGCGGGGCGCGTCTTGCTTGGGCCTCTCTCCTGGAGGCGCTCAGTCAGACCGAGTGCTGACATAAGGCAAGACGCTCCTCGGGGCGCGTCTTGCTGGGGCCTCTCTCCTGGAGGCGCTCAGTCAGACCCAGTGCTTACATGTGGCAAGACGCTCCTCGGGGCGTGTCTTGCTGGGGCTTCTCTCCTGGAGGCGTTCAGTCAGACCGAGTGCTGACATGTGGCAAGACGCTCCTCGGGGCGCGTCTTGCTTGGGCTTCTCTCCTGGAGGCGCTCAGTCAGACCGAGTGCTGACATGTGGCAAGACGCTCCTCGGGGCGCGTCTTGCTTGGGCTTCTCTCCTGGAGGCCCTCAGTCAGACCCATTGTTTATATGTGGCAAGACGCTCCTTTGGGCGCATCTTGCTTGGGCTTCTCTCCTGGAGGCCCTCAGTCAGACCCATTGTTGACATGTGGCAAGACGCTCCTCGGGGCGCGTCTTGCTTGGGCCTCTCTCCTGGAGGCGTTCAGTCAGACCGAGTGCTGATATAAGGCAAGACGCTCCTCGGGGCGCGTCTTGCTGGGGCCTCTCTCCTGGAGGCGCTCAGTCAGACCCAGTGCTTACATGTGGCAAGACGCTCCTCGGGGCGCGTCTTGCTGGGGCTTCTCTCCTGGAGGCGTTCAGTCAGACCGAGTGCTTACATGTGGCAAGACGCTCCTCGGGACGCGTCTTGCTTGGGCTTCTCTCCTGGAGGCCCTCAGTCAGACTCATTGTTGACATGTGGCAAGACGCTCCTCGGGGCGCGTCTTGCTTGGGCCTCTCTCCTGGAGGCGCTCAGTCAGACCCAGTGGTGACATGTGGCAAGAAGCTCCTCGGGGCGCGTCTTGCTTGGGCCTCTCTCCTGGAGGAGCTCAGTCAGACCGAGTGCTGACATGTGGCAAGACGCTCCTCGGTGCGCGTCTTGCTGGGGCTTCTCTCCTAGAGGCGTTCAGTCAGACCGAGTGCTGACATGTGGCAAGACGCTCCTCGGGGCGCGTCTTGCTTGGGCTTCTCTCCTGGAGACCCTCAGTCAGACTCATTGTTGACATGTGGCAAGATGCTCCTCGGGACGCGTCTTGCTTGGGGCCTCTCTCCTGGAGGCGCACAGTCAGACAGAGTGCTGACATGTGGCCAGACGCTCCTCGGGGCGCGTCTTGCTTGGGCTTCTCTCCTGGAGGCCCTCAGTCAGACCCATTGTTTACATGTGGCAAGACGCTCCTCGGGGCGGATCTTGCTTGGGCCTCTCTCCTGGAGGCCCTCTGTCAGCCCCAGTGTTGACATGTGTCAAGACGCTCCTCGGGGCGAGTCTTGCTTGGGCCTCTCTCCTGGAGGTGCTCAGTCAGACCCAGTGTTGACATGTTGCAAGACGCTCCTCGGGGCGCATCTTGCTTGGGCTTCTCTCTTGGAGGCCCTCAGTCAGACCCATTGTTGACATGTGGCAAGACGCTCCTCGGGGCGCGTCTTGCTTGGGCTTCTCTCCTGGAGGCCCTCAGTCAGACCCATTGTTGACATGTGGCAATACGCTCCTCGGGGCGCGTCTTGCTTGGGCCTCTCTCCTGGAGGCGCTCAGTCAGACTGAGTGCTGACATAAGGCAAGACGCTCCTCGGTGCGCGTCTTGCTGGGGCCTCTCTCCTGGAGGCGCTCAGTCAGACCCAGTGCTTACATGTGGCAAGACGCTCCTCGGGGTGTGTCTTGCTGGGGCTTCTCTCCTGGAGGCGTTCAGTCAGACCGAGTGCTGACATGTGGCAAGGAGCTCCTCGGGGTGCGTCTTGCTGGGGCTTCTCTCCTGGAGGCGCTCAGTCAGACCCAGTGCTTACATGTGGCAAGACGCTCCTCGGGGCGCGTCTTGCTTGGGCTTCTCTCATGGAGGCCCTCAGTCAGATCCATTGTTGATATGTGGCAAGACGCTCCTCGGGGCGCGTCTTGCTTGGGCCTCTCTCCTGGAGGAGCTCAGTCAGACCGAGAGCTGACATGTGGCAAGACGCTCCTCGGGGCGCGTCTTGCTTGGGCTTCTCTCCTGGAGGCCCTCAGTCAGACTCATTGTTGACATGTGGCAAGATGCTCCTCGGGGCGCGTCTTGATTGGGGCCTCTCTCCTGGAGGCGCACAGTCAGACAGAGTGCTGACATGTGGCCAGACGCTCCTCGGGGCGCGTCTTGCTGGGGCCTCTCTCCTGGAGGCGCTCAGTCAGACCGAGTGCTGACATGTGGCAAGACGCTCCTCGGGGCGCGTCTTGCTTGGGCTTCTCTCCTGGAGGCCCTCAGTCAGACCCATTGTTTACATGTGGCAAGACGCTCCTCGGGGCGCATCTTGCTTGGGCCTCTCTCCTGGAGGCCCTCTGTCAGCCCCAGTGTTGACATGAGTCAAGACGCTCCTCGGGGCGAGTCTTGCTTGGGCCTCTCTCCTGGAGGTGCTCAGTTTGACCCAGTGTTGACATGGTGCAAGAAGCTCCTCGGGGCGCGTCTTGCTTGGGCTTCTCTCTTGGAGGCCCTCAATCAGACCCATTGTTGACATGTGGCAAGACGCTCCTCGGGGCGCGTCTTGCTTGGGCTTCTCTCCTGGAGGCCCTCAGTCAGACCCATTGTTGACATGTGGCAAGACGCTCCTCGGGGCGCGTCTTGCTTGGGCCTCTCTCCTGGAGGCGCACAGTCAGACCGAGTGCTGACATAAGGCAAGACGCTCCTCGGGGCGCGTCTTGCTGGGGCCTCTCTCCTGGAGGCGCTCAGTCAGACCCAGTGCTTACATGTGGCAAGACGATCCTCGGGGTGTGTCTTGCTGGGGCTTCTCTCCTGGAGGCGTTCAGTCAGACCGAGTGCTGACATGTGGCAAGGAGCTCCTCGGGGCGCGTCTTGCTTGGGCTTCTCTCCTGGAGGCGTTCAGTCAGACCGAGTGCTGACATGTGGTAAGACGCTCCTCGGGGCGCGTCTTGCTGGGGTTTCTCTCCTGGAGGCGCTCAGTCAGACCCAGTGCTTACATGTGGCAAGACGCTCCTCGGGGCGCGTCTTGCTTGGGCCTCTCTCCTGGAGGCGCTCAGTCAGACCCAGTGGTGACATGTGGCAAGACGCTCCTCGGGGCGCGTCTTGCTTGGGCCTCTCTCCTGGAGACGCTCAGTCAGACCCAGTGTTGACACGTGGCAAGACGCTTCTCGGGGCGCGTCTTGCTTGGGGCCTCTCTCCTGGAGGCGCACAGTCAGACAGAGTGCTGACATGTGGCCAGACGCTCCTCGGGGCGCGTCTTGCTGGGGCTTCTCTCCTGGAGGCGCTCAGTCAGACCCAGTGTTGACATGTGACAAGACGCTCCTCGGGGCGCGTCTTGCTTGGGCCTCTCTCCTGGAGGCGCTCAGTCAGACCAAGTGCTGACATACAGCAAGACGCTCCTCAGGGCGCGTCTTGCTTGGGCTTCTCTCCTGGAGGCCCTCAGTCAGACCCATTGTTGATATGTGGCAAGACGCTCCTCGGGGCGAGTCTTGCTTGGGCCTCTCTCCTGGAGGTGCTCAGTCAGACCCAGTGTTGACATGGTGCAAGACGCTCCTCGGGGCGCGTCTTGCTTGGGCTTCTCTCTTGGAGGCCCTCAGTCAGACCCATTGTTTACATGTGGCAAGACGCTCCTCGGGGCGCATCTTGCTTGGGCCTCTCTCCTGGAGGCCCTCTGTCAGCCCCAGTGTTGACATGTGTCAAGACGCTCCCCGGGGTGCGTCTTGCTTGGGCCTCTCTCCTGGAGTCGCTCAGTCAGACCGAGTGCTGACATGTGGCAAGACGCTCCTCGGGGCGCGTCTTGCTTGGGCTTCTCTCCTGGAGGCCCTCAGTCAGACCCATTGTTAACATGTGGCAAGACGCTCCGCGGGGCGCGTCTTGCTTGGGCCTCTCTCCTGGAGGCGCTCAGTCAGACCCAGTGCTGACATAAGGCAAGACGCTCCTCGGGGCGCGTCTTGCTGGGGCCTCTCTCCTGGAGGCGCTCAGTCAGACCCAGTGCTTACATGTGGCAAGACGCTCCTCGGGGCGTGTCTTGCTGGGGCTTCTCTCCTGGAGGCGTTCAGTCAGACCGAGTGCTGACATGTGGCAAGACGCTCCTCGGGGCGCGTCTTGCTTGGGCTTCTCTCCTGGAGGCGTTCAGTCAGACCGAGTGCTGACATGTGGTAAGACGCTCCTCGGGGCGCGTCTTGCTGGGGCTTCTCTCCTGGAGGCGCTCAGTCAGACCCAGTGTTGACACGTGACAAGACGCTCCTCGGGGCGTGTCTTGCTTGGGCTTCTCTCATGGAGGCCCTCAGTCAGACCCATTGTTGATATGTGGCAAGACGCTCCTCGGGGCGCGTCTTGCTTGGGCCTCTCTCCTGGAGGCGCTCAGTCAGACCGAGTGCTGACATGTGGCAAGACGCTCCTCGGGGCGCGTCTTGCTTGGGCTTCTCTCATGGAGGCCCTCAGTCAGACCCATTGTTGATATGTGGCAAGACGCTCCTCGGGGCGAGTCTTGCTTGGGCCTCTCTCCTGGAGGTGCTCAGTCAGACCCAGTGCTGACATGTGGCAAGACGCTCCTCGGGGCGCGTCTTGCTTGGGCCTCTCTCCTGGAGGCGCTCAGTCAGACCCAGTGGTGACATGTGGCAAGACGCTCCTCGGGGCGCGTCTTGCTTGGGCCTCTCTCCTGGAGACGCTCAGTCAGACCCAGTGTTGACACGTGACAAGACGCTCCTCGGGGCGTGTCTTGCTTGGGCTTCTCTCATGGAGGCCCTCAGTCAGACCCATTGTTGATATGTGGCAAGACGCTCCTCGGGGCGCGTCTTGCTTGGGCCTCTCTCCTGGAGGCGCTCAGTCAGACCGAGTGCTGACATGTGGCAAGACGCTCCTCGGGGCGCGTCTTGCTTGGGCTTCTCTCATGGAGGCCCTCAGTCAGACCCATTGTTGATATGTGGCAAGACGCTCCTCGGGGCGAGTCTTGCTTGGGCCTCTCTCCTGGAGGTGCTCAGTCAGACCCAGTGTTGACATGGTGCAAGACGCTCCTCGGGGCGCGTCTTGCTTGGGCTTCTCTCTTGGAGGCCCTCAGTCAGACCCATTGTTGACATGTGGCAAGACGCTCCTCGGGGCGCATCTTGCTTGGGCCTCTCTCCTGGAGGCCCTCTGTCAGCCCCAGTGTTGACATGTGTCAAGACGCTCCTCGGGGTGCGTCTTGCTTGGGCCTCTCTCCTGGAGTCGCTCAGTCAGACCGAGTGCTGACATGTGGCAAGATGCTCCTCGGGGCGCGTCTTGCTTGGGCTTCTCTCATGGAGGCCCTCAGTCAGACCCATTGTTGATATGTGGCAAGACGCTCCTCGGGGCGAGTCTTGCTTGGGCCTCTCTCCTGGAGGTGCTCAGTCAGACCCAGTGTTGACATGGTGCAAGACGCTCCTCGGGGCGCGTCTTGCTTGGGCTTCTCTCTTGGAGGCCCTCAGTCAGACACATTGTTTACATGTGGCAAGACGCTCCTCGGGGCGCATCATAATTGGGCCTCTCTCCTGGAGGCCCTCTGTCAGCCCCAGTGTTGACATGTGTCAAGACGCTCCCCGGGGTGCGTCTTGCTTGGGCCTCTCTCCTGGAGTCGCTCAGTCAGACCGAGTGCTGACATGTGGCAAGACGCTCCTCGGGGCGCGTCTTGCTTGGGCTTCTCTCCTGGAGGCCCTCAGTCAGACCCATTGTTGACATGTGGCAAGACGCTCCACGGGGCGCGTCTTGCTTGGGCCTCTCTCCTGGAGGCGCTCAGTCAGACCGAGTGCTGACATAAGGCAAGACGCTCCTCGGGGCGCGTCTTGCTGGGGCCTCTCTCCTGGAGGCGCTCAGTCAGACCCAGTGCTTACATGTGGAAAGACGCTCCTCGGGGCGTGTCTTGCTGGGGCTTCTCTCCTGGAGGCGTTCAGTCAGACCGAGTGCTGACATGTGGCAATACGCTCCTCGGGGCGCGTCTTGCTTGGGCTTCTCTCCTGGAGGCGTTCAGTCAGACCAAGTGCTGACATGTGGTAAGACGCTCCTCGGGGCGCGTCTTGCTGGGGCTTCTCTCCTGGAGGCGCTCAGTCAGACCCAGTGCTTACATGTGGCAAGACGCTCCTCAGGGCGCGTCTTGCTTGGGCCTCTCTCCTGGAGGCGCTCAGTCAGACCCAGTACTGACATGTGGCAAGATGCTCCTCGGGGCGCGTCTTGCTTGGGCCTCTCTCAGGGAGACGCTCAGTCAGACCCAGTCTTGACACGTGGCAAGACGCTCCTCGGGGCGCGTCTTACTTGGGCCTCTCTCCTGGAGGCGCTCAGTCAGACCCAGTGGTGACATGTGGCAAGACGCTCCTCGGGGCGCGTCTTGCTTGGGCTTCTCTCATGGAGGCCCTCAGTCAGACCCATTGCTGATATGTGGCAAGACGCTCCTCGGGGCGCGTCTTGCTTGGGCCTCTCTCCTGGAGGCGCTCAGTCAGACCGAGTGCTGACATGTGGCAAGACGCTCCTCGGGGCGCGTCTTGCTTGGGCTTCTCTCCTGGAGGCCCTCAGTCAGACCCATTGTTTACATGTGGCAAGACGCTCCTTTGGGCGCATCTTGCTTGGGCTTCTCTCCTGGAGGCCCTCAGTCAGACCCATTGTTGACATGTGGCAAGACGCTCCTCGGGGCGCGTCTTGCTTGGGCCTCTCTCCTGGAGGCGTTCAGTCAGACCGAGTGCTGATATAAGGCAAGACGCTCCTCGGGGCGCGTCTTGCTGGGGCCTCTCTCCTGGAGGCGCTCAGTCAGACCCAGTGCTTACATGTGGCAAGACGCTCCTCGGGGCGTGTCTTGCTGGGGCTTCTCTCCTGGAGGCGTTCAGTCAGACCGAGTGCTGACATGTGGCAAGACGCTCCTCGGGACGCGTCTTGCTTGGGCTTCTCTCCTGGAGGCCCTCAGTCAGACTCATTGTTGACATGTGGCAAGACGCTCCTCGGGGCGCGTCTTGCTGGGGCCTCTCTCCTGGAGGCGCTCAGTCAGACCCAGTGCTTACATGTGGCAAGACGCTCCTCGGGGCGTGTCTTGCTGGGGCTTCTCTCCTGGAGGCGTTCAGTCAGACCGAGTGCTGACATGTGGCAAGACGCTCCTCGGGACGCGTCTTGCTTGGGCTTCTCTCCTGGAGGCCCTCAGTCAGACTCATTGTTGACATGTGGCAAGACGCTCCTCGGGGCGCGTCTTGCTTGGGCCTCTCTCCTGGAGGCGCTCAGTCAGACCCAGTGGTGACATGTGGCAAGAAGCTCCTCGGGGCGCGTCTTGCTTGGGCCTCTCTCCTGGAGGAGCTCAGTCAGACCGAGTGCTGACATGTGGCAAGACGCTCCTCGGTGCGCGTCTTGCTGGGGCTTCTCTCCTAGAGGCGTTCAGTCAGACCGAGTGCTGACATGTGGCAAGACGCTCCTCGGGGCGCGTCTTGCTTGGGCTTCTCTCCTGGATGCCCTCAGTCAGACTCATTGTTGACATGTGGCAAGATGCTCCTCGGGACGCGTCTTGCTTGGGGCCTCTCTCCTGGAGGCGCACAGTCAGACAGAGTGCTGACATGTGGCCAGACGCTCCTCGGGGCGCGTCTTGCTTGGGCTTCTCTCCTGGAGGCCCTCAGTCAGACCCATTGTTTACATGTGGCAAGACGCTCCTCGGGGCGTATCTTGCTTGGGCCTCTCTCCTGGAGGCCCTCTGTCAGCCCCAGTGTTGACATGTGTCAAGACGCTCCTCGGGGCGAGTCTTGCTTGGGCCTCTCTCCTGGAGGTGCTCAGTCAGACCCAGTGTTGACATGTTGCAAGACGCTCCTCGGGGCGCATCTTGCTTGGGCTTCTCTCTTGGAGGCCCTCAGTCAGACCCATTGTTGACATGTGGCAAGACGCTCCTCGGGGCGCGTCGAGGCCCTCAGTCAGACCCATTGTTGACATGTGGCAAGACGCTCCTCGGGGCGCGTCTTGCTTGGGCCTCTCTCCTGGAGGCGCTCAGTCAGACTGAGTGCTGAAATAAGGCAAGACGCTCCTCGGTGCGCGTCTTGCTGGGGCCTCTCTCCTGGAGGCGCTCAGTCAGACCCAGTGCTTACATGTGGCAAGACGCTCCTCGGGGTGTGTCTTGCTGGGGCTTCTCTCCTGGAGGCGTTCAGTCAGACCGAGTGCTGACATGTGGCAAGGAGCTCCTCGGGGTGCGTCTTGCTGGGGCTTCTCTCCTGGAGGCGCTCAGTCAGACCCAGTGCTTACATGTGGCAAGACGCTCCTCGGGGCGCGTCTTGCTTGGGCTTCTCTCATGGAGGCCCTCAGTCAGATCCATTGTTGATATGTGGCAAGACGCTCCTCGGGGCGCGTCTTGCTTGGGCCTCTCTCCTGGAGGAGCTCAGTCAGACCGAGAGCTGACATGTGGCAAGACGCTCCTCGGGGCGCGTCTTGCTTGGGCTTCTCTCCTGGAGGCCCTCAGTCAGACTCATTGTTGACATGTGGCAAGATGCTCCTCGGGGCGCGTCTCGATTGGGGCCTCTCTCCTGGAGGCGCACAGTCAGACAGAGTGCTGACATGTGGCCAGACGCTCCTCGGGGCGCGTCTTGCTGGGGCCTCTCTCCTGGAGGCGCTCAGTCAGACCGAGTGCTGACATGTGGCAAGACGCTCCTCGGGGCGCGTCTTGCTTGGGCTTCTCTCCTGGAGGCCCTCAGTCAGACCCATTGTTTACATGTGGCAAGACGCTCCTCGGGGCGCATCTTGCTTGGGCCTCTCTCCTGGAGGCCCTCTGTCAGCCCCAGTGTTGACATGAGTCAAGACGCTCCTCAGGGCGAGTCTTGCTTGGGCCTCTCTCCTGGAGGTGCTCAGTCAGACCCAGTGTTGACATGGTGCAAGAAGCTCCTCGGGGCGCGTCTTGCTTGGGCTTCTCTCTTGGAGGCCCTCAGTCAGACCCATTGTTGACATGTGGCAAGACGCTCCTCGGGGCGCGTCTTGCTTGGGCTTCTCTCCTGGAGGCCCTCAGTCAGACCCATTGTTGACATGTGGCAAGACGCTCCTCGGGGCGCGTCTTGCTTGGGCCTCTCTCCTGGAGGCGCACAGTCAGACCGAGTGCTGACATAAGGCAAGACGCTCCTCGGGGCGCGTCTTGCTGGGGCCTCTCTCCTGGAGGCGCTCAGTCAGACCCAGTGCTTACATGTGGCAAGACGATCCTCGGGGTGTGTCTTGCTGGGGCTTCTCTCCTGGAGGCGTTCAGTCAGACCGAGTGCTGACATGTGGCAAGGAGCTCCTCGGGGCGCGTCTTGCTTGGGCTTCTCTCCTGGAGGCGTTCAGTCAGACCGAGTGCTGACATGTGGTAAGACGCTCCTCGGGGCGCGTCTTGCTGGGGTTTCTCTCCTGGAGGTGCTCAGTCAGACCCAGTGCTTACATGAGGCAAGACGCTCCTCGGGGCGCGTCTTGCTTGGGCCTCTCTCCTGGACGCGCTCAGTCAGACCCAGTGGTGACATGTGGCAAGACGCTCCTCGGGGCGCGTCTTGCTTGGGCCTCTCTCCTGGAGACGCTCAGTCAGACCCAGTGTTGACACGTGGCAAGACGCTCCTCGGGGCGCGTCTTGCTTGGGGCCTCTCTCCTGGAGGCGCACAGTCAGACAGAGTGCTGACATGTGGCCAGACGCTCCTCGGGGCGCGTCTTGCTGGGGCTTCTCTCCTGGAGGCGCTCAGTCAGACCCAGTGTTGACATGTGACAAGACGCTCCTCGGGGCGCGTCTTGCTTGGGCCTCTCTCCTGGAGGCGCTCAGTCAGACCAAGTGCTGACATACAGCAAGACGCTCCTCAGGGCGCGTCTTGCTTGGGCTTCTCTCCTGGAGGCCCTCAGTCAGACCCATTGTTGATATGTGGCAAGACGCTCCTCGGGGCGAGTCTTGCTTGGGCCTCTCTCCTGGAGGTGCTCAGTCAGACCCAGTGTTGACATGGTGCAAGACGCTCCTCGGGGCGCGTCTTGCTTGGGCTTCTCTCTTGGAGGCCCTCAGTCAGACCCATTGTTTACATGTGGCAAGACGCTCCTCGGGGCGCATCTTGCTTGGGCCTCTCTCCTGGAGGCCCTCTGTCAGCCCCAGTGTTGACATGTTTCAAGACGCTCCCCGGGGTGCATCTTGCTTGGGCCTCTCTCCTGGAGTCGCTCAGTGAGACCGAGTGCTGACATGTGGCAAGACGCTCCTCGGGGCGCGTCTTGCTTGGGCTTCTCTCCTGGAGGCCCTCAGTCAGACCCATTGTTAACATGTGGCAAGACGCTCCTCGGGGCGCGTCTTGCTTGGGCTTCTCTCCTGGAGGCGTTCAGTCAGACCGAGTGCTGACATGTGGTAAGACGCTCCTCGGGGCGCGTCTTGCTGGGGCTTCTCTCCTGGAGGCGCTCAGTCAGACCCAGTGCTTACATGTGGCAAGACGCTCCTCGGGGCGCGTCTTGCTTGGGCCTCTCTCCTGGAGGCGCTCAGTCAGACCCAGTGCTGACATGTGGCAAGACGCTCCTCGGGGCGCGTCTTGCTTGGGCCTCTCTCCTGGAGACGCTCAGTCAGACCCAGTGTTGACACGTGGCAAGACGCTCCTCGGGGCGCGTCTTGCTTGGGCCTCTCTCCTGGAGGCGCTCAGTCAGACCCAGTGGTGACATGTGGCAAGACGCTCCTCGGGGCGCGTCTTGCTTGGGCTTCTCTCATGGAGGCCCTCAGTCAGACCCATTGCTGATATGTGGCAAGACGCTCCTCGGGGCGCGTCTTGCTTGGGCCTCTCTCCTGGAGGCGCTCAGTCAGACTGAGTGCTGACATAAGGCAAGACGCTCCTCGGTGCGCGTCTTGCTGGGGCCTCTCTCCTGGAGGCGCTCAGTCAGACCCAGTGCTTACATGTGGCAAGACGCTCCTCGGGGTGTGTCTTGCTGGGGCTTCTCTCCTGGAGGCGTTCAGTCGGACCGAGTGCTGACATGTGGCAAGGAGCTCCTCGGGGTGCGTCTTGCTTGGGCCTCTCTCCTGGAGGCCCTCTGTCAGCCCCAGTGTTGACATGAGTCAAGACGCTCCTCGGGGCGAGTCTTGCTTGGGCCTCTCTCCTGGAGGTGCTCAGTCAGACCCAGTGTTGACATGGTGCAAGAAGCTCCTCGGGGCGCGTCTTGCTTGGGCTTCTCTCTTGGAGGCCCTCAGTCAGACCCATTGTTGACATGTGGCAAGACGCTCCTCGGGGCGCGTCTTGCTTGGGCTTCTCTCCTGGAGGCCCTCAGTCAGACCCATTGTTGACATGTGGCAAGACGCTCCTCGGGGCGCGTCTTGCTTGGGCCTCTCTCCTGGAGGCGCACAGTCAGACCGAGTGCTGACATAAGGCAAGACGCTCCTCGGGGCGCGTCTTGCTGGGGCCTCTCTCCTGGAGGCGCTCAGTCAGACCCAGTGCTTACATGTGGCAAGACGATCCTCGGGGTGTGTCTTGCTGGGGCTTCTCTCCTGGAGGCGTTCAGTCAGACCGAGTGCTGACATGTGGCAAGGAGCTCCTCGGGGCGCGTCTTGCTTGGGCTTCTCTCCTGGAGGCGTTCAGTCAGACCGAGTGCTGACATGTGGCAAGATGCTCCTCGGGGCGCGTCTTGATTGGGGCCTCTCTCCTGGAGGCGCACAGTCAGACAGAGTGCTGACATGTGGCCAGACGCTCCTCGGGGCGCGTCTTGCTGGGGCCTCTCTCCTGGAGGCGCTCAGTCAGACCGAGTGCTCACATGTGGCAAGACGCTCCTCGGGGCGCGTCTTGCTTGGGCTTCTCTCCTGGAGGCCCTCAGTCAGACCCATTGTTTACATGTGGCAAGACGCTCCTCGGGGCGCATCTTGCTTGGGCCTCTCTCCTGGAGGCCCTCTGTCAGCCCCAGTGTTGACATGAGTCAAGACGCTCCTCGGGGCGAGTCTTGCTTGGGCCTCTCTCCTGGAGGTGCTCAGTCAGACCCAGTGTTGACATGGTGCAAGAAGCTCCTCGGGGCGCGTCTTGCTTGGGCTTCTCTCTTGGAGGCCCTCAGTCAGACCCATTGTTGACATGTGGCAAGACGCTCCTCGGGGCGCGTCTTGCTTGGGCTTCTCTCCTGGAGGCCCTCAGTCAGACCCATTGTTGACATGTGGCAAGACGCTCCTCGGGGCGCGTCTTGCTTGGGCCTCTCTCCTGGAGGCGCACAGTCAGACCGAGTGCTGACATAAGGCAAGACGCTCCTCGGGGCGCGTCTTGCTGGGGCCTCTCTCCTGGAGGCACTCAGTCAGACCCAGTGCTTACATGTGGCAAGACGATCCTCGGGGTGTGTCTTGCTGGGGCTTCTCTCCTGGAGGCGTTCAGTCAGACCGAGTGCTGACATGTGGCAAGGAGCTCCTCGGGGCGCGTCTTGCTTGGGCTTCTCTCCTGGAGGCGTTCAGTCAGACCGAGTGCTGACATGTGGTAAGACGCTCCTCGGGGCGCGTCTTGCTGGGGTTTCTCTCCTGGAGGTGCTCAGTCAGACCCAGTGCTTACATGTGGCAAGACGCTCCTCGGGGCGCGTCTTGCTTGGGCCTCTCTCCTGGAGGCGCTCAGTCAGACCCAGTGGTGACATGTGGCAAGACGCTCCTCGGGGCGCGTCTTGCTTGGGCCTCTCTCCTGGAGACGCTCAGTCAGACCCAGTGTTGACACGTGGCAAGACGCTCCTCGGGGCGCGTCTTGCTTGGGGCCTCTCTCCTGGAGGCGCACAGTCAGACAGAGTGCTGACATGTGGCCAGACGCTCCTCGGGGCGCGTCTTGCTGGGGCTTCTCTCCTGGAGGCGCTCAGTCAGACCCAGTGTTGACATGTGACAAGACGCTCCTCGGGGCGCGTCTTGCTTGGGCCTCTCTCCTGGAGGCGCTCAGTCAGACCAAGTGCTGACATACAGCAAGACGCTCCTCAGGGCGCGTCTTGCTTGGGCTTCTCTCCCGGAGGCCCTCTGTCAGCCCCAGTGTTGACATGAGTCAAGACGCTCCTCGGGGCGAGTCTTGCTTGGGCCTCTCTCCTGGAGGTGCTCAGTCAGACCCAGTGTTGACATGGTGCAAGAAGCTCCTCGGGGCGCGTCTTGCTTGGGCTTCTCTCTTGGAGGCCCTCAGTCAGACCCATTGTTGACATGTGGCAAGACGCTCCTCGGGGCGCGTCTTGCTTGGGCTTCTCTCCTGGAGGCCCTCAGTCAGACCCATTGTTGACATGTGGCAAGACGCTCCTCGGGGCGCGTCTTGCTTGGGCCTCTCTCCTGGAGGCGCACAGTCAGACCGAGTGCTGACATAAGGCAAGACGCTCCTCGGGGCGCGTCTTGCTGGGGCCTCTCTCCTGGAGGCACTCAGTCAGACCCAGTGCTTACATGTGGCAAGACGATCCTCGGGGTGTGTCTTGCTGGGGCTTCTCTCCTGGAGGCGTTCAGTCAGACCGAGTGCTGACATGTGGCAAGGAGCTCCTCGGGGCGCGTCTTGCTTGGGCTTCTCTCCTGGAGGCGTTCAGTCAGACCGAGTGCTGACATGTGGTAAGACGCTCCTCGGGGCGCGTCTTGCTGGGGTTTCTCTCCTGGAGGTGCTCAGTCAGACCCAGTGCTTACATGTGGCAAGACGCTCCTCGGGGCGCGTCTTGCTTGGGCCTCTCTCCTGGAGGCGCTCAGTCAGACCCAGTGGTGACATGTGGCAAGACGCTCCTCGGGGCGCGTCTTGCTTGGGTCTCTCTCCTGGAGACGCTCAGTCAGACCCAGTGTTGACACGTGGCAAGACGCTCCTCGGGGCGCGTCTTGCTTGGGGCCTCTCTCCTGGAGGCGCACAGTCAGATAGAGTGCTGACATGTGGCCAGACGCTCCTCGGGGCGCGTCTTGCTGGGGCTTCTCTCCTGGAGGCGCTCAGTCAGACCCAGTGTTGACATGTGACAAGACGCTCCTCGGGGCGCGTCTTGCTTGGGCCTCTCTCCTGGAGGCGCTCAGTCAGACCAAGTGCTGACATACAGCAAGACGCTCCTCAGGGCGCGTCTTGCTTGGGCTTCTCTCCCGGAGGCCCTCAGTCAGACCCATTGTTGATATGTGGCAAGACGCTCCTCGGGGCGAGTCTTGCTTGGGCCTCTCTCCTGGAGGTGCTCAGTCAGACCCAGTGTTGACATGGTGCAAGACGCTCCTCGGGGCGCGTCTTGCTTGGGCTTCTCTCTTGGAGGCCCTCAGTCAGACCCATTGTTTACATGTGGCAAGACGCTCCTCGGGGCGCATCTTGCTTGGGCCTCTCTCCTGGAGGCCCTCTGTCAGCCCCAGTGTTGACATGTGTCAAGACGCTCCCCGGGGTGCGTCTTGCTTGGGCCTCTCTCCTGGAGTCGCTCAGTCAGACCGAGTGCTGACATGTGGCAAGACGCTCCTCGGGGCGCGTCTTGCTTGGGCTTCTCTCCTGGAGGCCCTCAGTCAGACCCATTGTTAACATGTGGCAAGACGCTCCGCGGGGCGCGTCTTGCTTGGGCCTCTCTCCTGGAGGCGCTCAGTCAGACCGAGTGCTGACATTAGGCAAGACGCTCCTCGGGGCGCGTCTTGCTGGGGCCTCTCTCCTGGAGGCGCTCAGTCAGACCCAGTGCTTACATGTGGCAAGACGCTCCTCGGGGCGTGTCTTGCTGGGGCTTCTCTCCTGGAGGCGTTCAGTCAGACCGAGTGCTGACATGTGGCAAGACGCTCCTCGGGGCGCGTCTTGCTTGGGC
Source organism: Nothobranchius furzeri (assembly GCF_043380555.1). Classification (NCBI taxonomy): domain Eukaryota; kingdom Metazoa; phylum Chordata; class Actinopteri; order Cyprinodontiformes; family Nothobranchiidae; genus Nothobranchius; species Nothobranchius furzeri. Next base: position 113,556 of record NW_027223061.1, read on the forward strand.
TTCTCTCCTGGAGGCGTTCAGTCAGACCGAGTGCTGACATGTGGTAAGACGCTCCTCGGGGCGCGTCTTGCTGGGGCTTCTCTCCTGGAGGCGCTCAGTCAGACCCAGTGCTTACATGTGGCAAGACGCTCCTCGGGGCGCGTCTTGCTTGGGCCTCTCTCCTGGAGGCGCTCAGTCAGACCCAGTGCTGACATGTGGCAAGACGCTCCTCGGGGCGCGTCTTGCTTGGGCCTCTCTCCTGGAGACGCTCAGTCAGACCCAGTGTTGACACGTGGCAAGACGCTCCTCGGGGCGCGTCTTGCTTGGGCCTCTCTCCTGGAGGCGCTCAGTCAGACCCAGTGGTGACATGTGGCAAGACGCTCCTCGGGGCGCGTCTTGCTTGGGCTTCTCTCATGGAGGCCCTCAGTCAGACCCATTGCTGATATGTGGCAAGACGCTCCTCGGGGCGCGTCTTGCTTGGGCCTCTCTCCTGGAGGCGCTCAGTCAGACCGAGTGCTGACATGTGGCAAGACGCTCCTCGGGGCGCGTCTTGCTTGGGCTTCTCTCCTGGAGGCCCTCAGTCAGACCCATTGTTTACATGTGGCAAGACGCTCCTTTGGGCGCATCTTGCTTGGGCTTCTCTCCTGGAGGCGCTCAGTCAGACTGAGTGCTGACATAAGGCAAGACGCTCCTCGGTGCGCGTCTTGCTGGGGCCTCTCTCCTGGAGGCGCTCAGTCAGACCCAGTGCTTACATGTGGCAAGACGCTCCTCGGGGTGTGTCTTGCTGGGGCTTCTCTCCTGGAGGCGTTCAGTCAGACCGAGTGCTGACATGTGGCAAGGAGCTCCTCGGGGTGCGTCTTGCTGGGGCTTCTCTCCTGGAGGCGCTCAGTCAGACCCAGTGCTTACATGTGGCAAGACGCTCCTCGGGGCGCGTCTTGCTTGGGCTTCTCTCCTGGAGGCCCTCAGTCAGACTCATTGTTGACATGTGGCAAGATGCTCCTCGGGGCGCGTCTTGATTGGGGCCTCTCTCCTGGAGGCGCACAGTCAGACAGAGTGCTGACATCTGGCCAGACGCTCCTCGGGGCGCGTCTTGCTGGGGCCTCTCTCCTGGAGGCGCTCAGTCAGACCGAGTGCTGACATGTGGCAAGACGCTCCTCGGGGCGCGTCTTGCTTGGGCTTTTCTCCTGGAGGCCCTCAGTCAGACCCATTGTTTACATGGTGCAAGAAGCTCCTCGGGGCGCGTCTTGCTTGGGCTTCTCTCTTGGAGGCCCTCAGTCAGACCCATTGTTGACATGTGGCAAGACGCTCCTCGGGGCGCGTCTTGCTTGGGCTTCTCTCCTGGAGGCCCTCAGTCAGACCCATTGTTGACATGTGGCAAGACGCTCCTCGGGGCGCGTCTTGCTTGGGCCTCTCTCCTGGAGGCGCACAGTCAGACCGAGTGCTGACATAAGGCAAGACGCTCCTCGGGGCGCGTCTTGCTGGGGCCTCTCTCCTGGAGGCGCTCAGTCAGACCCAGTGCTTACATGTGGCAAGACGCTCCTCGGGGTGTGTCTTGCTGGGGCTTCTCTCCTGGAGGCGTTCAGTCAGACCGAGTGCTGACATGTGGCAAGGAGCTCCTCGGGGCGCGTCTTGCTCGGGCTTCTCTCCTGGAGGCGTTCAGTCAGACCGAGTGCTGACATGTGGTAAGACGCTCCTCGGGGCGCGTCTTGCTGGGGTTTCTCTCCTGGAGACGCTCAGTCAGACCCAGTGCTTACATGTGGCAAGACGCTCCTCGGGGCGCGTCTTGCTTGGGCCTCTCTCCTGGAGGCGCTCAGTCAGACCCAGTGGTGACATGTGGCAAGACGCTCCTCGGGGCGCGTCTTGCTTGGGCCTCTCTCCTGGAGACGCTCAGTCAGACCCAGTGTTGACACGTGGCAAGACGCTCCTCGGGGTGCGTCTTGCTTGGGGCCTCTCTCCTGGAGGCGCACAGTCAGACAGAGTGCTGACATGTGGCCAGACGCTCCTCGGGGCGCGTCTTGCTGGGGCTTCTCTCCTGGAGGCGCTCAGTCAGACCCAGTGTTGACATGTGACAAGACGCTCCTCGGGGCGCGTCTTGCTTGGGCCTCTCTCCTGGAGGCGCTCAGTCAGACCAAGTGCTGACATACAGCAAGACGCTCCTCAGGGCGCGTCTTGCTTGGGCTTCTCTCCTGGAGGCCCTCAGTCAGACCCATTGTTGATATGTGGCAAGACGCTCCTCGGGGCGCATCTTGCTTGGGCTTCTCTCTTGGAGGCCCTCAGTCAGACCCATTGTTTACATGTGGCAAGACGCTCCTCGGGGCGCATCTTGCTTGGGCCTCTCTCCTGGAGGCCCTCTGTCAGCCCCAGTGTTGACATGTGTCAAGACGCTCCCCGGGGTGCGTCTTGCTTGGGCCTCTCTCCTGGAGTCGCTCAGTCAGACCGAGTGCTGACATGTGGCAAGACGCTCCTCGGGGCGCGTCTTGCTTGGGCTTCTCTCCTGGAGGCCCTCAGTCAGACCGAGTGCTGACATAAGGCAAGACGCTCCTCGGGGCGCGTCTTGCTGGGGCCTCTCTCCTGGAGGCGCTCAGTCAGACCCAGTGATTACATGTGGCAAGACGCTCCTCGGGGCTTGTCTTGCTGGGGCTTCTCTCCTGGAGGCGTTCAGTCAGACCGATTGCTGACATGTGGCAAGACGCTCCTCGGGGCGCGTCCTGCTGGGGCCTCTCTCCTGGAGGCGCTCAGTCAGACCCAGTGCTTACATGTGGCAAGACGCTCCTCGGGGCGCGTCTTGCTGGGGCTTCTCTTCTGGAGGCGTTCAGTCAGACCGAGTGCTGACATGTGGCAAGACGCTCCTCGGGACGCGTCTTGCTTGGGCCTCTCTCCTGGAGGCGCTCAGTCAGACCCAGTGGTGACATGTGGCAAGACGCTCCTCGGGGCGCGTCTTGCTTGGGCCTCTCTCCTGGAGGCGCTCAGTCAGACCCAGTGGTGACATGTGACAAGACGCTCCTCGGGGCGCGTCTTGCTTGGGCTTCTCTCATGGAGGCCCTCAGTCAGATCCATTGTTGATATGTGGCAAGACGCTCCTCGGGGCGTGTCTTGCTTGGGCCTCTCTCCTGGAGGAGCTCAGTCATACCGAGTGCTGACATGTGGCAAGACGCTCCTCGGGGCGCGTCTTGCTGGGGCTTCTCTCCTAGAGGCGTTCAGTCAGACCGAGTGCTGACATGTGGCAAGAAGCTCCTCGGGGCGCGTCTTGCTTGGGCTTCTCTCCTGGAGGCCCTCAGTCAGACTCATTGTTGACATGTGGCAAGATGCTCCTCGGGGCGCGTCTTGCTTGGGGCCTCTCTCCTGGAGGTGGTCAGTCAGACCCAGTGCTGACATGTGGCAAGGAGCTCCTCGGGGCGCGTCTTGCTTGGGCTTCTCTCTTGGAGGCGTTCAGTCAGACCCATTGTTGACATGTGGTAAGACGCTCCTCGGGGCGCGTCTTGCTTGGGCCTCTCTCCTGGAGGCCCTCTGTCAGACCCATTGTTGACATGTGGCAAGACGCTCCTCGGGGTGCGTCTTGCTTGGGTCTCTCTCCTGGAGGCGCTCAGTCAGACCCAGTGGTGACATGTGGCAACATGCTCCTCGGGGCGCGTATTGCTTGGGCCTCTCTCCTGGAGGCCCTCTGTCAGACCCATTGTTGACATGTGGCAAGACGCTCCTCGGGGCGCGTCTTGCTTGGGCTTCTCTCCTGGAGGCCCTCAGTCAGACCCATTGTTGACATGTGGCAAGACGCTCCTCGGGGCGTGTCTTGCTTGGGCCTCTCTCCTGGAGGCGCTCAGTCAGACCGAGTGCTGACATAAGGCAAGACGCTCCTCGGGGCACGTCTTGCTGGGGCCTCTCTCCTGGAGGCGCTCAGTCAGACCCAGTGCTTACATGTGGCAAGACGCTCCTCGGGGTGTGTCTTGCTGGGGATCTCTCCTGGAGGCGTTCAGTCAGACCGAGTGCTGACATGTGGCAAGGAGCTCCTCGGGGCGCGTCTTGCTTGGGCTTCTCTCCTGGAGGCGTTCAGTCAGACCGAGTGCTGACATGTGGTAAGACGCTCCTCGGGGCGCGTCTTGCTGGGACTTCTCTCCTGGAGGCGCTCAGTCAGACCCAGTGCTTACATGTGGCAAGACGCTCCTAGGGGCGCGTCTTGCTTGGGCCTCTCTCCTGGAGGCGCTCAGTCAGACCCAGTGGTGACATGTGGCAAGACGCTCCTCGGGGCGAATCTTGCTTGGGCCTCTCTCCTGGAGACGCTCAGTCAGACCCAGTGTTGACACGTGGCAAGACGCTCCTCGGGGCGCGTCTTGCTTGGGGCCTCTCTCCTGGAGGCGCACAGTCAGACAGAGTGCTGACATGTGGCCAGACGCTCCTCGGGGCGCGTCTTGCTGGGGCTTCTCTCCTGGAGGCGCTCAGTCAGACCCAGTGTTGTCATGTGACAAGACGCTCCTCGGGGCGCGTCTTGCTGGGGCTTCTCTCCTGGAGGCGTTCAGTCAGACCGAGTGCTGACATGTGGCAAGACGCTCCTCGGGGCTCGTCTTGCTTGGGCTTCTCTCCTGGAGACCCTCAGTCAGACTCTTTGTTGACATGTGGCAAGACGCTCCTCGGGGCGCGTCTTGCTTGGGCCTCTCTCCTGGAGGAGCACAGACAGACAGAGTGCTGACTTGTGGCAAGACGCTCCTCGGGGCGCGTCTTGCTTGGGCTTCTGTCCTGGAGGCCCTAAGTTCAGACCCATTGTTGACATGTGGCAAGACGCTCCTCAGGGCGCGTCTTGCTTGGGCCTCTCTCCTGGAGGTGCTCAGTCAGACCCAGTGTTGACATGTGGCAAGACTCTCCTCGGGGTGCGTCTTGCTTGGGCCTCTCTCCTGGAGGTGCTCAGTCAGACCCAGTGCTGACATGTGGCAAGACGCTCCTCGGGGCGCGTCTTGCTTGGGCTTCTCTCCTGGAGGCCCTCAGTCAGACCCAGTGTTGACATGTGACAAGACGCGCCCCGAGGAACGTCTTGCTTGGGCCTCTCTCCTGGAGGCCCTCTGTCAGACCCATTGTTGACATGTAGCAAGACGCTCCTCGGGGCGCATCTTGCTTGGGCCTCTCTCCTGGAGACGCTCAGTCAGACCCAGTGTTGACACGTGGCAAGACGCTCCTCGGGGCGCGTCTTGCTTGGGCCTCTCTCCTGGAGGCGCTCAGTCAGACCCAGTGGTGACATGTGGCAAGACGCTCCTCGGGGCGCGTCTTGCTTGGGCTTCTCTCATGGAGGCCCTCAGTCAGACCCATTGCTGATATGTGGCAAGACGCTCCTCGGGGCGCGTCTTGCTTGGGCCTCTCTCCTGGAGGCGCTCAGTCAGACCGAGTGCTGACATGTGGAAAGACGCTCCTCGGGGCGCGTCTTGCTTGGGCTTCTCTCCTGGAGGCCCTCAGTCAGACCCATTGTTTACATGTGGCAAGACGCTCCTTTGGGCGCATCTTGCTTGGGCTTCTCTCCTGGAGGCGCTCAGTCAGACTGAGTGCTGACATAAGGCAAGACGCTCCTCGGTGCGCGTCTTGCTGGGGCCTCTCTCCTGGAGGCGCTCAGTCAGACCCAGTGATTACATGTGGCAAGACGCTCCTCGGGGCTTGTCTTGCTGGGGCTTCTCTCCTGGAGGCGTTCAGTCAGACCGATTGCTGACATGTGGCAAGACGCTCCTCGGGGCGCGTCCTGCTGGGGCCTCTCTCCTGGAGGCGCTCAGTCAGACCCAGTGCTTACATGTGGCAAGACGCTCCTCGGGGCGCGTCTTGCTGGGGCTTCTCTTCTGGAGGCGTTCAGTCAGACCGAGTGCTGACATGTGGCAAGACGCTCCTCGGGACGCGTCTTGCTTGGGCCTCTCTCCTGGAGGCGCTCAGTCAGACCCAGTGGTGACATGTGGCAAGACGCTCCTCGGGGCGCGTCTTGCTTGGGCCTCTCTCCTGGAGGCGCTCAGTCAGACCCAGTGGTGACATGTGACAAGACGCTCCTCGGGGCGCGTCTTGCTTGGGCTTCTCTCATGGAGGCCCTCAGTCAGATCCATTGTTGATATGTGGCAAGACGCTCCTCGGGGCGTGTCTTGCTTGGGCCTCTCTCCTGGAGGAGCTCAGTCATACCGAGTGCTGACATGTGGCAAGACGCTCCTCGGGGCGCGTCTTGCTGGGGCTTCTCTCCTAGAGGCGTTCAGTCAGACCGAGTGCTGACATGTGGCAAGAAGCTCCTCGGGGCGCGTCTTGCTTGGGCTTCTCTCCTGGAGGCCCTCAGTCAGACTCATTGTTGACATGTGGCAAGATGCTCCTCGGGGCGCGTCTTGCTTGGGGCCTCTCTCCTGGAGGTGGTCAGTCAGACCCAGTGCTGACATGTGGCAAGGAGCTCCTCGGGGCGCGTCTTGCTTGGGCTTCTCTCTTGGAGGCGTTCAGTCAGACCCATTGTTGACATGTGGTAAGACGCTCCTCGGGGCGCGTCTTGCTTGGGCCTCTCTCCTGGAGGCCCTCTGTCAGACCCATTGTTGACATGTGGCAAGACGCTCCTCGGGGTGCGTCTTGCTTGGGTCTCTCTCCTGGAGGCGCTCAGTCAGACCCAGTGGTGACATGTGGCAACATGCTCCTCGGGGCGCGTATTGCTTGGGCCTCTCTCCTGGAGGCCCTCTGTCAGACCCATTGTTGACATGTGGCAAGACGCTCCTCGGGGCGCGTCTTGCTTGGGCTTCTCTCCTGGAGGCCCTCAGTCAGACCCATTGTTGACATGTGGCAAGACGCTCCTCGGGGCGTGTCTTGCTTGGGCCTCTCTCCTGGAGGCGCTCAGTCAGACCGAGTGCTGACATAAGGCAAGACGCTCCTCGGGGCACGTCTTGCTGGGGCCTCTCTCCTGGAGGCGCTCAGTCAGACCCAGTGCTTACATGTGGCAAGACGCTCCTCGGGGTGTGTCTTGCTGGGGATCTCTCCTGGAGGCGTTCAGTCAGACCGAGTGCTGACATGTGGCAAGGAGCTCCTCGGGGCGCGTCTTGCTTGGGCTTCTCTCCTGGAGGCGTTCAGTCAGACCGAGTGCTGACATGTGGTAAGACGCTCCTCGGGGCGCGTCTTGCTGGGACTTCTCTCCTGGAGGCGCTCAGTCAGACCCAGTGCTTACATGTGGCAAGACGCTCCTAGGGGCGCGTCTTGCTTGGGCCTCTCTCCTGGAGGCGCTCAGTCAGACCCAGTGGTGACATGTGGCAAGACGCTCCTCGGGGCGAATCTTGCTTGGGCCTCTCTCCTGGAGACGCTCAGTCAGACCCAGTGTTGACACGTGGCAAGACGCTCCTCGGGGCGCGTCTTGCTTGGGGCCTCTCTCCTGGAGGCGCACAGTCAGACAGAGTGCTGACATGTGGCCAGACGCTCCTCGGGGCGCGTCTTGCTGGGGCTTCTCTCCTGGAGGCGCTCAGTCAGACCCAGTGTTGTCATGTGACAAGACGCTCCTCGGGGCGCGTCTTGCTGGGGCTTCTCTCCTGGAGGCGTTCAGTCAGACCGAGTGCTGACATGTGGCAAGACGCTCCTCGGGGCTCGTCTTGCTTGGGCTTCTCTCCTGGAGACCCTCAGTCAGACTCTTTGTTGACATGTGGCAAGACGCTCCTCGGGGCGCGTCTTGCTTGGGCCTCTCTCCTGGAGGAGCACAGACAGACAGAGTGCTGACTTGTGGCAAGACGCTCCTCGGGGCGCGTCTTGCTTGGGCTTCTGTCCTGGAGGCCCTAAGTTCAGACCCATTGTTGACATGTGGCAAGACGCTCCTCAGGGCGCGTCTTGCTTGGGCCTCTCTCCTGGAGGTGCTCAGTCAGACCCAGTGTTGACATGTGGCAAGACTCTCCTCGGGGTGCGTCTTGCTTGGGCCTCTCTCCTGGAGGTGCTCAGTCAGACCCAGTGCTGACATGTGGCAAGACGCTCCTCGGGGCGCGTCTTGCTTGGGCTTCTCTCCTGGAGGCCCTCAGTCAGACCCAGTGTTGACATGTGACAAGACGCGCCCCGAGGAACGTCTTGCTTGGGCCTCTCTCCTGGAGGCCCTCTGTCAGACCCATTGTTGACATGTAGCAAGACGCTCCTCGGGGCGCATCTTGCTTGGGCCTCTCTCCTGGAGACGCTCAGTCAGACCCAGTGTTGACACGTGGCAAGACGCTCCTCGGGGCGCGTCTTGCTTGGGCCTCTCTCCTGGAGGCGCTCAGTCAGACCCAGTGGTGACATGTGGCAAGACGCTCCTCGGGGCGCGTCTTGCTTGGGCTTCTCTCATGGAGGCCCTCAGTCAGACCCATTGCTGATATGTGGCAAGACGCTCCTCGGGGCGCGTCTTGCTTGGGCCTCTCTCCTGGAGGCGCTCAGTCAGACCGAGTGCTGACATGTGGAAAGACGCTCCTCGGGGCGCGTCTTGCTTGGGCTTCTCTCCTGGAGGCCCTCAGTCAGACCCATTGTTTACATGTGGCAAGACGCTCCTTTGGGCGCATCTTGCTTGGGCTTCTCTCCTGGAGGCGCTCAGTCAGACTGAGTGCTGACATAAGGCAAGACGCTCCTCGGTGCGCGTCTTGCTGGGGCCTCTCTCCTGGAGGCGCTCAGTCAGACCCAGTGCTTACATGTGGCAAGACGCTCCTCGGGGTGTGTCTTGCTGGGGCTTCTCTCCTGGAGGCGTTCAGTCGGACCGAGTGCTGACATGTGGCAAGGAGCTCCTCGGGGTGCGTCTTGCTTGGGCCTCTCTCCTGGAGGCCCTCTGTCAGCCCCAGTGTTGACATGAGTCAAGACGCTCCTCGGGGCGCGTCTTGCTTGGGCTTCTCTCTTGGAGGCCCTCAGTCAGACCCATTGTTGACATGTGGCAAGACGCTCCTCGGGGCGCGTCTTGCTTGGGCTTCTCTCCTGGAGGCCCTCAGTCAGACCCATTGTTGACATGTGGCAAGACGCTCCTCGGGGCGCGTCTTGCTTGGGCCTCTCTCCTGGAGGCGCACAGTCAGACCGAGTGCTGACATAAGGCAAGACGCTCCTCGGGGCGCGTCTTGCTGGGGCCTCTCTCCTGGAGGCGCTCAGTCAGACCCAGTGCTTACATGTGGCAAGACGATCCTCGGGGTGTGTCTTGCTGGGGCTTCTCTCCTGGAGGCGTTCAGTCAGAGCGAGTGCTGACATGTGGCAAGGAGCTCCTCGGGGCGCGTCTTGCTTGGGCTTCTCTCCTGGAGGCGTTCAGTCAGACCGAGTGCTGACATGTGGCAAGATGCTCCTCGGGGCGCGTCTTGATTGGGGCCTCTCTCCTGGAGGCGCACAGTCAGACAGAGTGCTGACATGTGGCCAGACGCTCCTCGGGGCGCGTCTTGCTGGGGCCTCTCTCCTGGAGGCGCTCAGTCAGACCGAGTGCTCACATGTGGCAAGACGCTCCTCGGGGCGCGTCTTGCTTGGGCTTCTCTCCTGGAGGCCCTCAGTCAGACCCATTGTTTACATGTGGCAAGACGCTCCTCGGGGCGCATCTTGCTTGGGCCTCTCTCCTGGAGGCCCTCTGTCAGCCCCAGTGTTGACATGAGTCAAGACGCTCCTCGGGGCGAGTCTTGCTTGGGCCTCTCTCCTGGAGGTGCTCAGTCAGACCCAGTGTTGACATGGTGCAAGAAGCTCCTCGGGGCGCGTCTTGCTTGGGCTTCTCTCTTGGAGGCCCTCAGTCAGACCCATTGTTGACATGTGGCAAGACGCTCCTCGGGGCGCGTCTTGCTTGGGCTTCTCTCCTGGAGGCCCTCAGTCAGACCCATTGTTGACATGTGGCAAGACGCTCCTCGGGGCGCGTCTTGCTTGGGCCTCTCTCCAGGAGGCGCACAGTCAGACCGAGTGCTGACATAAGGCAAGACGCTCCTCGGGGCGCGTCTTGCTGGGGCCTCTCTCCTGGAGGCACTCAGTCAGACCCAGTGCTTACATGTGGCAAGACGATCCTCGGGGTGTGTCTTGCTGGGGCTTCTCTCCTGGAGGCGTTCAGTCAGACCGAGTGCTGACATGTGGCAAGGAGCTCCTCGGGGCGCGTCTTGCTTGGGCTTCTCTCCTGGAGGCGTTCAGTCAGACCGAGTGCTGACATGTGGTAAGACGCTCCTCGGGGCGCGTCTTGCTGGGGTTTCTCTCCTGGAGGTGCTCAGTCAGACCCAGTGCTTACATGTGGCAAGACGCTCCTCGGGGCGCGTCTTGCTTGGGCCTCTCTCCTGGAGGCGCTCAGTCAGACCCAGTGGTGACATGTGGCAAGACGCTCCTCGGGGCGCGTCTTGCTTGGGCCTCTCTCCTGGAGACGCTCAGTCAGACCCAGTGTTGACACGTGGCAAGACGCTCCTCGGGGCGCGTCTTGCTTGGGGCCTCTCTCCTGGAGGCGCACAGTCAGACAGAGTGCTGACATGTGGCCAGACGCTCCTCGGGGCGCGTCTTGCTGGGGCTTCTCTCCTGGAGGCGCTCAGTCAGACCCAGTGTTGACATGTGACAAGACGCTCCTCGGGGCGCGTCTTGCTTGGGCCTCTCTCCTGGAGGCGCTCAGTCAGACCAAGTGCTGACATACAGCAAGACGCTCCTCAGGGCGCGTCTTGCTTGGGCTTCTCTCCCGGAGGCCCTCTGTCAGCCCCAGTGTTGACATGAGTCAAGACGCTCCTCGGGGCGAGTCTTGCTTGGGCCTCTCTCCTGGAGGTGCTCAGTCAGACCCAGTGTTGACATGGTGCAAGAAGCTCCTCGGGGCGCGTCTTGCTTGGGCTTCTCTCTTGGAGGCCCTCAGTCAGACCCATTGTTGACATGTGGCAAGACGCTCCTCGGGGCGCGTCTTGCTTGGGCTTCTCTCCTGGAGGCCCTCAGTCAGACCCATTGTTGACATGTGGCAAGACGCTCCTCGGGGCGCGTCTTGCTTGGGCCTCTCTCCTGGAGGCGCACAGTCAGACCGAGTGCTGACATAAGGCAAGACGCTCCTCGGGGCGCGTCTTGCTGGGGCCTCTCTCCTGGAGGCACTCAGTCAGACCCAGTGCTTACATGTGGCAAGACGATCCTCGGGGTGTGTCTTGCTGGGGCTTCTCTCCTGGAGGCGTTCAGTCAGACCGAGTGCTGACATGTGGCAAGGAGCTCCTCGGGGCGCGTCTTGCTTGGGCTTCTCTCCTGGAGGCGTTCAGTCAGACCGAGTGCTGACATGTGGTAAGACGCTCCTCGGGGCGCGTCTTGCTGGGGTTTCTCTCCTGGAGGTGCTCAGTCAGACCCAGTGCTTACATGTGGCAAGACGCTCCTCGGGGCGCGTCTTGCTTGGGCCTCTCTCCTGGAGGCGCTCAGTCAGACCCAGTGGTGACATGTGGCAAGACGCTCCTCGGGGCGCGTCTTGCTTGGGCCTCTCTCCTGGAGACGCTCAGTCAGACCCAGTGTTGACACGTGGCAAGACGCTCCTCGGGGCGCGTCTTGCTTGGGGCCTCTCTCCTGGAGGCGCACAGTCAGATAGAGTGCTGACATGTGGCCAGACGCTCCTCGGGGCGCGTCTTGCTGGGGCTTCTCTCCCGGAGGCCCTCAGTCAGACCCATTGTTGATATGTGGCAAGACGCTCCTCGGGGCGAGTCTTGCTTGGGCCTCTCTCCTGGAGGTGCTCAGTCAGACCCAGTGTTGACATGGTGCAAGACGCTCCTCGGGGCGCGTCTTGCTTGGGCTTCTCTCTTGGAGGCCCTCAGTCAGACCCATTGTTTACATGTGGCAAGACGCTCCTCGGGGCGCATCTTGCTTGGGCCTCTCTCCTGGAGGCCCTCTGTCAGCCCCAGTGTTGACATGTGTCAAGACGCTCCCCGGGGTGCGTCTTGCTTGGGCCTCTCTCCTGGAGTCGCTCAGTCAGACCGAGTGCTGACATGTGGCAAGACGCTCCTCGGGGCGCGTCTTGCTTGGGCTTCTCTCCTGGAGGCCCTCAGTCAGACCCATTGTTAACATGTGGCAAGACGCTCCGCGGGGCGCGTCTTGCTTGGGCCTCTCTCCTGGAGGCGCTCAGTCAGACCGAGTGCTGACATTAGGCAAGACGCTCCTCGGGGCGCGTCTTGCTGGGGCCTCTCTCCTGGAGGCGCTCAGTCAGACCCAGTGCTTACATGTGGCAAGACGCTCCTCGGGGCGTGTCTTGCTGGGGCTTCTCTCCTGGAGGCGTTCAGTCAGACCGAGTGCTGACATGTGGCAAGACGCTCCTCGGGGCGCGTCTTGCTTGGGCTTCTCTCCTGGAGGCGTTCAGTCAGACCGAGTGCTGACATGTGGTAAGACGCTAATCGGGGCGCGTCTTGCTGGGGCTTCTCTCCTGGAGGCGCTCAGTCAGACCCAGTGCTTACATGTGGCAAGACGCTCCTCGGGGCGCGTCTTGCTTGGGCCTCTCTCCTGGAGGCGCTCAGTCAGACCCAGTGCTGACATGTGGCAAGACGCTCCTCGGGGCGCGTCTTGCTTGGGCCTCTCTCCTGGAGACGCTCAGTCAGACCCAGTGTTGACACGTGGCAAGACGCTCCTCGGGGCGCGTCTTGCTTGGGCCTCTCTCCTGGAGGCGCTCAGTCAGACCCAGTGGTGACATGTGGCAAGACGCTCCTCGGGGCGCGTCTTGCTTGGGCTTCTCTCATGGAGGCCCTCAGTCAGACCCATTGCTGATATGTGGCAAGACGCTCCTCGGGGCGCGTCTTGCTTGGGCCTCTCTCCTGGAGGCGCTCAGTCAGACCGAGTGCTGACATGTGGCAAGACGCTCCTCGGGGCGCGTCTTGCTTGGGCTTCTCTCCTGGAGGCCCTCAGTCAGACCCATTGTTTACATGTGGCAAGACGCTCCTTTGGGCGCATCTTGCTTGGGCTTCTCTCCTGGAGGCGCTCAGTCAGACTGAGTGCTGACATAAGGCAAGACGCTCCTCGGTGCGCGTCTTGCTGGGGCCTCTCTCCTGGAGGCGCTCAGTCAGACCCAGTGCTTACATGTGGCAAGACGCTCCTCGGGGTGTGTCTTGCTGGGGCTTCTCTCCTGGAGGCGTTCAGTCAGACCGAGTGCTGACATGTGGCAAGGAGCTCCTCGGGGTGCGTCTTGCTGGGGCTTCTCTCCTGGAGGCGCTCAGTCAGACCCAGTGCTTACATGTGGCAAGACGCTCCTCGGGGCGCGTCTTGCTTGGGCTTCTCTCCTGGAGGCCCTCAGTCAGACTCATTGTTGACATGTGGCAAGATGCTCCTCGGGGCGCGTCTTGATTGGGGCCTCTCTCCTGGAGGCGCACAGTCAGACAGAGTGCTGACATGTGGCCAGACGCTCCTCGGGGCGCGTCTTGCTGGGGCCTCTCTCCTGGAGGCGCTCAGTCAGACCGAGTGCTGACATGTGGCAAGACGCTCCTCGGGGCGCGTCTTGCTTGGGCTTTTCTCCTGGAGGCCCTCAGTCAGACCCATTGTTTACATGGTGCAAGAAGCTCCTCGGGGCGCGTCTTGCTTGGGCTTCTCTCTTGGAGGCCCTCAGTCAGACCCATTGTTGACATGTGGCAAGACGCTCCTCGGGGCGCGTCTTGCTTGGGCTTCTCTCCTGGAGGCCCTCAGTCAGACCCATTGTTGACATGTGGCAAGACGCTCCTCGGGGCGCGTCTTGCTTGGGCCTCTCTCCTGGAGGCGCACAGTCAGACCGAGTGCTGACATAAGGCAAGACGCTCCTCGGGGCGCGTCTTGCTGGGGCTTCTCTCCTGGAGGCGTTCAGTCAGACCGAGTGCTGACATGTGGCAAGGAGCTCCTCGGGGCGCGTCTTGCTCGGGCTTCTCTCCTGGAGGCGTTCAGTCAGACCGAGTGCTGACATGTGGTAAGACGCTCCTCGGGGCGCGTCTTGCTGGGGTTTCTCTCCTGGAGACGCTCAGTCAGACCCAGTGCTTACATGTGGCAAGACGCTCCTCGGGGCGCGTCTTGCTTGGGCCTCTCTCCTGGAGGCGCTCAGTCAGACCCAGTGGTGACATGTGGCAAGACGCTCCTCGGGGCGCGTCTTGCTTGGGCCTCTCTCCTGGAGACGCTCAGTCAGACCCAGTGTTGACACGTGTTAAGACGCTCCTCGGGGTGCGTCTTGCTTGGGGCCTCTCTCCTGGAGGCGCACAGTCAGACAGAGTGCTGACATGTGGCCAGACGCTCCTCGGGGCGCGTCTTGCTGGGGCTTCTCTCCTGGAGGCGCTCAGTCAGACCCAGTGTTGACATGTGACAAGACGCTCCTCGGGGCGCGTCTTGCTTGGGCCTCTCTCCTGGAGGCGCTCAGTCAGACCAAGTGCTGACATACAGCAAGACGCTCCTCAGGGCGCGTCTTGCTTGGGCTTCTCTCCTGGAGGCCCTCAGTCAGACCCATTGTTGATATGTGGCAAGACGCTCCTCGGGGCGAGTCTTGCTTGGGCCTCTCTCCTGGAGGTGCTCAGTCAGACCCAGTGTTGACATGGCGCAAGACGCTCCTCGGGGCGCGTCTTGCTTGGGCTTCTCTCTTGGAGGCCCTCAGTCAGACCCATTGTTTACATGTGGCAAGACGCTCCTCGGGGCGCATCTTGCTTGGGCCTCTCTCCTGGAGGCCCTCTGTCAGCCCCAGTGTTGACATGTGTCAAGACGCTCCCCGGGGTGCGTCTTGCTTGGGCCTCTCTCCTGGAGTCGCTCAGTCAGACCGAGTGCTGACATGTGGCAAGACGCTCCTCGGGGCGCGTCTTGCTTGGGCTTCTCTCCTGGAGGCCCTCAGTCAGACCGAGTGCTGACATAAGGCAAGACGCTCCTCGGGGCGCGTCTTGCTGGGGCCTCTCTCCTGGAGGCGCTCAGTCAGACCCAGTGATTACATGTGGCAAGACGCTCCTCGGGGCTTGTCTTGCTGGGGCTTCTCTCCTGGAGGCGTTCAGTCAGACCGATTGCTGACATGTGGCAAGACGCTCCTCGGGGCGCGTCCTGCTGGGGCCTCTCTCCTGGAGGCGCTCAGTCAGACCCAGTGCTTACATGTGGCAAGACGCTCCTCGGGGCGCGTCTTGCTGGGGCTTCTCTTCTGGAGGCGTTCAGTCAGACCGAGTGCTGACATGTGGCAAGACGCTCCTCGGGACGCGTCTTGCTTGGGCCTCTCTCCTGGAGGCGCTCAGTCAGACCCAGTGGTGACATGTGGCAAGACGCTCCACGGGGCGCGTCTTGCTTGGGCCTCTCTCCTGGAGGCGCTCAGTCAGACCCAGTGGTGACATGTGACAAGACGCTCCTCGGGGCGCGTCTTGCTTGGGCTTCTCTCATGGAGGCCCTCAGTCAGATCCATTGTTGATATGTGGCAAGACGCTCCTCGGGGCGTGTCTTGCTTGGGCCTCTCTCCTGGAGGAGCTCAGTTATACCGAGTGCTGACATGTGGCAAGACGCTCCTCGGGGCGCGTCTTGCTGGGGCTTCTCTCCTAGAGGCGTTCAGTCAGACCGAGTGCTGACATGTGGCAAGAAGCTCCTCGGGGCGCGTCTTGCTTGGGCTTCTCTCCTGGAGGCCCTCAGTCAGACTCATTGTTGACATGTGGCAAGATGCTCCTCGGGGCGCGTCTTGTTTGGGGCCTCTCTCCTGGAGGTGGTCAGTCAGACCCAGTGCTGACATGTGGCAAGGAGCTCCTCGGGGCGCGTCTTGCTTGGGCTTCTCTCTTGGAGGCGTTCAGTCAGACCCATTGTTGACATGTGGTAAGACGCTCCTCGGGGCGCGTCTTGCTTGGGCCTCTCTCCTGGAGGCCCTCTGTCAGACCCATTGTTGACATGTGGCAAGACGCTCCTCGGGGTGCGTCTTGCTTGGGTCTCTCTCCTGGAGGCGCTCAGTCAGACCCAGTGGTGACATGTGGCAACATGCTCCTCGGGGCGCGTATTGCTTGGGCCTCTCTCCTGGAGGCCCTCTGTCAGACCCATTGTTGACATGTGGCAAGACGCTCCTCGGGGCGCGTCTTGCTTGGGCTTCTCTCCTGGAGGCCCTCAGTCAGACCCATTGTTGACATGTGGCAAGACGCTCCTCGGGGCGTGTCTTGCTTGGGCCTCTCTCCTGGAGGCGCTCAGTCAGACCGAGTGCTGACATAAGGCAAGACGCTCCTCGGGGCACGTCTTGCTGGGGCCTCTCTCCTGGAGGCGCTCAGTCAGACCCAGTGCTTACATGTGGCAAGACGCTCCTCGGGGTGTGTCTTGCTGGGGCTTCTCTCCTGGAGGCGTTCAGTCAGACCGAGTGCTGACATGTGGCAAGGAGCTCCTCGGGGCGCGTCTTGCTTGGGCTTCTCTCCTGGAGGCGTTCAGTCAGACCGAGTGCTGACATGTGGTAAGACGCTCCTCGGGGCGCGTCTTGCTGGGACTTCTCTCCTGGAGGCGCTCAGTCAGACCCAGTGCTTACATGTGGCAAGACGCTCCTAGGGGCGCGTCTTGCTTGGGCCTCTCTCCTGGAGGCGCTCAGTCAGACCCAGTGGTGACATGTGGCAAGACGCTCCTCGGGGCGAATCTTGCTTGGGCCTCTCTCCTGGAGACGCTCAGTCAGACCCAGTGTTGACACGTGGCAAGACGCTCCTCGGGGCGCGTCTTGCTTGGGGCCTCTCTCCTGGAGGCGCACAGTCAGACAGAGTGCTGACATGTGGCCAGACGCTCCTCGGGGCGCGTCTTGCTGGGGCTTCTCTCCTGGAGGCGCTCAGTCAGACCCAGTGTTGTCATGTGACAAGACGCTCCTCGGGGCGCGTCTTGCTGGGGCTTCTCTCCTGGAGGCGTTCAGTCAGACCGAGTGCTGACATGTGGCAAGACGCTCCTCGGGGCTCGTCTTGCTTGGGCTTCTCTCCTGGAGGCCCTCAGTCAGACTCTTTGTTGACATGTGGCAAGACGCTCCTCGGGGCGCGTCTTGCTTGGGCCTCTCTCCTGGAGGAGCACAGACAGACAGAGTGCTGACTTGTGGCAAGACGCTCCTCGGGGCGCGTCTTGCTTGGGCTTCTGTCCTGGAGGCCCTAAGTTCAGACCCATTGTTGACATGTGGCAAGACGCTCCTCAGGGCGCGTCTTGCTTGGGCCTCTCTCCTGGAGGTGCTCAGTCAGACCCAGTGTTGACATGTGGCAAGACTCTCCTCGGGGTGCGTCTTGCTTGGGCCTCTCTCCTGGAGGTGCTCAGTCAGACCCAGTGTTGACATGTGGCAAGACGCTCCTCGGGGCGCGTCTTGCTTGGGCTTCTCTCCTGGAGGCCCTCAGTCAGACCCATTGTTGACATGTGGCAAGACGCTCCTTGGGATGCGTCTTGCTTGGGCCTCTCTCCTGGAGGCGCTCAGTCAGACCGAGTGCTGACATGTGGCAAGACGCTCCTCGGGGCGCGTCTTGCTTGGGCTTCTCTCCTGGAGGCCCTCAGTCAGACCCAGTGTTGACATGTGACAAGACGCGCCCCGAGGAACGTCTTGCTTGGGCCTCTCTCCTGGAGGCCCTCTGTCAGACCCATTGTTGACATGTAGCAAGACGCTCCTCGGGGCGCATCTTGCTTGGGCCTCTCTCCTGGAGGCGCTCAGTCAGACCGAGTGCTGACATAAGGCAAGATGCTCCTCGGGGCGCGTCTTGCTGTGGCCTCTCTCCTGGAGGCGCTCAATCAGACCCAGTGGTGACACGTGGCAAGACGCTCCTCGGGGCGCGTCTTGCTTGGGCCTCTCTCCTGGAGGCGCTCAGTCAGACCCAGTGTTGACACGTGGCAAGACGCTCCTCGGGGCGCGTCTTGCTTGGGGCCTCTCTCCTGGAGGCGCACAGTCAGACAGAGTGCTGACATGTGGCCAGACGCTCCTCGGGGCGCGTCTTGCTGGGGCTTCTCTCCTGGAGGCGCTCAGTCAGACCCAGTGTTGTCATGTGACAAGACGCTCCTCGGGGCGCGTCTTGCTGGGGCTTCTCTCCTGGAGGCGTTCAGTCAGACCGAGTGCTGACATGTGGCAAGACGCTCCTCGGGGCTCGTCTTGCTTGGGCTTCTCTCCTGGAGGCCCTCAGTCAGACTCATTGTTGACATGTGGCAAGACGCTCCTCTGGGCGCGTCTTGCTTGGGCCTCTCTCCTGGAGGAGCACAGACAGACAGAGTGCTGACTTGTGGCAAGACGCTCCTCGGGGCGCGTCTTGCTTGGGCTTCTGTCCTGGAGGCCCTAAGTTCAGACTCATTGTTGACATGTGGCAAGACGCTCCTCTGGGCGCGTCTTGCTTGGGCCTCTCTCCTGGAGGCCCTCAGTCAGACTCATTGTTGACATGTGGCAAGATGCTCCTCGGGGCGCGTCTTGTTTGGGGCCTCTCTCCTGGAGGTGGTCAGTCAGACCCAGTGCTGACATGTGGCAAGGAGCTCCTCGGGGCGCGTCTTGCTTGGGCTTCTCTCTTGGAGGCGTTCAGTCAGACCCATTGTTGACATGTGGTAAGACGCTCCTCGGGGCGCGTCTTGCTTGGGCCTCTCTCCTGGAGGCCCTCTGTCAGACCCATTGTTGACATGTGGCAAGACGCTCCTCGGGGTGCGTCTTGCTTGGGTCTCTCTCCTGGAGGCGCTCAGTCAGACCCAGTGGTGACATGTGGCAACATGCTCCTCGGGGCGCGTATTGCTTGGGCCTCTCTCCTGGAGGCCCTCTGTCAGACCCATTGTTGACATGTGGCAAGACGCTCCTCGGGGCGCGTCTTGCTTGGGCTTCTCTCCTGGAGGCCCTCAGTCAGACCCATTGTTGACATGTGGCAAGACGCTCCTCGGGGCGTGTCTTGCTTGGGCCTCTCTCCTGGAGGCGCTCAGTCAGACCGAGTGCTGACATAAGGCAAGACGCTCCTTGGGGCACGTCTTGCTGGGGCCTCTCTCCTGGAGGCGCTCAGTCAGACCCAGTGCTTACATGTGGCAAGACGCTCCTCGGGGTGTGTCTTGCTGGGGCTTCTCTCCTGGAGGCGTTCAGTCAGACCGAGTGCTGACATGTGGCAAGGAGCTCCTCGGGGCGCGTCTTGCTTGGGCTTCTCTCCTGGAGGCGTTCAGTCAGACCGAGTGCTGACATGTGGTAAGACGCTCCTCGGGGCGCGTCTTGCTGGGACTTCTCTCCTGGAGGCGCTCAGTCAGACCCAGTGCTTACATGTGGCAAGACGCTCCTAGGGGCGCGTCTTGCTTGGGCCTCTCTCCTGGAGGCGCTCAGTCAGACCCAGTGGTGACATGTGGCAAGACGCTCCTCGGGGCGAATCTTGCTTGGGCCTCTCTCCTGGAGACGCTCAGTCAGACCCAGTGTTGACACGTGGCAAGACGCTCCTCGGGGCGCGTCTTGCTTGGGGCCTCTCTCCTGGAGGCGCACAGTCAGACAGAGTGCTGACATGTGGCCAGACGCTCCTCGGGGCGCGTCTTGCTGGGGCTTCTCTCCTGGAGGCGCTCAGTCAGACCCAGTGTTGTCATGTGACAAGACGCTCCTCGGGGCGCGTCTTGCTGGGGCTTCTCTCCTGGAGGCGTTCAGTCAGACCGAGTGCTGACATGTGGCAAGACGCTCCTCGGGGCTCGTCTTGCTTGGGCTTCTCTCCTGGAGGCCCTCAGTCAGACTCTTTGTTGACATGTGGCAAGACGCTCCTCGGGGCGCGTCTTGCTTGGGCCTCTCTCCTGGAGGAGCACAGACAGACAGAGTGCTGACTTGTGGCAAGACGCTCCTCGGGGCGCGTCTTGCTTGGGCTTCTGTCCTGGAGGCCCTAAGTTCAGACCCATTGTTGACATGTGGCAAGACGCTCCTCAGGGCGCGTCTTGCTTGGGCCTCTCTCCTGGAGGTGCTCAGTCAGACCCAGTGTTGACATGTGGCAAGACTCTCCTCGGGGTGCGTCTTGCTTGGGCCTCTCTCCTGGAGGTGCTCAGTCAGACCCAGTGTTGACATGTGGCAAGACGCTCCTCGGGGCGCGTCTTGCTTGGGCTTCTCTCCTGGAGGCCCTCAGTCAGACCCATTGTTGACATGTGGCAAGACGCTCCTTGGGATGCGTCTTGCTTGGGCCTCTCTCCTGGAGGCGCTCAGTCAGACCGAGTGCTGACATGTGGCAAGACGCTCCTCGGGGCGCGTCTTGCTTGGGCTTCTCTCCTGGAGGCCCTCAGTCAGACCCAGTGTTGACATGTGACAAGACGCGCCCCGAGGAACGTCTTGCTTGGGCCTCTCTCCTGGAGGCCCTCTGTCAGACCCATTGTTGACATGTAGCAAGACGCTCCTCGGGGCGCATCTTGCTTGGGCCTCTCTCCTGGAGGCGCTCAGTCAGACCGAGTGCTGACATAAGGCAAGATGCTCCTCGGGGCGCGTCTTGCTGTGGCCTCTCTCCTGGAGGCGCTCAATCAGACCCAGTGGTGACACGTGGCAAGACGCTCCTCGGGGCGCGTCTTGCTTGGGCCTCTCTCCTGGAGGCGCTCAGTCAGACCCAGTGTTGACACGTGGCAAGACGCTCCTCGGGGCGCGTCTTGCTTGGGGCCTCTCTCCTGGAGGCGCACAGTCAGACAGAGTGCTGACATGTGGCCAGACGCTCCTCGGGGCGCGTCTTGCTGGGGCTTCTCTCCTGGAGGCGCTCAGTCAGACCCAGTGTTGTCATGTGACAAGACGCTCCTCGGGGCGCGTCTTGCTGGGGCTTCTCTCCTGGAGGCGTTCAGTCAGACCGAGTGCTGACATGTGGCAAGACGCTCCTCGGGGCTCGTCTTGCTTGGGCTTCTCTCCTGGAGGCCCTCAGTCAGACTCATTGTTGACATGTGGCAAGACGCTCCTCTGGGCGCGTCTTGCTTGGGCCTCTCTCCTGGAGGAGCACAGACAGACAGAGTGCTGACTTGTGGCAAGACGCTCCTCGGGGCGCGTCTTGCTTGGGCTTCTGTCCTGGAGGCCCTAAGTTCAGACCCATTGTTGACATGTGGCAAGACGCTCCTCGGGGCGCGTCTTGCTTGGGCCTCTCTCCTGGAGGCGCTCAGTCAGACCGAGTGCTGACATGTGGCAAGACACTCCTCGGGGCGCGTCTTGCTTGGGCTTCTCTCCTGGAGGCCCTTAGTCAGACTCATTGTTGACATGTGGCAAGACGCTCCTCAGGGCGCGTCTTGCTTGGGCCTCTCTCCTGGAGGCCCTCTGTCAGACCCAGTGTTGACATGTGGCAAGACGCTCCTCGGGGCGCGTCTTGCTT
Organism: Nothobranchius furzeri; assembly: GCF_043380555.1. Taxonomy (NCBI): domain Eukaryota; kingdom Metazoa; phylum Chordata; class Actinopteri; order Cyprinodontiformes; family Nothobranchiidae; genus Nothobranchius; species Nothobranchius furzeri. The sequence goes on from NW_027223061.1 coordinate 134,594, forward strand.
GGGCCTCTCTCCTGGAGGTGCTCAGTCAGACCCAGTGTTGACATGTGGCAAGACGCTCCTCGGGGCGCGTCTTGCTTGGGCTTCTCTCCTGGAGGCCCTCAGTCAGACCCATTGTTGACATGTGGCAAGACGCTCCTTGGGGTGCGTCTTGCTTGGGCCTCTCTCCTGGAGGCGCTCAGTCAGACCGAGTGCTGACATGTGGCAAGACGCTCCTCGGGGCGCGTCTTGCTTGGGCTTCTCTCCTGGAGGCCCTCAGTCAGACCCAGTGTTGACATGTGACAAGACGCGCCCCGAGGAACGTCTTGCTTGGGCCTCTCTCCTGGAGGCCCTCTGTCAGACCCATTGTTGACATGTGGCAAGACGCTCCTCGGGGCGCATCTTGCTTGGGGCCTCTCTCCTGGAGGCGCACAGTCAGACAGAGTGCTGACATGTGGCCAGACGCTCCTCGGGGCGCGTCTTGCTGGGGCTTCTCTCCTGGAGGCGCTCAGTCAGACCCAGTGTTGTCATGTGACAAGACGCTCCTCGGGGCGCGTCTTGCTGGGGCTTCTCTCCTGGAGGCCCTCAGTCAGACCCAGTGTTGACATGTGACAAGACGCGCCCCGAGGAACGTCTTGCTTGGGCCTCTCTCCTGGAGGCCCTCTGTCAGACCCATTGTTGACATGTGGCAAGACGCTCCTCCGGGCGCATCTTGCTTGGGGCCTCTCTCCTGGAGGCGCACAGTCAGACAGAGTGCTGACATGTGTCCAGACGCTCCTCGGGGCGCGTCTTGCTGGGGCTTCTCTCCTGGAGGCGCTCAGTCAGACCCAGTGTTGTCATGTGACAAGACGCTCCTCGGGGCGCGTCTTGCTGGAGCTTCTCTCCTGGAGGCGTTCAGTCAGACCGAGTGCTGACATGTGGCAAGACGCTCCTCAGGGCTCGTCTTGCTTGGGCTTCTCTCCTGGAGGCCCTCAGTCAGACTCATTGTTGACATGTGGCAAGACGCTCCTCTGGGCGCGTCTTGCTTGGGCCTCTCTCCTGGAGGAGCACAGACAGACAGAGTGCTGACTTGTGGCAAGACGCTCCTCGGGGCGCGTCTTGCTTGGGCTTCTGTCCTGGAGGCCCTAAGTTCAGACCCATTGTTGACATGTGGCAAGACGCTCCTCGGGGCGCGTCTTGCTTGGGCCTCTCTCCTGGAGGCGCTCAGTCAGACCGAGTGCTGACATGTGGCAAGACACTCCTCGGGGCGCGTCTTGCTTGGGCTTCTCTCCTGGAGGCCCTTAGTCAGACTCATTGTTGACATTTGGCAAGACGCTCCTCAGGGCGCGTCTTGCTTGGGCCTCTCTCCTGGAGGCCCTCTGTCAGACCCAGTGTTGACATGTGGCAAGACGCTCCTCGGGGCGCGTCTTGCTTGGGCCTCTCTCCTGGAGGTGCTCAGTCAGACCCAGTGTTGACATGTGGCAAGATGCTCCTCGGGGCGCGTCTTGCTTGGGCTTCTCTCCTGGAGGCCCTCAGTCAGACCCATTGTTGACATGTGGCAAGACGCTCCTTGGGGTGCGTCTTGCTTGGGCCTCTCTCCTGGAGGCGCTCAGTCAGACCGAGTGCTGACATGTGGCAAGACGCTCCTCGGGGCGCGTCTTGCTTGGGCTTCTCTCCTGGAGGCCCTCAGTCAGACCCAGTGTTGACATGTGACAAGACGCGCCCCGAGGAACGTCTTGCTTGGGCCTCTCTCCTGGAGGCCCTCTGTCAGACCCATTGTTGACATGTGGCAAGACGCTCCTCGGGGCGCATCTTGCTTGGGCCTCTCTCCTGGAGGCGCTCAGTCAGACCGAGTGCTGACATAAGGCAAGATGCTCCTCGGGGCGAGTCTTGCTGTGGCCTCTCTCCTGGAGGCGCTCAATCAGACCCAGTGGTGACACGTGGCAAGACGCTCCTCGGGGCGCGTCTTGCTTGGGCCTCTCTCCTGGAGACCCTCTGTCAGACCCATTGTTGACATGTGGCAAGACGCTCCTCGGGGCGCGTGTTGCTTGGGCCTCTCTCCTGGAGACCCTCAATCAGACCCAGTGTTGATACGTGGTAAGACGCTCCTCGGGGCGCGTCTTGCTTGGGCCTCTCTCCTGGAGGCGCTCAGTCAGACTGAGTAGTGACATGTGGCATGACGCTCCTCGGGGCGCGTCTTGCTTGGGCCTCTCTCCTGGAGGCGCTCAGTCAGACCCAGTGGTGACATGTGGCAAGACACTCCTCGGGAGTGTCTTGCTTGGGCCTCTCTCCTGGAGGCCCTCTGTCAGCCCCAGTGTTGACATGTGTCAAGACGCTCCTCGGGGTGCGTCTTGCTTGGGCCTCTCTCCTGGAGTCGCTCAGTCAGACCGAGTGCTGACATGTGGCAAGATGCTCCTAGGGGCGCGTCTTGCTTGGGCTTCTCTCATGGAGGCCCTCAGTCAGACTCATTGTTGACATGTGGCAAGACGCTCCTTGGGGCGCGTTTTGCTTGGGCCTCTCTCCTGGAGGCGCTCAGTCAGACCCAGTGGTGACATGTGGCAAGACGCTCCTCGGGGCGCATCTTGCTTGGGCCTCTCTCCTGGAGGCGCTCAGTCAGAACCAGTGGTGACATGTGACAAGACGCTCCTCGGGGCGCGTCTTGCTTGGGCTTCTCTCATGGAGGCCCTCAGTCAGACCCATTGTTGATATGTGGCAAGACGCTCCTCGGGGCGCGTCTTTCTTGGGCCTCTCTCCTGGAGGCGCTCAGTCAGACCGAGTGCTGACATGTGGCAAGACGCTCCTCGGGGCGCGTCTTGCTTGGGCTTCTCTCATGGAGGCCCTCAGTCAGACCCATTGTTGATATGTGGCAAGACGCTCCTCGGGGCGAGTCTTGCTTGGGCCTCTCTCCTGGAGGTGCTCAGTCAGACCCAGTGTTGACATGGTGCAAGACGCTCCTCGGGGCGCGTCTTGCTTGGGCTTCTCTCTTGGAGGCCCTCAGTCAGACCCATTGTTGACATGTGGCAAGACGCTCCCCGGGCCGCGTCTTGCTTGGGCTTCTCTCCTGGAGGCCCTCAGTCAGACCCATTGTTGACATGTGGCAAGACGCTCCTCGGGGCGCGTCTTGCTTGGGCCTCTCTCCTGGAGGCGCTCAGTCAGACCGAGTGCTGACATAAGGCAAGACGCTCCTCGGGGCGCGTCTTGCTGGGGCCTCTCTCCTGGAGGCGCTCAGTCAGACCCAGTGCTTACATGTGGCAAGACGCTCCTCGGGGCGCGTCTTGCTTGGGCCTCTCTCCTGGAGGCGCTCAGTCAGACCCAGTGGTGACATGTGGCAAGACGCTCCTCGGGGCGCGTCTTGCTTGGGCCTCTCTCCTGGAGACGCTCAGTCAGAACCAGTGTTGACACGTGACAAGACGCTCCTCGGGGCGCGTCTTGCTTGGGCTTCTCTCATGGAGGCCCTCAGTCAGACCCATTGTTGATATGTGGCAAGACGCTCCTCGGGGCGAGTCTTGCTTGGGCCTCTCTCCTGGAGGTGCTCAGTCAGACCCAGTGTTGACATGGTGCAAGACGCTCCTCGGGGCGCATCTTGCTTGGGCTTCCCTCTTGGAGGATCTCAGTCAGACCCATTGTTGACATGTGGCAAGACGCTCCTCGGGGCACATCTTGCTTGGGCCTCTCTCCTGGAGGCGCTCAGTCAGACCGAGTGCTGACATAAGGCAAGACGCTCCTCGGGGCGCGTCTTGCTGGGGCCTCTGTCCTGGAGGCGCTCAGTCAGACCGAGTGCTGACATGTGGCAAGACGCTCCTCGGGGTGCGTCTTGCTTGGGGTTCTCTCCTGGAGGCCCTCAGTCAGACCCATTGTTTACATGTGGCAAGACGCTCCTCGGGGAGCATCTTGCTTGGGCCTCTCTCCTGGAGGCCCTCTGTCAGCCCCAGTGTTGACATGTGTCAAGACGCTCCTCGGGGTGCGTCTTGCTTGGGCCTCTCTCCTGGAGGCGCTCAGTCAGACCGAGTGCTGACATGTGGCAAGACGCTCCTCGGGGCGCGTCTTGCTTGGGCTTCTCTCCTGGAGGCCCTCAGTCAGACCCATTGTTGACATGTGGCAAGACACTCCTCGGGACGCGTCTTGCTTGGGCTTCTCTCCTGGAGGCCCTCAGTCAGACTCATTGTTGACATGTGGCAAGACACTCCTCGGGACGCGTCTTGCTTGGGCCTCTCTCCTGGAGGCGCTCAGTCAGACCGAGTGCTGACATAAGGCAAGACGCTCCTCGGGGCGCGTCTTGCTGGGGCCTCTCTCCTGGAGGCGCTCAGTCAGACCCAGTGCTTACATGTGGCAAGACGCTCCTCGGGGCGCGTCTTGCTGGGGCTTCTCTCCTGGAGGCGTTCAGTCAGACCGAGTGCTGACATGTGGCGAGACACTCCTCGGGACGCGTCTTGCTTGGGCTTCTCTCCTGGAGGCCCTCAGTCAGACTCATTGTTGACATGTGGCAAGATGCTCCTCGGGGCGCGTCTTGCTTGGGCCTCTCTCCTAGAGGCGCTCAGTCAGACCCAGTGGTGACATGTGGCAAGACGCTCCTCGGGGCGCGTCTTGCTTGGGCTTCTCTCATGGAGGCCCTCAGTCAGACCCATTGTTGATATGTGGCAAGACGCTCCTCGGGGCGCGTCTTTCTTGGGCCTCTCTCCTGGAGGCGCTCAGTCAGACCGAGTGCTGACATGTGGCAAGACGCTCCTCGGGGCGCGTCTTGCTTGGGCTTCTCTCATGGAGGCCCTCAGTCAGACCCATTGTTGATATGTGGCAAGACGCTCCTCGGGGCGAGTCTTGCTTGGGCCTCTCTCCTGGAGGTGCTCAGTCAGACCCAGTGTTGACATGGTGCAAGACGCTCCTCGGGGCGCGTCTTGCTTGGGCTTCTCTCTTGGAGGCCCTCAGTCAGACCCATTGTTGACATGTGGCAAGACGCTCCCCGGGCCGCGTCTTGCTTGGGCTTCTCTCCTGGAGGCCCTCAGTCAGACCCATTGTTGACATGTGGCAAGACGCTCCTCGGGGCGCGTCTTGCTTGGGCCTCTCTCCTGGAGGCGCTCAGTCAGACCGAGTGCTGACATAAGGCAAGACGCTCCTCGGGGCGCGTCTTGCTGGGGCCTCTCTCCTGGAGGCGCTCAGTCAGACCCAGTGCTTACATGTGGCAAGACGCTCCTCGGGGCGCGTCTTGCTTGGGCCTCTCTCCTGGAGGCGCTCAGTCAGACCCAGTGGTGACATGTGGCAAGACGCTCCTCGGGGCGCGTCTTGCTTGGGCCTCTCTCCTGGAGACGCTCAGTCAGAACCAGTGTTGACACGTGACAAGACGCTCCTCGGGGCGCGTCTTGCTTGGGCTTCTCTCATGGAGGCCCTCAGTCAGACCCATTGTTGATATGTGGCAAGACGCTCCTCGGGGCGAGTCTTGCTTGGGCCTCTCTCCTGGAGGTGCTCAGTCAGACCCAGTGTTGACATGGTGCAAGACGCTCCTCGGGGCGCATCTTGCTTGGGCTTCCCTCTTGGAGGATCTCAGTCAGACCCATTGTTGACATGTGGCAAGACGCTCCTCGGGGCACATCTTGCTTGGGCCTCTCTCCTGGAGGCGCTCAGTCAGACCGAGTGCTGACATAAGGCAAGACGCTCCTCGGGGCGCGTCTTGCTGGGGCCTCTGTCCTGGAGGCGCTCAGTCAGACCGAGTGCTGACATGTGGCAAGACGCTCCTCGGGGTGCGTCTTGCTTGGGGTTCTCTCCTGGAGGCCCTCAGTCAGACCCATTGTTTACATGTGGCAAGACGCTCCTCGGGGAGCATCTTGCTTGGGCCTCTCTCCTGGAGGCCCTCTGTCAGCCCCAGTGTTGACATGTGTCAAGACGCTCCTCGGGGTGCGTCTTGCTTGGGCCTCTCTCCTGGAGGCGCTCAGTCAGACCGAGTGCTGACATGTGTCAAGACGCTCCTCGGGGCGCGTCTTGCTTGGGCTTCTCTCCTGGAGGCCCTCAGTCAGACCCATTGTTGACATGTGGCAAGACACTCCTCGGGACGCGTCTTGCTTGGGCTTCTCTCCTGGAGGCCCTCAGTCAGACTCATTGTTGACATGTGGCAAGACACTCCTCGGGACGCGTCTTGCTTGGGCCTCTCTCCTGGAGGCGCTCAGTCAGACCGAGTGCTGACATAAGGCAAGACGCTCCTCGGGGCGCGTCTTGCTGGGGCCTCTCTCCTGGAGGCGCTCAGTCAGACCCAGTGCTTACATGTGGCAAGACGCTCCTCGGGGCGCGTCTTGCTGGGGCTTCTCTCCTGGAGGCGTTCAGTCAGACCGAGTGCTGACATGTGGCGAGACACTCCTCGGGACGCGTCTTGCTTGGGCTTCTCTCCTGGAGGCCCTCAGTCAGACTCATTGTTGACATGTGGCAAGATGCTCCTCGGGGCGCGTCTTGCTTGGGCCTCTCTCCTAGAGGCGCTCAGTCAGACCCAGTGGTGACATGTGGCAAGACGCTCCTCGGGGCGCGTCTTGCTTGGGCCTCTCCCCTGGAGACGCTCAGTCAGTCCCAGTGTTGACACGTGACAAGACGCTCCTCGGGGCGCGTCTTGCTTGGGCTTCTCTCATGGAGGCCCTCAGTCAGACCCATTGTTGATATGTGGCAAGACGCTCCTCGGGGCGCGTCTTGCTTGGGCCTCTCTCCTGGAGGCGCTCAGTCAGACCGAGTGCTGACATGTGGCAAGACGCTCCTCGGGGTGCGTCTTGCTTGGGCTTCTCTCATGGAGGCCCTCAGTCAGACCCATTGTTGATATGTGGCAAGACGCTCCTCGGGGCGAGTCTTGCTTGGGCCTCTCTCCTGGAGGTGCTCAGTCAGACCCAGTGTTGACATGGTGCAAGACGCTCCTCGGGGCGCGTCTTGCTTGGGCTTCTCTCTTGGAGGCCCTCAGTCAGACCCATTGTTGACATGTGGCAAGACGCTCCTCGGGGCGCATCTTGCTTGGGCCTCTCTCCTGGAGGCCCTCTGTCAGCCCCAGTTTTGACATGTGTCAAGACGCTCCTCGGGGTGCGTCTTGCTTGGGCCTCTCTCCTGGAGTCGCTCAGTCAGACCGAGTGCTGACATGTGGCAAGATGCTCCTCGGGGCGCGTCTTGCTTGGGCTTCTCTCATGGAGGCCCTCAGTCAGACTCATTGTTGACATGTGGCAAGACGCTCCTCGGGGCGCGTTTTGCTTGGGCCTCTCTCTTGGAGGCGCTCAGTCAGACCCAGTGGTGACATGTGGCAAGACGCTCCTCGGGGCGCATCTTGCTTGGGCCTCTCTCCTGGAGGCGCTCAGTCAGAACCAGTGGTGACATGTGACAAGACGCTCCTCGGGGCGCGTTTTGCTTGGGCTTCTCTCATGGAGGCCCTCAGTCAGACTCATTGTTGATATGTGGCAAGACGCTCCTCAGTGCGCGTCTTTCTTGGGCCTCTCTCCTGGAGGCGCTCAGTCAGACCGAGTGCTGACATGTGGCAAGACGCTCCTCGGGGCGCGTCTTGCTTGGGCTTCTCTCATAGAGGCCCTCAGTCAGACCCATTGTTGATATGTGGCAAGACGCTCCTCGGGGCGAGTCTTGCTTGGGCCTCTCTCCTGGAGGTGTTCAGTCAGACCCAGTGTTGACATGGTGCAAGACGCTCCTCGGTGCGCGTCTTGCTTGGGCTTCTCTCTTGGAGGCCCTCAGTCAGACCCATTGTTGACATGTGGCAAGACGCTCCCCGGGCCGCGTCTTGCTTGGGCTTCTCTCCTGGAGGCCCTCAGTCAGACCCATTGTTGACATGTGGCAAGACGCTCCTCGGGGCGCGTCTTGCTTGGGCCTCTCTCCTGGAGGCGCTCAGTCAGACCGAGTGCTGACATAAGGCAAGACGCTCCTCGGGGCGCGTCTTGCTGGGGCCTCTCTCCTGGAGGCGCTCAGTCAGACCCAGTGCTTACATGTGGCAAGACGCTCCTCGGGGCGCGTCTTGCTTGGGCCTCTCTCCTGGAGGCGCTCAGTCAGACCCAGTGGTGACATGTGGCAAGACGCTCCTCGGGGCGCGTCTTGCTTGGGCCTCTCTCCTGGAGACGCTCAGTCAGAACCAGTGTTGACACGTGACAAGACGCTCCTCGGGGCGCGTCTTGCTTGGACTTCTCTCATGGAGGCCCTCAGTCAGACCCATTGTTGATATGTGGCAAGACGCTCCTCGGGGCGAGTCTTGCTTGGGCCTCTCTCCTGGAGGTGCTCAGTCAGACTCAGTGTTGACATGGTGCAAGACGCTCCTCGGGGCGCATCTTGCTTGGGCTTCTCTCTTGGAGGATCTCAGTCAGACCCATTGTTGACATGTGGCAAGACGCTCCTCGGGGCGCGTCTTGCTTGGGCCTCTCTCCTGGAGGCGCTCAGTCAGACCGAGTGCTGACATAAGGCAAGACGCTCCTCGGGGCGCGTCTTGCTTGGGCTTCTCTCCTGGAGGCCCTCAGTCAGACCCATTGTTGACATGTGGCAAGACACTCCTCGGGACGCGTCTTGCTTGGGCTTCTCTCCTGGAGGCCCTCAGTCAGACTCATTGTTGACATGTGGCAAGACACTCCTCGGGACGCGTCTTGCTTGGGCCTCTCTCCTGGAGGCGCTCAGTCAGACCGAGTGCTGACATAAGGCAAGACGCTCCTCGGGGCGCGTCTTGCTGGGGCCTCTCTCCTGGAGACGCTCAGTCAGACCCAGTGTTGACACGTGACAAGACGCTCCTCTGGGCGCGTCTTGCATGGGCTTCTCTCATGGAGGCCCTCAGTCAGACCCATTGTGGATATGTGGCAAGACGCTCCTCGGGGCGCGTCTTGCTTGGGCCTCTCTCCTGGAGGCCCTCTGTCAGCCCCAGTGTTGACATGTGTCAAGACGCTCCTCGGGGTGCGTCTTGCTTGGGCCTCTCTCCTGGAGGCGCTCAGTCAGACCCAGTGCTTACATGTGGCAAGACGCTCCTCGGGGCGCGTCTTGCTTGGGCCTCTCTCCTGGAGGCGCTCAGTCAGACCCAGTGGTGACATGTGGCAAGACGCTCCTCGGGGCGCATCTTGCTTGGGCCTCTCTCCTGGAGACGCTCAGTCAGACCCAGTGTTGACACGTGGCAAGACTCTCCTCGGGGCGCGTCTTGCTTGGGCCTCTCTCCTGGAGGCGCTCAGTCAGACCCAGTGGTGACATGTGGCAAGACGCTCCTCGGGGCGCGTCTTGCTTGGGCTTCTCTCATGGAGGCCCTCAGTCAGACCCATTGTTGATATGTGGCAAGACGCTCCTCGGGGCGCGTCTTGCTTGGGCCTCTCTCCTGGAGGCGCTCAGTCAGACCGAGTGCTGACATGTGGCAAGACGCTCCTCGGGGCGCGTCTTGCTTGGGCTTCTCTCCTGGAGGCCCTCAGTCAGACCCATTGTTTACATGTGGCAAGACGCTCCTTTGGGCGCATCTTGCTTGGGCTTCTCTCCTGGAGGCCCTCAGTCAGACCCATTGTTGACATGTGGCAAGACGCTCCTCGGGGCGCGTCTTGCTTGGGCTTCTCTCTTGGAGGCCCTCAGTCAGACCCATTGTTGACATGTGGCAAGACGCTCCCCGGGCCGCGTCTTGCTTGGGCTTCTCTCCTGGAGGCCCTCAGTCAGACCCATTGTTGACATGTGGCAAGACGCTCCTCGGGGCGCGTCTTGCTTGGGCCTCTCTCCTGGAGGCGCTCAGTCAGACCGAGTGCTGACATAAGGCAAGACGCTCCTCGGGGCGCGTCTTGCTGGGGCCTCTCTCCTGGAGGCGCTCAGTCAGACCCAGTGCTTACATGTGGCAAGACGCTCCTCGGGGCGCGTCTTGCTTGGGCCTCTCTCCTGGAGGCGCTCAGTCAGACCCAGTGGTGACATGTGGCAAGACGCTCCTCGGGGCGCGTCTTGCTTGGGCCTCTCTCCTGGAGACGCTCAGTCAGAACCAGTGTTGACCCGTGACAAGACGCTCCTCGGGGCGCGTCTTGCTTGGGCTTCTCTCATGGAGGCCCTCAGTCAGACCCATTGTTGATATGTGGCAAGACGCTCCTCGGGGCGAGTCTTGCTTGGGCCTCTCTCCTGGAGGTGCTCAGTCAGACTCAGTGTTGACATGGTGCAAGACGCTCCTCGGGGCGCATCTTGCTTGGGCTTCTCTCTTGGAGGATCTCAGTCAGACCCATTGTTGACATGTGGCAAGACGCTCCTCGGGGCGCGTCTTGCTTGGGCCTCTCTCCTGGAGGCGCTCAGTCAGACCGAGTGCTGACATAAGGCAAGACGCTCCTCGGGGCGCGTCTTGCTTGGGCTTCTCTCCTGGAGGCCCTCAGTCAGACCCATTGTTGACATGTGGCAAGACACTCCTCGGGACGCGTCTTGCTTGGGCTTCTCTCCTGGAGGCCCTCAGTCAGACTCATTGTTGACATGTGGCAAGACACTCCTCGGGACGCGTCTTGCTTGGGCCTCTCTCCTGGAGGCGCTCAGTCAGACCGAGTGCTGACATAAGGCAAGACGCTCCTCGGGGCGTGTCTTGCTGGGGCCTCTCTCCTGGAGGCGCTCAGTCAGACCCAGTGCTTACATGTGGCAAGACGCTCCTCGGGGCGCGTCTTGCTTGGGCCTCTCTCCTAGAGGCGCTCAGTCAGACCCAGTGGTGACATGTGGCAAGACGCTCCTCGGGGCGCATCTTGCTTGGGCCTCTCTCCTGGAGGCCCTCTGTCAGCCCCAGTGTTGACATGTGTCAAGACGCTCCTCGGGGTGCGTCTTGCTTGGGCCTCTCTCCTGGAGGCCCTCAGTCAGACCCAGTGCTTACATGTGGCAAGACGCTCCTCGGGGCGCGTCTTGCTTGGGCCTCTCTCCTGGAGGCGCTCAGTCAGACCGAGTGCTGACATAAGGCAAGACGCTCCTCGGGGCGCGTCTTGCTGGGGCCTCTCTCCTGGAGACGCTCAGTCAGACCCAGTGTTGACACGTGACAAGACGCTCCTCTGGGCGCGTCTTGCTTGGGCTTCTCTCATGGAGGCCCTCAGTCAGACCCATTGTTGATATGTGGCAAGACGCTCCTCGGGGCGCGTCTTGCCTGGGCTTCTCTCCTGGAGGCCCTCAGTCAGACCCATTGTTTACATGTGGCAAGACGCTCCTCGGGGCGCATCTTGCTTGGGCCTCTCTCCTGGAGGCCCTCTGTCAGCCCCAGTGTTGACATGTGTCAAGACGCTCCTCGGGGTGCGTCTTGCTTGGGCCTCTCTCCTGGAGGCGCTCAGTCAGACACAGTGCTTACATGTGGCAAGACGCTCCTCGGGGCGCGTCTTGCTTGGGCCTCTCTCCTGGAGGCGCTCAGTCAGACCCAGTGGTGACATGTGGCAAGACGCTCCTCGGGGCGCATCTTGCTTGGGCCTCTCTCCTGGAGACGCTCAGTCAGACCCAGTGTTGACACGTGGCAAGACGCTCCTCGGGGCGCGTCTTGCTTGGGCCTCTCTCCTGGAGGCGCTCAGTCAGACCCAGTGGTGACATGTGGCAAGACGCTCCTCGGGGCGCGTCTTGCTTGGGCTTCTCTCATGGAGGCCCTCAGTCAGACCCATTGTTGATATGTGGCAAGACGCTCCTCGGGGCGCGTCTTGCTTGGGCCTCTCTCCTGGAGGCGCTCAGTCAGACCGAGTGCTGACATGTGGCAAGACGCTCCTCGGGGCGCGTCTTGCTTGGGCTTCTCTCCTGGAGGCCCTCAGTCAGACCCATTGTTTACATGTGGCAAGACGCTCCTTTGGGCGCATCTTGCTTGGGCTTCTCTCCTGGAGGCCCTCAGTCAGACCCATTGTTGACATGTGGCAAGACGCTCCTCGGGGCGCGTCTTGCTTGGGCCTCTCTCCTGGAGGCGCTCAGTCAGACCCAGTGCTTACATGTGGCAAGACGCTCCTCGGGGCGCGTCTTGCTGGGGCTTCTCTCCTGGAGACGCTCAGTCAGACCCAGTGTTGACACGTGACAAGACGCTCCTCTGGGCGCGTCTTGCTTGGGCTTCTCTCATGGAGGCCCTCAGTCAGACCCATTGTTGATATGTGGCAAGACGCTCCTCGGGGCGCGTCTTGCTTGGGCCTCTCTCCTGGAGGCGCTCAGTCAGACCGAGTGCTGACATGTGGCAAGACGCTCCTCGGGGCGCGTCTTGCCTGGGCTTCTCTCCTGGAGGCCCTCAGTCAGACCCATTGTTTACATGTGGCAAGACGCTCCTCGGGGCGCATCTTGCTTGGGCCTCTCTCCTGGAGGCCCTCTGTCAGCCCCAGTGTTGACATGTGTCAAGACGCTCCTCGGGGTGCGTCTTGCTTGGGCCTCTCTCCTGGAGGCGCTCAGTCAGACACAGTGCTTACATGTGGCAAGACGCTCCTCGGGGCGCGTCTTGCTTGGGCCTCTCTCCTGGAGGCGCTCAGTCAGACCCAGTGGTGACATGTGGCAAGACGCTCCTCGGGGCGCATCTTGCTTGGGCCTCTCTCCTGGAGACGCTCAGTCAGACCCAGTGTTGACACGTGGCAAGACGCTCCTCGGGGCGCGTCTTGCTTGGGCCTCTCTCCTGGAGGCGCTCAGTCAGACCCAGTGGTGACATGTGGCAAGACGCTCCTCGGGGCGCGTCTTGCTTGGGCTTCTCTCATGGAGGCCCTCAGTCAGACCCATTGTTGATATGTGGCAAGACGCTCCTCGGGGCGCGTCTTGCTTGGGCCTCTCTCCTGGAGGCGCTCAGTCAGACCGAGTGCTGACATGTGGCAAGACGCTCCTCGGGGCGCGTCTTGCTTGGGCTTCTCTCCTGGAGGCCCTCAGTCAGACCCATTGTTGACATGTGGCAAGACGCTCCTCAGGGCGCATCTTGCTTGGGCTTCTCTCCTGGAGGCCCTCAGTCAGACCCATTGTTGACATGTGGCAAGACGCTCCTCGGGGTGCGTCTTGCTTGGGCCTCTCTCATGGAGGCGCTCATTTAGACCGAGTGCTGACATAAGGCAAGACGCTCCTCGGGGCGCGTCTTGCTGGGGCCTCTCTCCTGGAGGCGCTCAGTCAGACCCAGTGCTTACATGTGGCAAGACGCTCCTCGGGGTGTGTCTTGCTTGGGCTTCTCTCCTGGAGGCCCTCAGTCAGACCCATTGTTGACATGTGGCAAGACGCTCCTCGGGGCGCGTCTTGCTTGGGCCTCTCTCCTGGAGGCGCTCAGTCAGACCGAGTGCTGACATAAGGCAAGACGCTCCTCGGGGTGCGTCTTGCTGGGGCCTCTCTCCAGGAGGTGCTCAGTCAGACCCAGTGCTTACATGTGGCAAGACGCTCCTCGGGGCGCGTCTTGCTTGGGCCTCTCTCCTGGAGACGCTCAGTCAGACCCAGTGTTGACACGTGACAAGACGCTCCTCGGGGCGCGTCTTGTTTGGGCTTCTCTCATGGAGGCCCTCAGTCAGACCCATTGTTGATATGTGGCAAGACGCTCCTCGGGGCGCGTCTTGCTTGGGCCTCTCTCCTGGAGGCGCTCAGTCAGACCGAGTGCTGACATGTGGCAAGACGCTCCTCGGGGCGCGTCTTGCTTGGGCTTCTCTCCTGGAGGCCCTCAGTCAGACCCATTGTTTACATGTGGCAAGACGCTCCTCGGGGCGCATCTTGCTTGGGCCTCTCTCCTGGAGGCCCTCTGTCAGCCCCAGTGTTGTCATGTGTCAAGACGCTCCTCGGGGTGCGTCTTGCTTGGGCCTCTCTCCTGGAGGCGCTCAGTCAGACCGAGTGCTGACATGTGGCAAGACGCTCCTCGGGGCGCGTCTTGCTTGGGCCTCTCTCCTGGAGGCGCTCAGTCAGACCCAGTGGTGACATGTGGCAAGACGCTCCTCGGGGCGCATCTTGCTTGGGCCTCTCTCCTGGAGACGCTCAGTCAGACCCAGTGTTGACACGTGGCAAGACGCTCCTCGGGGCGCGTCTTGCTTGGGCCTCTCTCCTGGAGGCGCTCAGTCAGACCCAGTGGTGACATGTGGCAAGACGCTCCTCGGGGCGCGTCTTGCTTGGGCTTCTCTCATGGAGGCCCTCAGTCAGACCCATTGTTGATATGTGGCAAGACGCTCCTCGGGGCGCGTCTTGCTTGGGCCTCTCTCCTGGAGGCGCTCAGTCAGACCGAGTGCTGACATGTGGCAAGACGCTCCTCGGGGCGCGTCTTGCTTGGGCTTCTCTCCTGGAGGCCCTCAGTCAGACCCATTGTTTACATGTGGCAAGACGCTCCTTTGGGCGCATCTTGCTTGGGCTTCTCTCCTGGAGGCCCTCAGTCAGACCCATTGTTGACATGTGGCAAGACGCTCCTCGGGGCGCGTCTTGCTTGGGCCTCTCTCCTGGAGGCGCTCAGTCAGACCCAGTGCTTACATGTGGCAAGACGCTCCTCGGGGCGCGTCTTGCTGGGGCTTCTCTCCTGGAGACGCTCAGTCAGACCCAGTGTTGACACGTGACAAGACGCTCCTCTGGGCGCGTCTTGCTTGGGCTTCTCTCATGGAGGCCCTCAGTCAGACCCATTGTTGATATGTGGCAAGACGCTCCTCGGGGCGCGTCTTGCTTGGGCCTCTCTCCTGGAGGCGCTCAGTCAGACCGAGTGCTGACATGTGGCAAGACGCTCCTCGGGGCGCGTCTTGCCTGGGCTTCTCTCCTGGAGGCCCTCAGTCAGACCCATTGTTTACATGTGGCAAGACGCTCCTCGGGGCGCATCTTGCTTGGGCCTCTCTCCTGGAGGCCCTCTGTCAGCCCCAGTGTTGACATGTGTCAAGACGCTCCTCGGGGTGCGTCTTGCTTGGGCCTCTCTCCTGGAGGCGCTCAGTCAGACACAGTGCTTACATGTGGCAAGACGCTCCTCGGGGCGCGTCTTGCTTGGGCCTCTCTCCTGGAGGCGCTCAGTCAGACCCAGTGGTGACATGTGGCAAGACGCTCCTCGGGGCGCATCTTGCTTGGGCCTCTCTCCTGGAGACGCTCAGTCAGACCCAGTGTTGACACGTGGCAAGACGCTCCTCGGGGCGCGTCTTGCTTGGGCCTCTCTCCTGGAGGCGCTCAGTCAGACCCAGTGGTGACATGTGGCAAGACGCTCCTCGGGGCGCGTCTTGCTTGGGCTTCTCTCATGGAGGCCCTCAGTCAGACCCATTGTTGATATGTGGCAAGACGCTCCTCGGGGCGCGTCTTGCTTGGGCCTCTCTCCTGGAGGCGCTCAGTCAGACCGAGTGCTGACATGTGGCAAGACGCTCCTCGGGGCGCGTCTTGCTTGGGCTTCTCTCCTGGAGGCCCTCAGTCAGACCCATTGTTGACATGTGGCAAGACGCTCCTCAGGGCGCATCTTGCTTGGGCTTCTCTCCTGGAGGCCCTCAGTCAGACCCATTGTTGACATGTGGCAAGACGCTCCTCGGGGTGCGTCTTGCTTGGGCCTCTCTCATGGAGGCGCTCATTTAGACCGAGTGCTGACATAAGGCAAGACGCTCCTCGGGGCGCGTCTTGCTGGGGCCTCTCTCCTGGAGGCGCTCAGTCAGACCCAGTGCTTACATGTGGCAAGACGCTCCTCGGGGTGTGTCTTGCTTGGGCTTCTCTCCTGGAGGCCCTCAGTCAGACCCATTGTTGACATGTGGCAAGACGCTCCTCGGGGCGCGTCTTGCTTGGGCCTCTCTCCTGGAGGCGCTCAGTCAGACCGAGTGCTGACATAAGGCAAGACGCTCCTCGGGGTGCGTCTTGCTGGGGCCTCTCTCCAGGAGGTGCTCAGTCAGACCCAGTGCTTACATGTGGCAAGACGCTCCTCGGGGCGCGTCTTGCTTGGGCCTCTCTCCTGGAGACGCTCAGTCAGACCCAGTGTTGACACGTGACAAGACGCTCCTCGGGGCGCGTCTTGTTTGGGCTTCTCTCATGGAGGCCCTCAGTCAGACCCATTGTTGATATGTGGCAAGACGCTCCTCGGGGCGCGTCTTGCTTGGGCCTCTCTCCTGGAGGCGCTCAGTCAGACCGAGTGCTGACATGTGGCAAGACGCTCCTCGGGGCGCGTCTTGCTTGGGCTTCTCTCCTGGAGGCCCTCAGTCAGACCCATTGTTTACATGTGGCAAGACGCTCCTCGGGGCGCATCTTGCTTGGGCCTCTCTCCTGGAGGCCCTCTGTCAGCCCCAGTGTTGTCATGTGTCAAGACGCTCCTCGGGGTGCGTCTTGCTTGGGCCTCTCTCCTGGAGGCGCTCAGTCAGACCGAGTGCTGACATGTGGCAAGACGCTCCTCGGGGCGCGTCTTGCTTGGGCTTCTCTCCTTGAGGTCCTCAGTCAGACCCATTGTTGACATGTGGCAAGACACTCCTCGGGACACGTCTTGCTTGGGCCTCTCTCCTGGAGGCGCTCAGTCAGACCGAGTGCTGACATAAGGCAAGACGCTCCTCGGGGCGTGTCTTGCTGGGGCCTCTCTCCTGGAGGCGCTCAGTCAGACCCAGTGCTTACATGTGGCAAGACGCTCCTCGGGGCGCGTCTTGCTTGGGCCTCTCTCCTAGAGGCGCTCAGTCAGACCCAGTGGTGACATGTGGCAAGACGCTCCTCGGGGCGCATCTTGCTTGGGCCTCTCTCCTGGAGGCCCTCTGTCAGCCCCAGTGTTGACATGTGTCAAGACGCTCCTCGGGGTGCGTCTTGCTTGGGCCTCTCTCCTGGAGGCGCTCAGTCAGACCCAGTGCTTACATGTGGCAAGACGCTCCTCGGGGCGCGTCTTGCTTGGGCCTCTCTCCTGGAGGCGCTCAGTCAGACCCAGTGGTGACATGTGGCAAGACGCTCCTCGGGGCGCGTCTTGCTTGGGCCTCTCGCCTGGAGACGCTCAGTCAGACCCAGTGTTGACACGTGGCAAGACGCTCCTCGGGGCGCGTCTTGCTTGGGCTTCTCTCCTGGAGGCCCTCAGTCAGACCCATTGTTTACATGTGGCAAGACGCTCCTTTGGGCGCATCTTGCTTGGGCTTCTCTCCTGGAGGCCCTCAGTCAGACCCATTGTTGACATGTGGCAAGACGCTCCTCGGGGCGCGTCTTGCTTGGGCCTCTCTCCTGGAGGCGCTCAGTCAGACCCAGTGCTTACATGTGGCAAGACGCTCCTCGGGGCGCGTCTTGCTGGGGCTTCTCTCCTGGAGGCGTTCAGTCAGACCGAGTGCTGACATGTGGCAAGACGCTCCTCGGGACGCGTCTTGCTTGGGCTTCTCTCCTGGAGGCCCTCAGTCAGACCCATTGTTGACATGTGGCAAGACGCTCCTCGGGGCGCGTCTTGCTTGGGCCTCTCTCCTGGAGGCGCTCAGTCAGACCCAGTGGTGACATGTGGCAAGACGCTCCTCGGGGCACATCTTGCTGGGGCCTTTCTCCTGGAGGCCCTCAGTCAGACCCAGTGCTTACATGTGGCAAGACGCTGCTCGGGGCGCGTCTTGCTTGGGCCTCTCTCCTGGAGGCGCTCAGTCAGACCCAGTGCTTACATGTGGCAAGACGCTCCTCGGGGCGCGTCTTGCTTGGGCCTCTCTCCTAGAGGCGCTCAGTCAGACCCAGTGCTTACATGTGGCAAGACGCTCCTCGGGGCGCATCTTGCTTGGGCCTCTCTCCTGGAGGCCCTCTGTCAGCCCCAGTGTTGACATGTGGCAAGACGCTCCTCGGGGCGCGTCTTGCTTGGGCTTCTCTCCTGGAGGCCCTCAGTCAGACCCATTGTTGACATGTGGCAAGACGCTCCTCGGGGCGCGTCTTGCTTGGGCATCTCTCCTGGAGGCGCTCAGTCAGTCCCAGTGGTGACATGTGGCAAGACGCTCCTCGGGACACATCTTGCTGGGGCCTTTCTCCTGGAGGCCCTCAGTCAGACCCATTGTTGACATGTGGCAAGACGCTCCTCGGGGCGCGTCTTGTTTGGGCCTCTCTCCTGGAGGCGCTCAGTCAGACCGAGTGCTGACATAAGGCAAGACGCTCCTCGGGGCGCGTCTTGCTGGGGCCTCTCTCCAGGAGGTGCTCAGTCAGACCCAGTGCTTACATGTGGCAAGATGCTCCTCGGGGCGCGTCTTGCTTGGGCCTCTCTCCTGGAGACGCTCAGTCAGACCCAGTGTTGACACGTGACAAGACGCTCCTCGGGGCGCGTCTTGTTTGGGCTTCTCTCATGGAGGCCCTCAGTCAGACCCATTGTTGATATGTGGCAAGACGCTCCTCGGGGCGCGTCTTGCTTGGGCCTCTCTCCTGGAGGCGCTCAGTCAGACCGAGTGCTGACATGTGGCAAGACGCTCCTCGGGGCGCGTCTTGCTTGGGCTTCTCTCCTGGAGGCCCTCAGTCAGACCCATTGTTTACATGTGGCAAGACGCTCCTCGGGGCGCATCTTGCTTGGGCCTCTCTCCTGGAGGCCCTCTGTCAGCCCCAGTGTTGACATGTGTCAAGACGCTCCTCGGGGTGCGTCTTGCTTGGGCCTCTCTCCTTGAGGCGCTCAGTCAGACCGAGTGCTGACATGTGGCAAGACGCTCCTCGGGGTGCGTCTTGCTTGGGCTTCTCTCCTGGAGGCCCTCAGTCAGACCCATTGTTGACATGTGGCAAGACACTCCTCGGGACGCGTCTTGCTTGGGCTTCTCTCCTGGAGGCCCTCAGTCAGACTCATTGTTGACATGTGGCAAGACACTCCTCGGGACGCGTCTTGCTTGGGCCTCTCTCCTGGAGGCGCTCAGTCAGACCGAGTGCTGACATAAGGCAAGACGCTCCTCGGGGCGCGTCTTGCTGGGGCCTCTCTCCTGGAGGCGCTCAGTCAGACCCAGTGCTTACATGTGGCAAGACGCTCCTCGGGGCGCGTCTTGCTTGGGCCTCTCTCCTAGAGGCGCTCAGTCAGACCCAGTGGTGACATGTGGCAAGACGCTCCTCGGGGCGCATCTTGCTTGGGCCTCTCTCCTGGAGGCCCTCTGTCAGCCCCAGTGTTGACATGTGGCAAGACGCTCCTCGGGGCGCGTCTTGCTTGGGCCTCTCTCCTGGAGACGCTCAGTCAGACCCAGTGTTGACACGTGGCAAGACGCTCCTCGGGGCGCGTCTTGCTTGGGCCTCTCTCCTGGAGGCGCTCAGTCAGACCCAGTGGTGACATGTGGCAAGACGCTCCTCGGGGCGCGTCTTGCTTGGGCTTCTCTCATGGAGGCCCTCAGTCAGACCCATTGTTGATATGTGGCAAGACGCTCCTCGGGGCGCGTCTTGCTTGGGCCTCTCTCCTGGAGGCGCTCAGTCAGACCGAGTGCTGACATGTGGCAAGACGCTCCTCGGGGCGCGTCTTGCTTGGGCTTCTCTCCTGGAGGCCCTCAGTCAGACCCATTGTTTACATGTGGCAAGACGCTCCTTTGGGCGCATCTTGCTTGGGCTTCTCTCCTGGAGGCCCTCAGTCAGACCCATTGTTGACATGTGGCAAGACGCTCCTCGGGGCGCGTCTTGCTTGGGCCTCTCTCCTGGAGGCGCTCAGTCAGACCCAGTGCTTACATGTGGCAAGACGCTCCTCGGGGCGCGTCTTGCTGGGGCTTCTCTCCTGGAGGCGTTCAGTCAGACCGAGTGCTGACATGTGGCAAGACGCTCCTCGGGACGCGTCTTGCTTGGGCTTCTCTCCTGGAGGCCCTCAGTCAGACCCATTGTTGACATGTGGCAAGACGCTCCTCGGGGCGCGTCTTGCTTGGGCCTCTCTCCTGGAGGCGCTCAGTCAGACCCAGTGGTGACATGTGGCAAGACGCTCCTCGGGGCACATCTTGCTTGGGCCTCTCTCCTGGAGGCGCTCAGTCAGACCCATTGTTGACATGTGGCAAGACGCTCCTCGGGGCGCGTCTTGCTTGGGCTTCTTTCCTGGAGGCCCTCAGTCAGACCCATTGTTGACATGTGGCAAGACGCTCCTCGGGGCGCGTCTTGCTTGGGCCTCTCTCCTGGAGGCGCTCAGTCAGACCGAGTGCGTACATAAGGCAAGACGCTCCTCGGGGCGCGTCTTGCTTGGGCTTCTCTCCTGGAGGCCCTCAGTCAGACCCATTGTTGACATGTGGCAAGACGCTCCGTGGGGCGCGTCTTGCTTGGGCCTCTCTCCTGGAGGCGCTCAGTCAGACCGAGTGCTGACATAAGGCAAGACGCTCCTCGGGGGGCGTCTTGCTGGGGCCTCTCTCCTGGAGGCGCTCAGTCAGACCCAGTGCTTACATGTGGCAAGACGCTCCTCGGGGCGTGTCTTGCTGGGGCTTCTCTCCTGGAGGCGTTCAGTCAGACCGTGTGCTGACATGTGGCAAGACGCTCCTCGGGGCGCGTCTTGCTTGGGCTTCTCTCCTGGAGGCGCTCAGTCAGACCGAGTGCTGACATGTGGCAAGACGCTCCTCGGGGCGCGTCTTGCTGGGGCTTCTCTCCTGGAGGCGCTCAGTCAGACCCAGTGCTTACATGTGGCAAGACGCTCCTCGGGGCGCGTCTTGCTTGGGCCTCTCTCCTGGAGGTGCTCAGTCAGACCCAGTGCTGACATGTGGCAAGACGCTCCTCGGGGCGCGTCTTGCTTGGGCCTCTCTCCTGGAGACGCTCAGTCAGACCCAGTGTTGACACGTGGCAAGACGCTCCTCGGGGCGCGTCTTGCTTGGGCTTCTCTCATGGAGGCCCTCAGTCAGACCCATTGTTGACATGTGGCAAGACGCTCCTCGGGGCGCGTCTTGCTTGGGCCTCTCTCCTGGAGACGCTCAGTCAGACCCAGTGGTGACATGTTGGCAAGACGCTCCTCGGGGCGCGTCTTGCTTGGGCCTCTCTCCTGGAGGCGTTCAGTCAGACCCAGTGGTGACATGTGGCAAGACACTCCTCGGGACGCGTCTTGCTTGGGCCTCTCTCCTGGAGGCGCTCAGTCAGACCGAGTGCTGACATAAGGCAAGACGCTCCTCGGGGCGTGTCTTGCTGGGGCCTCTCTCCTGGAGGCGCTCAGTCAGACCCAGTGCTTACATGTGGCAAGACGCTCCTCGGGGCGCGTCTTGCTTGGGCCTCTCTCCTAGAGGCGCTCAGTCAGACCGAGTGGTGACATGTGGCAAGACGCTCCTCGGGGCGCATCTTGCTTGGGCCTCTCTCCTGGAGGCCCTCTGTCAGCCCCAGTGTTGACATGTGTCAAGACGCTCCTCGGGGTGCGTCTTGCTTGGGCCTCTCTCCTGGAGGCGCTCAGTCAGACCCAGTGCTTACATGTGGCAAGACGCTCCTCGGGGCGCGTCTTGCTTGGGCCTCTCTCCTGGAGGCGCTCAGTCAGACCGAGTGCTGACATAAGGCAAGACGCTCCTCGGGGCGCGTCTTGCTGGGGCCTCTCTCCTGGAGACGCTCAGTCAGACCCAGTGTTGACACGTGACAAGACGCTCCTCTGGGCGCGTCTTGCTTGGGCTTCTCTCATGGAGGCCCTCAGTCAGACCCATTGTTGATATTTGGCAAGACGCTCCTCGGGGCGCGTCTTGCTTGGGCCTCTCTCCTGGAGGCCCTCTGTCAGCCCCAGTGTTGACATGTGTCAAGACGCTCCTCGGGGTGCGTCTTGCTTGGGCCTCTCTCCTGGAGGCGCTCAGTCAGACCCAGTGCTTACATGTGGCAAGACGCTCCTCGGGGCGCGTCTTGCTTGGGCCTCTCTCCTGGAGGCGCTCAGTCAGACCGAGTGCTGACATGTGGCAAGACGCTCCTCGGGGCGCGTCTTGCTTGGGCTTCTCTCCTGGAGGCCCTCAGTCAGACCCATTGTTTACATGTGGCAAGACGCTCCTTTGGGCGCATCTTGCTTGGGCTTCTCTCCTGGAGGCCCTCAGTCAGACCCATTGTTGACATGTGGCAAGACGCTCCTCGGGGCGCGTCTTGCTTGGGCCTCTCTCCTGGAGGCGCTCAGTCAGACCCAGTGCTTACATGTGGCAAGACGCTCCTCGGGGCGCGTCTTGCTGGGGCTTCTCTCCTGGAGGCGTTCAGTCAGACCGAGTGCTGACATGTGGCAAGACGCTCCTCGGGACGCGTCTTGCTTGGGCTTCTCTCCTGGAGGCCCTCAGTCAGACCCATTGTTGACATGTGGCAAGACGCTCCTCGGGGCGCGTCTTGCTTGGGCCTCTCTCCTGGAGGCGCTCAGTCAGACCCAGTGGTGACATGTGGCAAGACGCTCCTCGGGGCACATCTTGCTTGGGCCTCTCTCCTGGAGGCGCTCAGTCAGACCCATTGTTGACATGTGGCAAGACGCTCCTCGGGGCGCGTCTTGCTTGGGCTTCTTTCCTGGAGGCCCTCAGTCAGACCCATTGTTGACATGTGGCAAGACGCTCCTCGGGGCGCGTCTTGCTTGGGCCTCTCTCCTGGAGGCGCTCAGTCAGACCGAGTGCGTACATAAGGCAAGACGCTCCTCGGGGCGCGTCTTGCTTGGGCTTCTCTCCTGGAGGCCCTCAGTCAGACCCATTGTTGACATGTGGCAAGACGCTCCGTGGGGCGCGTCTTGCTTGGGCCTCTCTCCTGGAGGCGCTCAGTCAGACCGAGTGCTGACATAAGGCAAGACGCTCCTCGGGGGGCGTCTTGCTGGGGCCTCTCTCCTGGAGGCGCTCAGTCAGACCCAGTGCTTACATGTGGCAAGACGCTCCTCGGGGCGTGTCTTGCTGGGGCTTCTCTCCTGGAGGCGTTCAGTCAGACCGTGTGCTGACATGTGGCAAGACGCTCCTCGGGGCGCGTCTTGCTTGGGCTTCTCTCCTGGAGGCGCTCAGTCAGACCGAGTGCTGACATGTGGCAAGACGCTCCTCGGGGCGCGTCTTGCTGGGGCTTCTCTCCTGGAGGCGCTCAGTCAGACCCAGTGCTTACATGTGGCAAGACGCTCCTCGGGGCGCGTCTTGCTTGGGCCTCTCTCCTGGAGGTGCTCAGTCAGACCCAGTGCTGACATGTGGCAAGACGCTCCTCGGGGCGCGTCTTGCTTGGGCCTCTCTCCTGGAGACGCTCAGTCAGACCCAGTGTTGACACGTGGCAAGACGCTCCTCGGGGCGCGTCTTGCTTGGGCTTCTCTCATGGAGGCCCTCAGTCAGACCCATTGTTGACATGTGGCAAGACGCTCCTCGGGGCGCGTCTTGCTTGGGCCTCTCTCCTGGAGACGCTCAGTCAGACCCAGTGGTGACATGTTGGCAAGACGCTCCTCGGGGCGCGTCTTGCTTGGGCCTCTCTCCTGGAGGCGTTCAGTCAGACCCAGTGGTGACATGTGGCAAGACACTCCTCGGGACGCGTCTTGCTTGGGCCTCTCTCCTGGAGGCGCTCAGTCAGACCGAGTGCTGACATAAGGCAAGACGCTCCTCGGGGCGTGTCTTGCTGGGGCCTCTCTCCTGGAGGCGCTCAGTCAGACCCAGTGCTTACATGTGGCAAGACGCTCCTCGGGGCGCGTCTTGCTTGGGCCTCTCTCCTAGAGGCGCTCAGTCAGACCGAGTGGTGACATGTGGCAAGACGCTCCTCGGGGCGCATCTTGCTTGGGCCTCTCTCCTGGAGGCCCTCTGTCAGCCCCAGTGTTGACATGTGTCAAGACGCTCCTCGGGGTGCGTCTTGCTTGGGCCTCTCTCCTGGAGGCGCTCAGTCAGACCCAGTGCTTACATGTGGCAAGACGCTCCTCGGGGCGCGTCTTGCTTGGGCCTCTCTCCTGGAGGCGCTCAGTCAGACCGAGTGCTGACATAAGGCAAGACGCTCCTCGGGGCGCGTCTTGCTGGGGCCTCTCTCCTGGAGACGCTCAGTCAGACCCAGTGTTGACACGTGACAAGACGCTCCTCTGGGCGCGTCTTGCTTGGGCTTCTCTCATGGAGGCCCTCAGTCAGACCCATTGTTGATATGTGGCAAGACGCTCCTCGGGGCGCGTCTTGCTTGGGCCTCTCTCCTGGAGGCCCTCTGTCAGCCCCAGTGTTGACATGTGTCAAGACGCTCCTCGGGGTGCGTCTTGCTTGGGCCTCTCTCCTGGAGGCGCTCAGTCAGACCCAGTGCTTACATGTGGCAAGACGCTCCTCGGGGCGCGTCTTGCTTGGGCCTCTCTCCTGGAGGCGCTCAGTCAGACCCAGTGGTGACATGTGGCAAGACGCTCCTCGGGGCGCATCTTGCTTGGGCCTCTCTCCTGGAGACGCTCAGTCAGACCCAGTGTTGACACGTGGCAAGACGCTCCTCGGGGCGCGTCTTGCTTGGGCCTCTCTCCTGGAGGCGCTCAGTCAGACCCAGTGGTGACATGTGGCAAGACGCTCCTCGGGGCGCGTCTTGCTTGGGCTTCTCTCATGGAGGCCCTCAGTCAGACCCATTGTTGATATGTGGCAAGACGCTCCTCGGGGCACGTCTTGCTTGGGCCTCTCTCCTGGAGGCGCTCAGTCAGACCGAGTGCTGACATGTGGCAAGACGCTCCTCGGGGCGCGTCTTGCTTGGGCTTCTCTCCTGGAGGCCCTCAGTCAGACCCATTGTTTACATGTGGCAAGACGCTCCTTTGGGCGCATCTTGCTTGGGCTTCTCTCCTGGAGGCCCTCAGTCAGACCCATTGTTGACATGTGGCAAGACGCTCCTCGGGGCGCGTCTTGCTTGGGCCTCTCTCCTGGAGGCGCTCAGTCAGACCCAGTGCTTACATGTGGCAAGACGCTCCTCGGGGCGCGTCTTGCTGGGGATTCTCTCCTGGAGGCGTTCAGTCAGACCGAGTGCTGACATGTGGCAAGACGCTCCTCGGGACGCGTCTTGCTTGGGCTTCTCTCCTGGAGGCCCTCAGTCAGACCCATTGTTGACATGTGGCAAGACGCTACTCGGGGCGCGTCTTGCTTGGGCCTCTCTCCTGGAGGCGCTCAGTCAGACCCAGTGGTGACATGTGGCAAGACGCTCCTCGGGGCACATCTTGCTTGGGCTTCTCTCCTGGAGGCGTTCAGTCAGACCGAGTGCTGACATGTGGCAAGACGCTCCTCGGCACGCGTCTTGCTTGGGCTTCTCTCCTGGAGGCCCTCAGTCAGACCCATTGTTGACATGTGGCAAGACGCTACTCGGGGCGCGTCTTGCTTGGGCTTCTCTCATGGAGGCCCTCAGTCAGACCCATTGTTGATATGTGGCAAGACGCTCCTCGGGGCGCGTCTTTCTTGGGCCTCTCTCCTGGAGGCGCTCAGTCAGACCGAGTGCTGACATGTGGCAAGACGCTCCTCGGGGCGCGTCTTGCTTGGGCTTCTCTCATAGAGGCCCTCAGTCAGACCCATTGTTGATATGTGGCAAGACGCTCCTCGGGGCGAGTCTTGCTTGGGCCTCTCTCCTGGAGGCCCTCTGTCAGCCCCAGTGTTGACATGTGTCAAGACGCTCCTCGGGGTGCGTCTTGCTTGGGCCTCTCTCCTGGAGGCCCTCAGTCAGACCCAGTGCTTACATGTGGCAAGACGCTCCTCGGGGCGCGTCTTGCTTGGGCCTCTCTCCTGGAGGCGCTCAGTCAGACCGAGTGCTGACATAAGGCAAGACGCTCCTCGGGGCGCGTCTTGCTGGGGCCTCTCTCCTGGAGACGCTCAGTCAGACCCAGTGTTGACACGTGACAAGACGCTCCTCTGGGCGCGTCTTGCTTGGGCTTCTCTCATGGAGGCCCTCAGTCAGACCCATTGTTGATATGTGGCAAGACGCTCCTCGGGGCGCGTCTTGCTTGGGCCTCTCTCCTGGAGGCGCTCAGTCAGACCGAGTGCTGACATGTGGCAAGACGCTCCTCGGGGCGCGTCTTGCCTGGGCTTCTCTCCTGGAGGCCCTCAGTCAGACCCATTGTTTACATGTGGCAAGACGCTCCTCGGGGCGCATCTTGCTTGGGCCTCTCTCCTGGAGGCCCTCTGTCAGCCCCAGTGTTGACATGTGTCAAGACGCTCCTCGGGGTGCGTCTTGCTTGGGCCTCTCTCCTGGAGGCGCTCAGTCAGACACAGTGCTTACATGTGGCAAGACGCGCCTCGGGGCGCGTCTTGCTTGGGCTTCTCTCCTGGAGGCCCTCAGTCAGACCCATTGTTTACATGTGGCAAGACGCTCCTTTGGGCGCATCTTGCTTGGGCTTCTCTCCTGGAGGCCCTCAGTCAGACCCATTGTTGACATGTGGCAAGACGCTCCTCGGGGCGCGTCTTGCTTGGGCCTCTCTCCTGGAGGCGCTCAGTCAGACCCAGTGCTTACATGTGGCAAAACGCTCCTCGGGGCACATCTTGCTTGGGCCTCTCTCCTGGAGGCGCTCAGTCAGACCCATTGTTGACATGTGGCAAGACGCTCCTCGGGGAGCGTCTTGCTTGGGCTTCTCTCCTGGAGGCCCTCAGTCAGACCCATTGTTGACATGTGGCAAGACGCTCCTCGGGGCGCGTCTTGCTTGGGCCTCTCTCCTGGAGGCGCTCAGTCAGACCGAGTGCTGACATAAGGCAAGACGCTCCTCGGGGTGCGTCTTGCTGGGGCCTCTCTCCAGGAGGTGCTCAGTCAGACCCAGTGCTTACATGTGGCAAGACGCTCCTCGGGGCGCGTCTTGCTTGGGCCTCTCTCCTGGAGACGCTCAGTCAGACCCAGTGTTGACACGTGACAAGACGCTCCTCGGGGCGCGTCTTGTTTGGGCTTCTCTCATGGAGGCCCTCAGTCAGACCCATTGTTGATATGTGGCAAGACGCTCCTCGGGGCGCGTCTTGCTTGGGCCTCTCTCCTGGAGGCGCTCAGTCAGACCGAGTGCTGACATGTGGCAAGACGCTCCTCGGGGCGCGTCTTGCTTGGGCTTCTCTCCTGGAGGGCCTCAGTCAGACCCATTGTTTACATGTGGCAAGACGCTCCTCGGGGCGCATCTTGCTTGGGCCTCTCTCCTGGAGGCCCTCTGTCAGCCCCAGTGTTGACATGTGTCAAGACGCTCCTCGGGGTGCGTCTTGCTTGGGCCTCTCTCCTGGAGGCGCTCAGTCAGACCGAGTGCTGACATGTGGCAAGACGCTCCTCGGGGCGCGTCTTGCTTGGGCTTCTCTCCTGGAGGCCCTCAGTCAGACCCATTGTTGACATGTGGCAAGACACTCCTCGGGACGCGTCTTGCTTGGGCTTCTCTCCTGGAGGCCCTCAGTCAGACTCATTGTTGACATGTGGCAAGACACTCCTCGGGACACGTCTTGCTTGGGCCTCTCTCCTGGAGGCGCTCAGTGAGACCGAGTGCTGACATAAGGCAAGACGCTCCTCGGGGCGTGTCTTGCTGGGGCCTCTCTCCTGGAGGCGCTCAGTCAGACCCCGTGCTTACATGTGGCAAGACGCTCCTCGGGGCGCGTCTTGCTTGGGCCTCTCTCCTAGAGGCGCTCAGTCAGACCCAGTGGTGACATGTGGCAAGACGCTCCTCGGGGCGCATCTTGCTTGGGCCTCTCTCCTGGAGGGCCTCTGTCAGCCCCAGTGTTGACATGTGTCAAGACGCTCCTCGGGGTGCGTCTTGCTTGGGCCTCTCTCCTGGAGGCGCTCAGTCAGACCCAGTGCTTACATGTGGCAAGACGCTCCTCGGGGCGCGTCTTGCTTGGGCCTCTCTCCTGGAGGCGCTCAGTCAGACCCAGTGGTGACATGTGGCAAGACGCTCCTCGGGGCGCGTCTTGCTTGGGCCTCTCTCCTGGAGACGCTCAGTCAGACCCAGTGTTGACACGTGGCAAGACGCTCCTCGGGGCGCGTCTTGCTTGGGCTTCTCTCCTGGAGGCCCTCAGACAGACCCATTGTTTACATGTGGCAAGACGCTCCTTTGGGCGCATCTTGCTTGGGCTTCTCTCCTGGAGGCCCTCAGTCAGACCCATTGTTGACATGTGGCAAGACGCTCCTCGGGGCGCGTCTTGCTTGGGCCTCTCTCCTGGAGGCGCTCAGTCAGACCCAGTGCTTACATGTGGCAAGACGCTCCTCGGGGCGCGTCTTGCTGGGGCTTCTCTCCTGGAGGCGTTCAGTCAGACCGAGTGCTGACATGTGGCAAGACGCTCCTCGGGACGCGTCTTGCTTGGGCTTCTCTCCTGGAGGCCCTCAGTCAGACCCATTGTTGACATGTGGCAAGACGCTCCTCGGGGCGCGTCTTGCTTGGGCCTCTCTCCTGGAGGCGCTCAGTCAGACCCAGTGGTGACATGTGGCAAGACGCTCCTCGGGGCACATCTTGCTGGGGCCTTTCTCCTGGAGGCCCTCAGTCAGACCCATTGTTGACATGTGGCAAGACGCTCCTCGGGGCGCGTCTTGTTTGGGCCTCTCTCCTGGAGGCGCTCAGTCAGACCGAGTGCTGACATAAGGCAAGACGCTCCTCGGGGCGCGTCTTGCTGGGGCCTCTCTCCAGGAGGTGCTCAGTCAGACCCAGTGCTTACATGTGGCAAGACGCTCCTCGGGGCGCGTCTTGCTTGGGCCTCTCTCCTGGAGACGCTCAGTCAGACCCAGTGTTGACACGTGACAAGACGCTCCTCGGGGTGCGTCTTGTTTGGGCTTCTCTCATGGAGGCCCTCAGTCAGACCCATTGTTGATATGTGGCAAGACGCTCCTCGGGGCGCGTCTTGCTTGGGCCTCTCTCCTGGAGGCGCTCAGTCAGACCGAGTGCTGACATGTGGCAAGACGCTCCTCGGGGCGCGTCTTGCTTGGGCTTCTCTCCTGGAGGCCCTCAGTCAGACCCATTGTTTACATGTGGCAAGACGCTCCTCGGGGCGCATCTTGCTTGGGCCTCTCTCCTGGAGGCCCTCTGTCAGCCCCAGTGTTGACATGTGTCAAGACGCTCCTCGGGGTGCGTCTTGCTTGGGCCTCTCTCCTTGAGGCGCTCAGTCAGACCGAGTGCTGACATGTGGCAAGACGCTCCTCGGGGTGCGTCTTGCTTGGGCTTCTCTCCTGGAGGCCCTCAGTCAGACCCATTGTTGACATGTGGCAAGACACTCCTCGGGACGCGTCTTGCTTGGGCTTCTCTCCTGGAGGCCCTCAGTCAGACTCATTGTTGACATGTGGCAAGACACTCCTCGGGACGCGTCTTGCTTGGGCCTCTCTCCTGGAGGCGCTCAGTCAGACCGAGTGCTGACATAAGGCAAGACGCTCCTCGGGGCGCGTCTTGCTGGGGCCTCTCTCCTGGAGGCGCTCAGTCAGACCCAGTGCTTACATGTGGCAAGACGCTCCTCGGGGCGCGTCTTGCTTGGGCCTCTCTCCTAGAGGCGCTCAGTCAGACCCAGTGGTGACATGTGGCAAGACGCTCCTCGGGGCGCATCTTGCTTGGGCCTCTCTCCTGGAGGCCCTCTGTCAGCCCCAGTGTTGACATGTGGCAAGATGCTCCTCGGGGCGCGTCTTGCTTGGGCCTCTCTCCTGGAGACGCTCAGTCAGACCCAGTGTTGACACGTGGCAAGACGCTCCTCGGGGCGCGTCTTGCTTGGGCCTCTCTCCTGGAGGCGCTCAGTCAGACCCAGTGGTGACATGTGGCAAGACGCTCCTCGGGGCGCGTCTTGCTTGGGCTTCTCTCATGGAGGCCCTCAGTCAGACCCATTGTTGATATGTGGCAAGACGCTCCTCGGGGCGCGTCTTGCTTGGGCCTCTCTCCTGGAGGCGCTCAGTCAGACCGAGTGCTGACATGTGGCAAGACGCTCCTCGGGGCGCGTCTTGCTTGGGCTTCTCTCCTGGAGGCCCTCAGTCAGACCCATTGTTTACATGTGGCAAGACGCTCCTTTGGGCGCATCTTGCTTGGGCTTCTCTCCTGGAGGCCCTCAGTCAGACCCATTGTTGACATGTGGCAAGACGCTCCTCGGGGCGCGTCTTGCTTGGGCCTCTCTCCTGGAGGCGCTCAGTCAGACCCAGTGCTTACATGTGGCAAGACGCTCCTCGGGGCGCGTCTTGCTGGGGCTTCTCTCCTGGAGGCGTTCAGTCAGACCGAGTGCTGACATGTGGCAAGACGCTCCTCGGGACGCGTCTTGCTTGGGCTTCTCTCCTGGAGGCCCTCAGTCAGACCCATTGTTGACATGTGGCAAGACGCTCCTCGGGGCGCGTCTTGCTTGGGCCTCTCTCCTGGAGGCGCTCAGTCAGACCCAGTGGTGACATGTGGCAAGACGCTCCTCGGGGCACTTCTTGCTTGGGCCTCTCTCCTGGAGGTGCTCAGTCAGACCCATTGTTGACATGTGGCAAGACGCTCCTCGGGGCGCGTCTTGCTTGGGCTTCTTTCCTGGAGGCCCTCAGTCAGACCCATTGTTGACATTTGGCAAGACGCTCCTCGGGGCGCGTCTTGCTTGGGCCTCTCTCCTGGAGGCGCTCAGTCAGACCGAGTGCGTACATAAGGCAAGACGCTCCTCGGGGCGCGTCTTGCTTGGGCATCTCTCCTGGAGGCCCTCAGTCAGACCCATTGTTGACATGTGGCAAGACGCTCCGCGGGGCGCGTCTTGCTTGGGCCTCTCTCCTGGAGGCGCTCAGTCAGACCGAGTGCTGACATAAGGCAAGACGCTCCTCGGGGGGCGTCTTGCTGGGGCCTCTCTCCTGGAGGCGCTCAGTCAGACCCAGTGCTTACATGTGGCAAGACGCTCCTCGGGGCGTGTCTTGCTGGGGCTTCTCTCCTGGAGGCGTTCAGTCAGACCGTGTGCTGACATGTGGCAAGACGCTCCTCGGGGCGCGTCTTGCTTGGGCTTCTCTCCTGGAGGCGCTCAGTCAGACCGAGTGCTGACATGTGGCAAGACGCTCCTCGGGGCGCGTCTTGCTGGGGCTTCTCTCCTGGAGGCGCTCAGTCAGACCCAGTGCTTACATGTGGCAAGACGCTCCTCGGGGCGCGTCTTGCTTGGGCCTCTCTCCTGGAGGCGCTCAGTCAGACCCAGTGCTGACATGTGGCAAGACGCTCCTCGGGGCGCGTCTTGCTTGGGCCTCTCTCCTGGAGACGCTCAGTCAGACCCAGTGTTGACACGTGGCAAGACGCTCCTCAGGGCGCGTCTTGCTTGGGCTTCTCTCATGGAGGCCCTCAGTCAACCCATTGTTGACATGTGGCAAGACGCTCCTCGGGGCGCGTCTTGCTTGGGCCTCTCTCCTGGAGACGCTCAGTCAGACCCAGTGGTGACATGTTGGCAAGACGCTCCTCGGGGCGCGTCTTGCTTGGGCCTCTCTCCTGGAGGCGTTCAGTCAGACCCAGTGGTGACATGTGACAAGACGCTCCTCGGGGCGCGTCTTGCTTGGGCTTCTCTCATGGAGGCCCTCAGTCAGATCCATTGTTGATATGTGGCAAGACGCTCCTCGGGGCGCGTCTTGCTTGGGCCTCTCTCCTGGAGGATCTCAGTCAGACCGAGTGTTGACATGTGGCAAGACGCTCCTCGGGGCGCGTCTTGCTTGGGCTTTTCTCCTGGAGGCCCTCAGTCAGACCCATTGTTTACATGTGGCAAGACGCTCCTCGGGGCGCATCTTGCTTGGGCTTCTCTCCTGGAGGCCCTCAGTCAGACCCATTGTTGACATGTGGCAAGACGCTCCTCGGGGTGCGTCTTGCTTGGGCCTCTCTCATGGAGGCGCTCATTTAGACCGAGTGCTGACATAAGGCAAGACGCTCCTCGGGGCGCGTCTTGCTGGGGCCTCTCTCCTGGAGGCGCTCAGTCAGACCCAGTGCTTACATGTGGCAAGACGCTCCTCGGGGTGTGTCTTGCTGGGGCTTCTCTCCTGGAGGCGTTCAGTCAGACCGAGTGCTGACATGAGGCAAGGAGCTCCTCGGGGCGCGTCTTGCTTGGGGCCTCTCTCCTGGAGGCGCACAGTCAGACAGAGTGCTGACATGTGGCCAGACGCTCCTCGGGGCGCGTCTTGCTGGGGCTTCTCTCCTGGAGGCGCTCAGTCAGACCCAGTGTTGACATGTGACAAGACGCTCCTCGGGGCGCGTCTTGCTGGGGCTTCTCTCCTGGAGGCGTTCAGTCAGACCGAGTGCTGACATGTGGCAAGACGCTCCTCGGGGCGCATCTTGCTTGGGCTTCTCTCCTGGAGGCCCTCAGTCAGACTCATTGTTGACATGTGGCAAGACGCTCCTCGGGGCGCGTCTTGCTTGGGCCTCTCTCCTGGAGGCGCACAGACAGACAGAGTGCTGACATGTGGCAAGACGCTCCTCGGGGCGCGTCTTGCTTGGGCTTCTCTCCTGGAGGCCCTAAGTTCAGGCCCATTGTTGACATGTGGCAAGACGCTCCTCGGGGCGCGTCTTGCTTGGGCCTCTCTCCTGGAGGCGCTCAGTCAGACCCAGTGCTGACATGCAGCAAGACGCTCCTCAGGGCGCGTCTTGCTTGGGCTTCTCTCCTGGAGGCCCTCAGTCAGACCCATTGTTGACATGTGGCAAGACGCTCCTCGGGGCGCATCTTGCTTGGGCCTCTCTCTTGGAGGCGCTCAGTCAGACCGAGTGCTGACATGTGGCAAGACACTCCTCGGGGCGCGTCTTGCTTGGGCCTCTCTCCTGGAGGCGCTCAGTCAGACCGAGTGCTGACATGTGGCAAGACGCTCCTTGGGGTGCGTCTTGCTTGGGCCTCTCTCCTGGAGGCGCTCAGTCAGACCGAGTGCTGACATAAGGCAAGATGCTCCTCGGGGCACGTCTTGCTGTGGCCTCTCTCCTGGAGGCGCTCAATCAGACCCAGTGGTTACACGTGGCAAGACGCTCCTCGGGGCGCGTCTTGCTTGGGCCTCTCTCCTGGAGGCGCTCAGTCAGACCCAGTGTTGACATGTGGCAACACGCTCCTCGGGGCGCGTATTGCTTGGGCATCTCTCCTGGAGGCCCTCTGTCAGACCCATTGTTGACATGTGGCAAGACGCTCCTCGGGGCGCGTCTTGCTTGGGCCTCTCTCTTGGAGGCCCTCAATCAGACCCAGTGTTGACACGTGGTAAGACGCTCCTCGGGGCGCGTCTTGCTTGGGCCTCTCTCCTGGAGGCGCTCAGTCAGACTGAGTAGTGACATGTGGCATGACGCTCCTCGGGGCGCGTCTTGCTTGGGCCTCTCTCCTGGAGGCGCTCAGTCAGACCCAGTGGTGACATGTGGCAAGACGCTCCTCGGGGAGCGTCTTGCTTGGGCCTCTCTCCTGGAGGCCCTCTGTCAGCCCCATTGTTGATATGTGGCAAGACGCTCCTCGGGGCGCGTCTTGCTGGGGCTTCTCTCCTAGAGGCGTTCAGTCAGACCGAGTGCCGCCATGTGGCAAGACGCTTCTCGGGACGCGTCTTGCTTGGGCTTCTCTCCTCGAGGCCCTCAGTCAGACTCATTGTTGACATGTGGCAAGACGCTCCTCGGGGCGCGTTTTGCTTGGGCCTCTCTCCTGGAGGCGCTCAGTCAGACCCAGTAGTGACATGTGGCAAGACGCTCCTCGGGGCGCATCTTGCTTGGGCCTCTCTCCTGGAGGCGCTCAGTCAGACCCAGTGGTGACATGTGGCAACACGCTCCTCGGGGCGCGTATTGCTTGGGCATCTCTCCTGGAGGCCCTCAGTCAGACCCATTGTTGACATGTGGCAAGACGCTCCTCGGGGCGCGTCTTGCTTGGGCCTCTCTCCTGGAGGCCCTCAATCAGACCCAGTGTTGACACGTGGTAAGACGCTCCTCGGGGTGCGTCTTGCTTGGGCCTCTTTCCTGGAGGCGCTCAGTCAGACTGAGTAGTGACATGTGGCATGACGCTCCTCGGGGCGCGTCTTGCTTGGGCCTCTCTCCTGGAGGCGCTCAGTCAGACCCAGTGGTGACATGTGGCAAGACACTCCTCGGGGAGCGTCTTGCTTGGGCCTCTCTCCTGGAGGCCCTCTGTCAGCCCCATTGTTGATATGTGGCAAGACGCTCCTCGGGGCGCGTCTTGCTGGGGCTTCTCTCCTAGAGGCGTTCAGTCAGACCGAGTGCCGACATGTGGCAAGACGCTTCTCGGGACGCGTCTTGCTTGGGCTTCTCTCCTCGAGGCCCTCAGTCAGACTCATTGTTGACATGTGACAAGACGCTCCTCGGGGCGCGTCTTGCTTGGGCTTCTCTCATGGAGGCCCTCAGTCAGACCCATTGTTGATATGTGGCAAGACGCTCCTCGGGGCGCGTCTTGCTTGGGCCTCTCTCCTGGAGGCGCTCAGTCAGACCGAGTGCTGACATGGGGCAAGACGCTCCTCGGGGCGCGTCTTGCTTGGGCTTCTCTCATGGAGGCCCTCAGTCAGACCCATTGTTGATATGTGGCAAGACACTCCTCGGGGCGAGTCTTGCTTGGGTCTCTCTCCTGGAGGTGCTCAGTCAGACCCAGTGTTGACATGGTGCAAGACGCTCCTCGGGGCGCGTCTTGCTTGGGCTTCTCTCTTGGAGGCCCTCAGTCAGACCCATTGTTGACATGTGGCAAGACGCTCCCCGGGGCGCGTCTTGCTTGGGCTTCTCTCCTGGAGGCCCTCAGTCTGACCCATTGTTAACATGTGGCAAGACGCTCCTCGGGGCGCGTCTTGCTTGGGCCTCTCTCCTGGAGGCGCTCAGTCAGACAGAGTGCTGACATAAGGCAAGACGCTCCTCGGGGCGCGTCTTGCTGGGGCCTCTCTCCTGGAGGCGCTCAGTCAGACCCAGTGCTTACATGTGGCAAGACGCTCCTCGGGGCGCGTCTTGCTTGGGCCTCTCTCCTGGAGACGCTCAGTCAGAACCAGTGTTGACACGTGACAAGATGCTCCTCGGGGCGCGTCTTGCTTGGGCTTCTCTCCTGGAGACGCTCAGTCAGAACCAGTGTTGACACGTGACAAGACGCTCCTCGGGGCGCGTCTTGCTTGGGCCTCTCTCCTGGAGGCGCTCAGTCAGACCCAGTGGTGACATGTGGCAAGACGCTCCTTGGGGCGCGTCTTGCTTGGGCCTCTCTCCTGGAGGCCCTCAGTCAGACCCATTGTTTACATGTGGCAAGACGCTCCTTTGGGCGCATCTTGCTTGGGCTTCTCTCCTGGAGGCGCTCAGTCAGACTGAGTGCTGACATAAGGCAAGACGCTCCTCGGTGCGCGTCTTGCTGGGGCCTCTCTCCTGGAGGCGCTCAGTCAGACCCAGTGCTTACATGTGGCAAGACGCTCCTCGGGGTGTGTCTTGCTGGGGCTTCTCTCCTGGAGGCGTTCAGTCAGACCGAGTGCTGACATGTGGCAAGGAGCTCCTCGGGGTGCGTCTTGCTGGGGCTTCTCTCCTGGAGGCGCTCAGTCAGACCCAGTGCTTACATGTGGCAAGACGCTCCTCGGGGCGCGTCTTGCTTGGGCTTCTCTCCTGGAGGCCCTCAGTCAGACTCATTGTTGACATGTGGCAAGATGCTCCTCGGGGCGCGTCTTGATTGGGGCCTCTCTCCTGGAGGCGCACAGTCAGACAGAGTGCTGACATGTGGCCAGACGCTCCTCGGGGCGCGTCTTGCTGGGGCCTCTCTCCTGGAGGCGCTCAGTCAGACCGAGTGCTGACATGTGGCAAGACGCTCCTCGGGGCGCGTCTTGCTTGGGCTTTTCTCCTGGAGGCCCTCAGTCAGACCCATTGTTTACATGGTGCAAGAAGCTCCTCGGGGCGCGTCTTGCTTGGGCTTCTCTCTTGGAGGCCCTCAGTCAGACCCATTGTTGACATGTGGCAAGACGCTCCTCGGGGCGCGTCTTGCTTGGGCTTCTCTCCTGGAGGCCCTCAGTCAGACCCATTGTTGACATGTGGCAAGACGCTCCTCGGGGCGCGTCTTGCTTGGGCCTCTCTCCTGGAGGCGCACAGTCAGACCGAGTGCTGACATAAGGCAAGACGCTCCTCGGGGCGCGTCTTGCTGGGGCCTCTCTCCTGGAGGCGCTCAGTCAGACCCAGTGCTTACATGTGGCAAGACGCTCCTCGGGGTGTGTCTTGCTGGGGCTTCTCTCCTGGAGGCGTTCAGTCAGACCGAGTGCTGACATGTGGCAAGGAGCTCCTCGGGGCGCGTCTTGCTCGGGCTTCTCTCCTGGAGGCGTTCAGTCAGACCGAGTGCTGACATGTGGTAAGACGCTCCTCGGGGCGCGTCTTGCTGGGGTTTCTCTCCTGGAGACGCTCAGTCAGACCCAGTGCTTACATGTGGCAAGACGCTCCTCGGGGCGCGTCTTGCTTGGGCCTCTCTCCTGGAGGCGCTCAGTCAGACCCAGTGGTGACATGTGGCAAGACGCTCCTCGGGGCGCGTCTTGCTTGGGCCTCTCTCCTGGAGACGCTCAGTCAGACCCAGTGTTGACACGTGGCAAGACGCTCCTCGGGGTGCGTCTTGCTTGGGGCCTCTCTCCTGGAGGCGCACAGTCAGACAGAGTGCTGACATGTGGCCAGACGCTCCTCGGGGCGCGTCTTGCTGGGGCTTCTCTCCTGGAGGCGCTCAGTCAGACCCAGTGTTGACATGTGACAAGACGCTCCTCGGGGCGCGTCTTGCTTGGGCCTCTCTCCTGGAGGCGCTCAGTCAGACCAAGTGCTGACATACAGCAAGACGCTCCTCAGGGCGCGTCTTGCTTGGGCTTCTCTCCTGGAGGCCCTCAGTCAGACCCATTGTTGATATGTGGCAAGACGCTCCTCGGGGCGAGTCTTGCTTGGGCCTCTCTCCTGGAGGTGCTCAGTCAGACCCAGTGTTGACATGGCGCAAGACGCTCCTCGGGGCGCGTCTTGCTTGGGCTTCTCTCTTGGAGGCCCTCAGTCAGACCCATTGTTTACATGTGGCAAGACGCTCCTCGGGGCGCATCTTGCTTGGGCCTCTCTCCTGGAGGCCCTCTGTCAGCCCCAGTGTTGACATGTGTCAAGACGCTCCCCGGGGTGCGTCTTGCTTGGGCCTCTCTCCTGGAGTCGCTCAGTCAGACCGAGTGCTGACATGTGGCAAGACGCTCCTCGGGGCGCGTCTTGCTTGGGCTTCTCTCCTGGAGGCCCTCAGTCAGACCGAGTGCTGACATAAGGCAAGACGCTCCTCGGGGCGCGTCTTGCTGGGGCCTCTCTCCTGGAGGCGCTCAGTCAGACCCAGTGATTACATGTGGCAAGACGCTCCTCGGGGCTTGTCTTGCTGGGGCTTCTCTCCTGGAGGCGTTCAGTCAGACCGATTGCTGACATGTGGCAAGACGCTCCTCGGGGCGCGTCCTGCTGGGGCCTCTCTCCTGGAGGCGCTCAGTCAGACCCAGTGCTTACATGTGGCAAGACGCTCCTCGGGGCGCGTCTTGCTGGGGCTTCTCTTCTGGAGGCGTTCAGTCAGACCGAGTGCTGACATGTGGCAAGACGCTCCTCGGGACGCGTCTTGCTTGGGCCTCTCTCCTGGAGGCGCTCAGTCAGACCCAGTGGTGACATGTGGCAAGACGCTCCTCGGGGCGCGTCTTGCTTGGGCCTCTCTCCTGGAGGCGCTCAGTCAGACCCAGTGGTGACATGTGACAAGACGCTCCTCGGGGCGCGTCTTGCTTGGGCTTCTCTCATGGAGGCCCTCAGTCAGATCCATTGTTGATATGTGGCAAGACGCTCCTCGGGGCGTGTCTTGCTTGGGCCTCTCTCCTGGAGGAGCTCAGTCATACCGAGTGCTGACATGTGGCAAGACGCTCCTCGGGGCGCGTCTTGCTGGGGCTTCTCTCCTAGAGGCGTTCAGTCAGACCGAGTGCTGACATGTGGCAAGAAGCTCCTCGGGGCGCGTCTTGCTTGGGCTTCTCTCCTGGAGGCCCTCAGTCAGACTCATTGTTGACATGTGGCAAGATGCTCCTCGGGGCGCGTCTTGTTTGGGGCCTCTCTCCTGGAGGTGGTCAGTCAGACCCAGTGCTGACATGTGGCAAGGAGCTCCTCGGGGCGCGTCTTGCTTGGGCTTCTCTCTTGGAGGCGTTCAGTCAGACCCATTGTTGACATGTGGTAAGACGCTCCTCGGGGCGCGTCTTGCTTGGGCCTCTCTCCTGGAGGCCCTCTGTCAGACCCATTGTTGACATGTGGCAAGACGCTCCTCGGGGTGCGTCTTGCTTGGGTCTCTCTCCTGGAGGCGCTCAGTCAGACCCAGTGGTGACATGTGGCAACATGCTCCTCGGGGCGCGTATTGCTTGGGCCTCTCTCCTGGAGGCCCTCTGTCAGACCCATTGTTGACATGTGGCAAGACGCTCCTCGGGGCGCGTCTTGCTTGGGCTTCTCTCCTGGAGGCCCTCAGTCAGACCCATTGTTGACATGTGGCAAGACGCTCCTCGGGGCGTGTCTTGCTTGGGCCTCTCTCCTGGAGGCGCTCAGTCAGACCGAGTGCTGACATAAGGCAAGACGCTCCTCGGGGCACGTCTTGCTGGGGCCTCTCTCCTGGAGGCGCTCAGTCAGACCCAGTGCTTACATGTGGCAAGACGCTCCTCGGGGTGTGTCTTGCTGGGGCTTCTCTCCTGGAGGCGTTCAGTCAGACCGAGTGCTGACATGTGGCAAGGAGCTCCTCGGGGCGCGTCTTGCTTGGGCTTCTCTCCTGGAGGCGTTCAGTCAGACCGAGTGCTGACATGTGGTAAGACGCTCCTCGGGGCGCGTCTTGCTGGGACTTCTCTCCTGGAGGCGCTCAGTCAGACCCAGTGCTTACATGTGGCAAGACGCTCCTAGGGGCGCGTCTTGCTTGGGCCTCTCTCCTGGAGGCGCTCAGTCAGACCCAGTGGTGACATGTGGCAAGACGCTCCTCGGGGAGAATCTTGCTTGGGCCTCTCTCCTGGAGACGCTCAGTCAGACCCAGTGTTGACACGTGGCAAGACGCTCCTCGGGGCGCGTCTTGCTTGGGGCCTCTCTCCTGGAGGCGCACAGTCAGACAGAGTGCTGACATGTGGCCAGACGCTCCTCGGGGCGCGTCTTGCTGGGGCTTCTCTCCTGGAGGCGCTCAGTCAGACCCAGTGTTGTCATGTGACAAGACGCTCCTCGGGGCGCGTCTTGCTGGGGCTTCTCTCCTGGAGGCGTTCAGTCAGACCGAGTGCTGACATGTGGCAAGACGCTCCTCGGGGCTCGTCTTGCTTGGGCTTCTCTCCTGGAGGCCCTCAGTCAGACTCTTTGTTGACATGTGGCAAGACGCTCCTCGGGGCGCGTCTTGCTTGGGCCTCTCTCCTGGAGGAGCACAGACAGACAGAGTGCTGACTTGTGGCAAGACGCTCCTCGGGGCGCGTCTTGCTTGGGCTTCTGTCCTGGAGGCCCTAAGTTCAGACCCATTGTTGACATGTGGCAAGACGCTCCTCAGGGCGCGTCTTGCTTGGGCCTCTCTCCTGGAGGTGCTCAGTCAGACCCAGTGTTGACATGTGGCAAGACTCTCCTCGGGTTGCGTCTTGCTTGGGCCTCTCTCCTGGAGGTGCTCAGTCAGACC
This sequence comes from Nothobranchius furzeri, assembly GCF_043380555.1. Taxonomy (NCBI): domain Eukaryota; kingdom Metazoa; phylum Chordata; class Actinopteri; order Cyprinodontiformes; family Nothobranchiidae; genus Nothobranchius; species Nothobranchius furzeri. The sequence continues at coordinate 173,599 of NW_027223061.1, forward strand.
CAGTGTTGACATGTGGCAAGACGCTCCTCGGGGCGCGTCTTGCTTGGGCTTCTCTCCTGGAGGCCCTCAGTCAGACCCATTGTTGACATGTGGCAAGACGCTCCTTGGGATGCGTCTTGCTTGGGCCTCTCTCCTGGAGGCGCTCAGTCAGACCGAGTGCTGACATGTGGCAAGACGCTCCTCGGGGCGCGTCTTGCTTGGGCTTCTCTCCTGGAGGCCCTCAGTCAGACCCAGTGTTGACATGTGACAAGACGCGCCCCGAGGAACGTCTTGCTTGGGCCTCTCTCCTGGAGGCCCTCTGTCAGACCCATTGTTGACATGTAGCAAGACGCTCCTCGGGGCGCATCTTGCTTGGGCCTCTCTCCTGGAGGCGCTCAGTCAGACCGAGTGCTGACATAAGGCAAGATGCTCCTCGGGGCGCGTCTTGCTGTGGCCTCTCTCCTGGAGGCGCTCAATCAGACCCAGTGGTGACACGTGGCAAGACGCTCCTCGGGGCGCGTCTTGCTTGGGCCTCTCTCCTGGAGGCGCTCAGTCAGACCCAGTGTTGACACGTGGCAAGACGCTCCTCGGGGCGCGTCTTGCTTGGGGCCTCTCTCCTGGAGGCGCACAGTCAGACAGAGTGCTGACATGTGGCCAGACGCTCCTCGGGGCGCGTCTTGCTGGGGCTTCTCTCCTGGAGGCGCTCAGTCAGACCCAGTGTTGTCATGTGACAAGACGCTCCTCGGGGCGCGTCTTGCTGGGGCTTCTCTCCTGGAGGCGTTCAGTCAGACCGAGTGCTGACATGTGGCAAGACGCTCCTCGGGGCTCGTCTTGCTTGGGCTTCTCTCCTGGAGGCCCTCAGTCAGACTCATTGTTGACATGTGGCAAGACGCTCCTCTGGGCGCGTCTTGCTTGGGCCTCTCTCCTGGAGGAGCACAGACAGACAGAGTGCTGACTTGTGGCAAGACGCTCCTCGGGGCGCGTCTTGCTTGGGCTTCTGTCCTGGAGGCCCTAAGTTCAGACCCATTGTTGACATGTGGCAAGACGCTCCTCGGGGCGCGTCTTGCTTGGGCCTCTCTCCTGGAGGCGCTCAGTCAGACCGAGTGCTGACATGTGGCAAGACACTCCTCGGGGCGCGTCTTGCTTGGGCTTCTCTCCTGGAGGCCCTTAGTCAGACTCATTGTTGACATGTGGCAAGACGCTCCTCAGGGCGCGTCTTGCTTGGGCCTCTCTCCTGGAGGCCCTCTGTCAGACCCAGTGTTGACATGTGGCAAGACGCTCCTCGGGGCGCGTCTTGCTTGGGCCTCTCTCCTGGAGGTGCTCAGTCAGACCCAGTGTTGACATGTGGCAAGACGCTCCTCGGGGCGCGTCTTGCTTGGGCTTCTCTCCTGGAGGCCCTCAGTCAGACCCATTGTTGACATGTGGCAAGACGCTCCTTGGGGTGCGTCTTGCTTGGGCCTCTCTCCTGGAGGCGCTCAGTCAGACCGAGTGCTGACATGTGGCAAGACGCTCCTCGGGGCGCGTCTTGCTTGGGCTTCTCTCCTGGAGGCCCTCAGTCAGACCCAGTGTTGACATGTGACAAGACGCGCCCCGAGGAACGTCTTGCTTGGGCCTCTCTCCTGGAGGCCCTCTGTCAGACCCATTGTTGACATGTGGCAAGACGCTCCTCGGGGCGCATCTTGCTTGGGGCCTCTCTCCTGGAGGCGCACAGTCAGACAGAGTGCTGACATGTGGCCAGACGCTCCTCGGGGCGCGTCTTGCTGGGGCTTCTCTCCTGGAGGCGCTCAGTCAGACCCAGTGTTGTCATGTGACAAGACGCTCCTCGGGGCGCGTCTTGCTGGGGCTTCTCTCCTGGAGGCCCTCAGTCAGACCCAGTGTTGACATGTGACAAGACGCGCCCCGAGGAACGTCTTGCTTGGGCCTCTCTCCTGGAGGCCCTCTGTCAGACCCATTGTTGACATGTGGCAAGACGCTCCTCCGGGCGCATCTTGCTTGGGGCCTCTCTCCTGGAGGCGCACAGTCAGACAGAGTGCTGACATGTGTCCAGACGCTCCTCGGGGCGCGTCTTGCTGGGGCTTCTCTCCTGGAGGCGCTCAGTCAGACCCAGTGTTGTCATGTGACAAGACGCTCCTCGGGGCGCGTCTTGCTGGGGCTTCTCTCCTGGAGGCGTTCAGTCAGACCGAGTGCTGACATGTGGCAAGACGCTCCTCAGGGCTCGTCTTGCTTGGGCTTCTCTCCTGGAGGCCCTCAGTCAGACTCATTGTTGACATGTGGCAAGACGCTCCTCTGGGCGCGTCTTGCTTGGGCCTCTCTCCTGGAGGAGCACAGACAGACAGAGTGCTGACTTGTGGCAAGACGCTCCTCGGGGCGCGTCTTGCTTGGGCTTCTGTCCTGGAGGCCCTAAGTTCAGACCCATTGTTGACATGTGGCAAGACGCTCCTCGGGGCGCGTCTTGCTTGGGCCTCTCTCCTGGAGGCCCTCTGTCAGACCCAGTGTTGACATGTGGCAAGACGCTCCTCGGGGCGCGTCTTGCTTGGGCCTCTCTCCTGGAGGTGCTCAGTCAGACCCAGTGTTGACATGTGGCAAGATGCTCCTCGGGGCGCGTCTTGCTTGGGCTTCTCTCCTGGAGGCCCTCAGTCAGACCCATTGTTGACATGTGGCAAGACGCTCCTTGGGGTGCGTCTTGCTTGGGCCTCTCTCCTGGAGGCGCTCAGTCAGACCGAGTGCTGACATGTGGCAAGACGCTCCTCGGGGCGCGTCTTGCTTGGGCTTCTCTCCTGGAGGCCCTCAGTCAGACCCAGTGTTGACATGTGACAAGACGCGCCCCGAGGAACGTCTTGCTTGGGCCTCTCTCCTGGAGGCCCTCTGTCAGACCCATTGTTGACATGTGGCAAGACGCTCCTCGGGGCGCATCTTGCTTGGGCCTCTCTCCTGGAGGCGCTCAGTCAGACCGAGTGCTGACATAAGGCAAGATGCTCCTCGGGGCGAGTCTTGCTGTGGCCTCTCTCCTGGAGGCGCTCAATCAGACCCAGTGGTGACACGTGGCAAGACGCTCCTCGGGGCGCGTCTTGCTTGGGCCTCTCTCCTGGAGGCCCTCTGTCAGACCCATTGTTGACATGTGGCAAGACGCTCCTCGGGGCGCGTGTTGCTTGGGCCTCTCTCCTGGAGACCCTCAATCAGACCCAGTGTTGATACGTGGTAAGACGCTCCTCGGGGCGCGTCTTGCTTGGGCCTCTCTCCTGGAGGCGCTCAGTCAGACTGAGTAGTGACATGTGGCATGACGCTCCTCGGGGCGCGTCTTGCTTGGGCCTCTCTCCTGGAGGCGCTCAGTCAGACCCAGTGGTGACATGTGGCAAGACACTCCTCGGGAGTGTCTTGCTTGGGCCTCTCTCCTGGAGGCCCTCTGTCAGCCCCAGTGTTGACATGTGTCAAGACGCTCCTCGGGGTGCGTCTTGCTTGGGCCTCTCTCCTGGAGTCGCTCAGTCAGACCGAGTGCTGACATGTGGCAAGATGCTCCTAGGGGCGCGTCTTGCTTGGGCTTCTCTCATGGAGGCCCTCAGTCAGACTCATTGTTGACATGTGGCAAGACGCTCCTTGGGGCGCGTTTTGCTTGGGCCTCTCTCCTGGAGGCGCTCAGTCAGACCCAGTGGTGACATGTGGCAAGACGCTCCTCGGGGCGCATCTTGCTTGGGCCTCTCTCCTGGAGGCGCTCAGTCAGAACCAGTGGTGACATGTGACAAGACGCTCCTCGGGGCGCGTCTTGCTTGGGCTTCTCTCATGGAGGCCCTCAGTCAGACCCATTGTTGATATGTGGCAAGACGCTCCTCGGGGCGCGTCTTTCTTGGGCCTCTCTCCTGGAGGCGCTCAGTCAGACCGAGTGCTGACATGTGGCAAGACGCTCCTCGGGGCGCGTCTTGCTTGGGCTTCTCTCATGGAGGCCCTCAGTCAGACCCATTGTTGATATGTGGCAAGACGCTCCTCGGGGCGAGTCTTGCTTGGGCCTCTCTCCTGGAGGTGCTCAGTCAGACCCAGTGTTGACATGGTGCAAGACGCTCCTCGGGGCGCGTCTTGCTTGGGCTTCTCTCTTGGAGGCCCTCAGTCAGACCCATTGTTGACATGTGGCAAGACGCTCCCCGGGCCGCGTCTTGCTTGGGCTTCTCTCCTGGAGGCCCTCAGTCAGACCCATTGTTGACATGTGGCAAGACGCTCCTCGGGGCGCGTCTTGCTTGGGCCTCTCTCCTGGAGGCGCTCAGTCAGACCGAGTGCTGACATAAGGCAAGACGCTCCTCGGGGCGCGTCTTGCTGGGGCCTCTCTCCTGGAGGCGCTCAGTCAGACCCAGTGCTTACATGTGGCAAGACGCGCCCCGAGGAGCGTCTTGCCACATATCAACAATGGATCTGACTGAGGGCCTCCATGAGAGAAGCCCAAGCAAGACGCGCCCCGAGGAGCGTCTTGTCACATGTCACCACTGGGTCTGACTGAGCGCCTCCAGGACAGAGGCCCAAGCAAGACGCGCCCCGAGGAGCGTCTTGCCACATGTCAACAATGAGTCTGACTGAGGGCCTCCAGGAGAGAAGCCCAAGCAAGACGCGTCCCGAGGAGCGTCTTGCCACATGTCAGCACTCGGTCTGACTGAGCGCCTCCAGGAGATAGGCCCAAGCAAGACGCGCCCCGAGGAGCGTCTTGCCACATGTCAACAATGGGTCTGACTGAGGGCCTCCAGGAGAGAAGCCCAAGCAAGATGCGCCCAAAGGAGCGTCTTGCCACATGTAAACAATGGGTCTGACTGAGGGCCTCCAGGAGAGAAGCCCAAGCAAGACGCAACCCGAGGAGCGTCTTGCCACATGTCAGCACTCGGTCTGACTGAGCGCCTCCAGGAGAGAGGCCCAAGCAAGACGTGCCCCGAGGAGCGTCTTGCCACATATCAACAATGGGTCTGACTGAGGGCCTCCATGAGAGAAGCCCAAGCAAGACGCGCCCCGAGGAGCGTCTTGTCACATGTCACCACTGGGTCTGACTGAGCGCCTCCAGGAGAGAGGCCCCAAGCAAGACGCGCCCCGAGGCGCGTCTTGCCACATGTCAGCACTCGGTCTGACTGAGCGCCTCCAGGAGAGAGGCCCAAGCAAGACGCGCCCCGAGGAGCGTCTTGCCACATATCAACAATGGATCTGACTGAGGGCCTCCATGAGAGAAGCCCAAGCAAGACGCGCCCCGAGGAGCGTCTTGTCACATGTCACCACTGGGTCTGACTGAGCGCCTCCAGGACAGAGGCCCAAGCAAGACGCGCCCCGAGGAGCGTCTTGCCACATGTCAACAATGAGTCTGACTGAGGGCCTCCAGGAGAGAAGCCCAAGCAAGACGCGTCCCGAGGAGCGTCTTGCCACATGTCAGCACTCGGTCTGACTGAGCGCCTCCAGGAGATAGGCCCAAGCAAGACGCGCCCCGAGGAGCGTCTTGCCACATGTCAACAATGGGTCTGACTGAGGGCCTCCAGGAGAGAAGCCCAAGCAAGATGCGCCCAAAGGAGCGTCTTGCCACATGTAAACAATGGGTCTGACTGAGGGCCTCCAGGAGAGAAGCCCAAGCAAGACGCAACCCGAGGAGCGTCTTGCCACATGTCAGCACTCGGTCTGACTGAGCGCCTCCAGGAGAGAGGCCCAAGCAAGACGTGCCCCGAGGAGCGTCTTGCCACATATCAACAATGGGTCTGACTGAGGGCCTCCATGAGAGAAGCCCAAGCAAGACGCGCCCCGAGGAGCGTCTTGCCACATGTCACCACTGGGTCTGACCGAGCGCCTCCAGGAGAGAGGCCCAAGCAAGACGCGCCCCGAGAAGCGTCTTGCCACATAACAACAATGGGTCTGACTGAGGGCCTCCATGAGAGAAGCCCAAGCAAGACGCGCCCCGAGGAGCGCCTTGTCACGTGTCAACACTGGGTCTGACTGAGCATCTCCAGGAGAGAGGCCCAAGCAAGACGCGCCCCGAAGAGCGTCTTGCCACATTTCACCACTGTGTCTGACTGAGTGCCTCCAGGAGAGAGGCCCAAGCAAGACGCGCCCCGAGGAGCGTCTTGCCACATGTAAGCACTGGGTCTGACTGAGCGCCTCCAAGAAAGAGGCCCCAGCAAGACACGCCCTGAGGAGCGTCTTGCCTTATGTCAGCACTCGGTCTGACTGAGCGCCTCCAGGAGAGAGGCCCAAGCAAGACGCGCCCCGAGGAGCGTCTTGCCACATGTCAACAATGGGTCTAACTGAGGGCCTCCAGGAGAGAAGCCCAAGCAAGATGCGCCCCGAGGAGCGTCTTGCCACATGTCAACAATGGGTCTGACTGAGCGCCTCCAGGAAAGAGGCCCAAGCAAGACGCGTCCCGAGGAGCGTCTTGCTACATGTCACCACTGGGTCTGACTGAGCGCCTCCAGGAGAGAGGCGCAAGCAAGACGCGCCCCGAGGAGCGTCTTGCCACATGTCAACAATGAGTCTGACTGAGGGCCTCCAGGAGAGAAGCCCAAGCAAGACGCGTCCCGAGGAGCGTCTTGCCACATGTCAGCACTCGGTCTGACTGAACGCCTCCAGAAGAGAAAACCCAGCAAGACGCGCCCCGAGGAGCGTCTTGCCACATGTAAGCACTGGGTCTGACTGAGCGCCTCCAGGAGAGAGGCCCAAGCAAGACGCGCCCCGAGGAGCGTCTTGCCACATGTCAACAATGGGTCTGACTGAGGAACTCCAGGAGAGAAGCCCAAGCAAGATGCGCCCAAAGGAGCGTCTTGCCACATGTAAACAATGGGTCTGACTGAGGGCATCCATGAGAGAAGCCCAAGCAAGACGCGCCCCGAGGAGCGTCTTGCCACATGTCAGCACTCGGTCTGACTGAGCGCCTCCAGGAGAGAGGCCCAAGCAAGACACGCCCCGAGGAGCGTCTTGTCACGTGTCAACACTGGTTCTGACTGAGCGTCTCCAGGAGAGAAGCCCAAGCAAGACGCGCCCCGAGGAGCGTCTTGTCACGTGTCAACACTGGTTCTGACTGAGCGTCTCCAGGAGAGAGGCCCAAGCAAGACGCGCCCCGAGGAGCGTCTTGCCACATGTAAGCACTGGGTCTGACTGAGCGCCTCCAGGAGAGAGGCCCCAGCAAGACGCGCCCCGAGGAGCGTCTTGCCTTATGTCAGCACTCTGTCTGACTGAGCGCCTCCAGGAGAGAGGCCCAAGCAAGACGCGCCCCGAGGAGCGTCTTGCCACATGTCACCACTGGGTCTGACTGAGCGCCTCCAGGAGAGAGGCCCCAGCAAAACGCGCCTCGAGGAGCGTCTTGCCACATGTCAACAATGAGTCTGACTGAGGGCCTCGAGGAGAGAAGCCCAAGCAAGACGCGTCCCGAGAAGCGTCGTTCCACATGTCGGCACTCGGTCTGACTGAACGCCTCTAGGAGAGAAGCCCCAGCAAGACGCGCCCCGAGGAGCGTCTTGCCACATATCAACAATGGGGCTGACAGAGGGCCTCCAGGAGAGAGGCCCAAGCAAGACGCTCCCCGAGGAGTGTCTTGCCACATGTCACCACTGGGTCTGACTGAGCGCCTCCAGGAGAGAGGCCCAAGCAAGACGCGCCCCGAGGAGCGTCATGCCACATGTCACTACTCAGTCTGACTGAGCGCCTCCAGGAAAGAGGCCCAAGCAAGACGCGCCCCGAGGAGCGTCTTACCACGTGTCAACACTGGGTCTGATTGAGGGCCTCCAGGAGAGAGGCCCAAGCAAGACGCGCCGCGAGGAGCGTCTTGCCACATGTCAACAATGGGTCTGACAGAGGGCCTCCAGGAGAGATGCCCAAGCAATACGCGCCCCGAGGAGCGTGTTGCCACATGTCACCACTGGGTCTGACTGAGCGCCTCCAGGAGAGAGGCCCAAGCAAGATGCGCCCCGAGGAGCGTCTTGCCACATGTCACCACTGGGTCTGACTGAGCGCCTCCAGGAGAGAGGCCCAAGCAAAACGCGCCCCGAGGAGCGTCTTGCCACATGTCAACAATGAGTCTGACTGAGGGCCTCGAGGAGAGAAGCCCAAGCAAGACGCGTCCCGAGAAGCGTCTTGCCACATGTCGGCACTCGGTCTGACCTAACGCCTCTAGGAGAGAAGCCCCAGCAAGACGCGCCCCGAGGAGCGTCTTGCCACATATCAACAATGGGGCTGACAGAGGGCCTCCAGGAGAGAGGCCCAAGCAAGACGCTCCCCGAGGAGTGTCTTGCCACATGTCACCACTGGGTCTGACTGAGCGCCTCCAGGAGAGAGGCCCAAGCAAGACGCGCCCCGAGGAGCGTCATGCCACATGTCACTACTCAGTCTGACTGAGCGCCTCCAGGAGAGAGGCCCAAGCAAGACGCGCCCCGAGGAGCGTCTTAACACGTGTCAACACTGGGTCTGATTGAGGGCCTCCAGGAGAGAGGCCCAAGCAAGACGCGCCCCGAGGAGCGTCTTGCTACATGTCACCACTGGGTCTGACTGAGCGCCTCCAGGAGAGAGGCGCAAGCAAGACGCGCCCCGAGGAGCGTCTTGCCACATGTCAACAATGAGTCTGACTGAGGGCCTCCAGGAGAGAAGCCCAAGCAAGATGCGTCCCGAGGAGCGTCTTGCCACATGTCAGCACTCGGTCTGACTGAACGCCTCCAGAAGAGAAAACCCAGCAAGACGCGCCCCGAGGAGCGTCTTGCCACATGTAAGCACTGGGTCTGACTGAGCGCCTCCAGGAGAGAGGCCCAAGCAAGACGCGCCCCGAGGAGCGTCTTGCCACATGTCAACAATGGGTCTGACTGAGGGCCTCCAGGAGAGAAGCCCAAGCAAGATGCGCCCAAAGGAGCGTCTTGCCACATGTAAACAATGGGTCTGACTGAGGGCATCCATGAGAGAAGCCCAAGCAAGACGCGCCCCGAGGAGCGTCTTGCCACATGTCAGCACTCGGTCTGACTGAGCGCCTCCAGGAGAGAGGCCCAAGCAAGACGCGCCCCGAGGAGCGTCTTGCCACATATCAACAATGGGTCTGACTGAGGGCCTCCATGAGAGAAGCCCAAGCAAGACACGCCCCGAGGAGCGTCTTGTCACGTGTCACCACTGGGTCTGACTGAGCGCCTCCAGGAGAGAGGCCCAAGCAAGACACGCCCCGAGGAGCGTCTTGTCACGTGTCAACACTGGTTCTGACTGAGCGTCTCCAGGAGAGAAGCCCAAGCAAGACGCGCCCCGAGGAGCGTCTTGTCACGTGTCAACACTGGTTCTGACTGAGCGTCTCCAGGAGAGAGGCCCAAGCAAGACGCGCCCCGAGAAGCGTCTTGCCACATGTAAGCACTGGGTCTGACTGAGCGCCTCCAGGAGAGAGGCCCCAGCAAGACGCGCCCCGAGGAGCGTCTTGCCTTATGTCAGCACTCTGTCTGACTGAGCGCCTCCAGGAGAGAGGCCCAAGCAAGACGCGCCCCGAGGAGCGTCTTGCCACATGTCACCACTGGGTCTGACTGAGCGCCTCCAGGAGAGAGGCCCCAGCAAAACGCGCCCCGAGGAGCGTCTTGCCACATGTCAACAATGAGTCTGACTGAGGGCCTCGAGGAGAGAAGCCCAAGCAAGACGCGTCCCGAGAAGCGTCGTTCCACATGTCGGCACTCGGTCTGACTGAACGCCTCTAGGAGAGAAGCCCCAGCAAGACGCGCCCCGAGGAGCGTCTTGCCACATATCAACAATGGGGCTGACAGAGGGCCTCCAGGAGAGAGGCCCAAGCAAGACGCTCCCCGAGGAGTGTCTTGCCACATGTCACCACTGGGTCTGACTGAGCGCCTCCAGGAGAGAGGCCCAAGCAAGACGCGCCCCGAGGAGCGTCATGCCACATGTCACTACTCAGTCTGACTGAGCGCCTCCAGGAAAGAGGCCCAAGCAAGACGCGCCCCGAGGAGCGTCTTACCACGTGTCAACACTGGGTCTGATTGAGGGCCTCCAGGAGAGAGGCCCAAGCAAGACGCGCCGCGAGGAGCGTCTTGCCACATGTCAACAATGGGTCTGACAGAGGGCCTCCAGGAGAGATGCCCAAGCAATACGCGCCCCGAGGAGCGTGTTGCCACATGTCACCACTGGGTCTGACTGAGCACCTCCAGGAGAGAGGCCCAAGCAAGATGCGCCCCGAGGAGCGTCTTGCCACATGTCACCACTGGGTCTGACTGAGCGCCTCCAGGAGAGAGGCCCAAGCAAAACGCGCCCCGAGGAGCGTCTTGCCACATGTCAACAATGAGTCTGACTGAGGGCCTCGAGGAGAGAAGCCCAAGCAAGACGCGTCCCGAGAAGCGTCTTGCCACATGTCGGCACTCGGTCTGACTGAACGCCTCTAGGAGAGAAGCCCCAGCAAGACGCGCCCCGAGGAGCGTCTTGCCACATATCAACAATGGGGCTGACAGAGGGCCTCCAGGAGAGAGGCCCAAGCAAGACGCTCCCCGAGGAGTGTCTTGCCACATGTCACCACTGGGTCTGACTGAGCGCCTCCAGGAGAGAGGCCCAAGCAAGACGCGCCCCGAGGAGCGTCATGCCACATGTCACTACTCAGTCTGACTGAGCGCCTCCAGGAGAGAGGCCCAAGCAAGACGCGCCCCGAGGAGCGTCTTAACACGTGTCAACACTGGGTCTGATTGAGGGCCTCCAGGAGAGAGGCCCAAGCAAGACGCGCCCCGAGGAGCGTCTTGCCACATGTCAACAATGGGTCTGACAGAGGGCCTCCAGGAGAGATGCCCAAGCAATACGCGCCCCGAGGAGCGTGTTGCCACATGTCACCACTGGGTCTGATTGAGCGCCTCCAGGAGAGAGGCCACAGCAAGACGCGCCCCGAGGAGCATCTTGCCTTATGTCAGCACTCGGTCTGACTGAGCGCCTCCAGGAGAGAGGCCCAAGCAAGACTCACCCCAAGGAGCGTCTTGCCACATGTCAGCACTCGGTCTGACTGAGCGCCTCCAGGAGAGAGGCCCAAGCAAGACGCGTCCCGAGAAGCGTCTTGCCACATGTCGGCACTCGGTCTGACTGAACGCCTCTAGGAGAGAAGCCCCAGCAAGACGCGCCCCGAGGAGCGTCTTGCCACATATCAACAATGGGGCTGACAGAGGGCCTCCAGGAGAGAGGCCCAAGCAAGACGCTCCCCGAGGAGTGTCTTGCCACATGTCACCACTGGGTCTGACTGAGCGCCTCCAGGAGAGAGGCCCAAGCAAGACGCGCCCCGAGGAGCGTCATGCCACATGTCACTACTCAGTCTGACTGAGCGCCTCCAGGAAAGAGGCCCAAGCAAGACGCGCCCCGAGGAGCGTCTTACCACGTGTCAACACTGGGTCTGATTGAGGGCCTCCAGGAGAGAGGCCCAAGCAAGACGCGCCGCGAGGAGCGTCTTGCCACATGTCAACAATGGGTCTGACAGAGGGCCTCCAGGAGAGATGCCCAAGCAATACGCGCCCCGAGGAGCGTGTTGCCACATGTCACCACTGGGTCTGACTGAGCGCCTCCAGGAGAGAGGCCCAAGCAAGATGCGCCCCGAGGAGCGTCTTGCCACATGTCACCACTGGGTCTGACTGAGCGCCTCCAGGAGAGAGGCCCAAGCAAAACGCGCCCCGAGGAGCGTCTTGCCACATGTCAACAATGAGTCTGACTGAGGGCCTCGAGGAGAGAAGCCCAAGCAAGACGCGTCCCGAGAAGCGTCTTGCCACATGTCGGCACTCGGTCTGACTGAACGCCTCTAGGAGAGAAGCCCCAGCAAGACGCGCCCCGAGGAGCGTCTTGCCACATATCAACAATGGGGCTGACAGAGGGCCTCCAGGAGAGAGGCCCAAGCAAGACGCTCCCCGAGGAGTGTCTTGCCACATGTCACCACTGGGTCTGACTGAGCGCCTCCAGGAGAGAGGCCCAAGCAAGACGCGCCCCGAGGAGCGTCATGCCACATGTCACTACTCAGTCTGACTGAGCGCCTCCAGGAGACAGGCCCAAGCAAGACGCGCCCCGAGGAGCGTCTTAACACGTGTCAACACTGGGTCTGATTGAGGGCCTCCAGGAGAGAGGCCCAAGCAAGACGCGCCCCGAGGAGCGTCTTGCCACATGTCAACAATGGGTCTGACAGAGGGCCTCCAGGAGAGATGCCCAAGCAATACGCGCCCCGAGGAGCGTGTTGCCACATGTCACCACTGGGTCTGACTGAGCGCCTCCAGGAGAGAGGCCCAAGCAAGACGCGCCCCGAGGAGCGTCTTGCCACGTGTCACCACTGGGTCTGATTGAGCGCCTCCAGGAGAGAGGCCACAGCAAGACGCGCCCCGAGGAGCATCTTGCCTTATGTCAGCACTCGGTCTGACTGAGCGCCTCCAGGAGAGAGGCCCAAGCAAGACTCACCCCAAGGAGCGTCTTGCCACATGTCAGCACTCGGTCTGACTGAGCGCCTCCAGGAGAGAGGCCCAAGCAAGACGCGCCCCGAGGAGTGTCTTGCCACATGTCAGCACTCGGTCTGACTGAGCGCCTCCAAGAGAGAGGCCCAAGCAAAATGCGCCCCGAGGAGCGTCTTGCCACATGTCAACAATGGGTCTGACTGAGGGCCTCCAGGAGAGAAGCCCAAGCAAGACGTGCCCTGAGGAGCGTCTTGCTGCATGTCAGCACTCGGTCTGACTGAGCGCCTCCAGGAGAGAGGCCCAAGCAAGACGCGCCCCGAGGAGCGTCTTGCCACATGTCAACAATGGGTCTGAACTTAGGGCCTCCAGGAGAGAAGCCCAAGCAAGACGCGCCCCGAGGAGCGTCTTGCCACATGTCAGCACTCTGTCTGTCTGTGCGCCTCCAGGAGAGAGGCCCAAGCAAGACGCGCCCCGAGGAGCGTCTTGCCACATGTGAACAATGAGTCTGACTGAGGGCCTCCAGGAGAGAAGCCCAAGCAAGACGCGCCCCGAGGAGCGTCTTGCCACATGTCAGCACTCGGTCTGACTGAACGCCTCCAGGAGAGAAGCCCCAGCAAGACGCGCCCCGAGGAGCGTCTTGTCACATGTCAACACTGGGTCTGACTGAGCGCCTCCAGGAGAGAAGCCCCAGCAAGACGCGCCCCGAGGAGCGTCTGGCCACATGTCAGCACTCTGTCAGACTGTGCGCCTCCAGGAGAGAGGCCCCAAGCAAGATGCGCCCCGAGGAGCTCCTTGCCACATGTCAGCACTCGGTCTGACTGAACGCCTCCAGGAGAGAAGCCCCAGCAAGACACACCCCGAGGAGCGTCTTGCCACATGTAAGCACTGGGTCTGACTGAGCGCCTCCAGGAGAGAGGCCCCAGCAAGACGCGCCCCGAGGAGCGTCTTGCCACATAACAACAATGGGTCTGACTGAGGGCCTCCATGAGAGAAGCCCAAGCAAGACGCGCCCCGAGGAGCGTCTTGCCACATGTAAGCACTGGGTCTGACTGAGCGCCTCCAGGAAAGAGGCCCCAGCAAGACACGCCCTGAGGAGCGTCTTGCCTTATGTCAGCACTCGGTCTGACTGAGCGCCTCCAGGAGAGAGGCCCAAGCAAGACGCGCCCCGAGGAGCGTCTTGCCACATGTCAACAATGGGTCTGACTGAGGGCCTCCAGGAGAGAAGCCCAAGCAAGATGCGCCCCGAGGAGCGTCTTGCCACATGTCAACAATGGGTCTGACTGAGCGCCTCCAGGAGAGAGGCCCAAGCAAGACGCGCCCCGAGGAGCGTCTTGCCACATGTCACCACTGGATCTTACTGAGCGCCTCCAGGAGAGAGGCCCAAGCAAGACGCGCCCCGTGGAGCGTCTTGCCACATGTCAACAATGAGTCTGACTGAGGGCCTCCAGGAGAGAAGCCCAAGCAAGACGCGTCCCGAGGAGCGTCTTGCCACATGTCAGCACTCGGTCTGACTGAACGCCTCCAGAAGAGAAAACCCAGCAAGACGCGCCCCGAGGAGCGTCTTGCCACATGTCAACACTGGGTCTGACTGAGCGCCTCCAGGAGAGAGGCCCAAGCAAGACGCGCCCCAAGGAGCGTCTTGCCACATGTCAACAATGGGTCTGACTGAGGGCCTCCAGGAGAGAAGCCCAAGCAAGATGCGCCCAAAGGAGCGTCTTGCCACATGTAAACAATGGGTCTGACTGAGCGTCTCCAGGAGAGAGGCCCAAGCAAGACGCGCCCCGAGGAGCGTCTTGCCACATGTCACCACTGGGTCTGACTGAGCGCCTCCAGGAGAGAGGCCAGAGCAAGACGCGCCCCGAGGAGCGTCTTGTCACGTGTCAACACTGGTTCTGACTGAGCGTCTCCAGGAGAGAAGCCCAAGCAAGACGCGCCCCGAGGAGCGTCTTGTCACGTGTCAACACTGGTTCTGACTGAGCGTCTCCAGGAGAGAGGCCCAAGCAAGACGCGCCCCGAGGAGCGTCTTGCCACATGTAAGCACTGGGTCTGACTGAGCGCCTCCAGGAGAGAGGCCCCAGCAAGACGCGCCCCGAGGAGCGTCTTGCCTTATGTCAGCACTCTGTCTGACTGAGCGCCTCCAGGAGAGAGGCCCAAGCAAGACATGCCCAGAGGAGCGTCTTGCCACATGTTAACAATGGGTCTGACTGAGGGCCTCCAGGAGAGAAGCCCAAGCAAGACGCGCCCCGGGGAGCGTCTTGCCACATGTCAACAATGGGTCTGACTGAGGGCCTCCAAGAGAGAAGCCCAAGCAAGACGCGCCCCGAGGAGCGTCTTGCACCATGTCAACACTGGGTCTGACTGAGCACCTCCAGGAGAGAGGCCCAAGCAAGACTCGCCCCGAGGAGTGTCTTGCCACATATCAACAATGGGTCTGACTGAGGGCCTCCATGAGAGAAGCCCAAGCAAGACGCGCCCCGAGGAGCGTCTTGCCCCATGTCAGCACTCGGTCTGACTGAGCGCCTCCAGGAGAGAGGCCCAAGAAAGACGCGCCCCGAGGAGCGTCTTGCCACATATCAACAATGGGTCTGACTGAGGGCCTCCATGAGAGAAGCCCAAGCAAGACGCGCCCCGAGGAGCGTCTTGTCACATGTCACCACTGAGTCTGACTGAGCGCCTCCAGGAGAGAGGCCCAAGCAAGATGCGCCCCGAGGAGCGTCTTGCCACATGTCACCACTGGGTCTGACTGAGCGCCTCCAGGAGAGAGGCCCCAGCAAAACGCGCCCCGAGGAGCATCTTGCCACATGTCAACAATGAGTCTGACTGAGGGCCTCGAGGAGAGAAGCCCAAGCAAGACGCGTCCCGAGAAGCGTCTTGCCACATGTCGGCACTCGGTCTGACTGAACGCCTCTAGGAGAGAAGCCCCAGCAAGACGCGCCCCGAGGAGCGTCTTGCCACATATCAACAATGGGGCTGACAGAGGGCCTCCAGGAGAGAGGCCCAAGCAAGACGCTCCCCGAGGAGTGTCTTGCCACATGTCACCACTGGGTCTGACTGAGCGCCTCCAGGAGAGAGGCCCAAGCAAGACGCGCCCCGAGGAGCGTCATGCCACATGTCACTACTCAGTCTGACTGAGCGCCTCCAGGAGAGAGGCCCAAGCAAGATGCGCCCCGAGGAGCGTCTTGCCACATGTCACTACTGGGTCTGACTGAGCGCCTCCAGGAGAGAGGCCCAAGCAAAACGCGCCCCGAGGAGCGTCTTGCCACATGTCAACAATGAGTCTGACTGAGGGCCTCGAGGAGAGAAGCCCAAACAAGACGCGTCCCGAGAAGCGTCTTGCCACATGGCGGCACTTGGTCTGACTGAACGCCTCTAGGAGAGAAGCCCCAGCAAGACGCGCCCCGAGGAGCGTCTTGCCACATATCAACAATGGGGCTGACAGAGGGCCTCCAGGAGAGAGGCCCAAGCAAGACGCTCCCCGAGGAGTGTCTTGCCACATGTCACCACTGGGTCTGACTGAGCGCCTCCAGGA
Source organism: Nothobranchius furzeri (assembly GCF_043380555.1). Classification (NCBI taxonomy): domain Eukaryota; kingdom Metazoa; phylum Chordata; class Actinopteri; order Cyprinodontiformes; family Nothobranchiidae; genus Nothobranchius; species Nothobranchius furzeri. Next base: position 189,472 of record NW_027223061.1, read on the forward strand.
GAGAGGCCCAAGCAAGACGCGCCCCGAGGAGCGTCTTGCCACATGTAAGCACTGGGTCTGACTGAGCGCCTCCAGGAGAGAGGCCCCAGCAAGACGCGCCCCGAGGAGCGTCTTGCCTTATGTCAGCACTCTGTCTGACTGAGCGCCTCCAGGAGAGAGGCCCAAGCAAGACGCGCCCCGAGGAGCGTCTTGCCACATGTCACCACTGGGTCTGACTGAGCGCCTCCAGGAGAGAGGCCCCAGCAAAAAGCGCCCCGAGGAGCGTCTTGCCACATGTCAACAATGAGTCTGACTGAGGGCCTCGAGGAGAGAAGCCCAAGCAAGACGCGTCCCGAGAAGCGTCTTGCCACATGTCGGCACTCGGTCTGACTGAACGCCTCTAGGAGAGAAGCCCCAGCAAGACGCGCCCCGAGGAGCGTCTTGCCACATATCAACAATGGGGCTGACAGAGGGCCTCCAGGAGAGAGGCCCAAGCAAGACGCTCCCCGAGGAGTGTCTTGCCACATGTCACCACTGGGTCTGACTGAGCGCCTCCAGGAGAGAGGCCCAAGCAAGACGCGCCCCGAGGAGCGTCATGCCACATGTCACTACTCAGTCTGACTGAGCGCCTCCAGGAAAGAGGCCCAAGCAAGACGCGCCCCGAGGAGCGTCTTACCACGTGTCAACACTGGGTCTGATTGAGGGCCTCCAGGAGAGAGGCCCAAGCAAGACGCGCCGCGAGGAGCGTCTTGCCACATGTCAACAATGGGTCTGACAGAGGGCCTCCAGGAGAGATGCCCAAGCAATACGCGCCCCGAGGAGCGTGTTGCCACATGTCACCACTGGGTCTGACTGAGCGCCTCCAGGAGAGAGGCCCAAGCAAGATGCGCCCCGAGGAGCGTCTTGCCACATGTCACCACTGGGTCTGACTGAGCGCCTCCAGGAGAGAGGCCCAAGCAAAACGCGCCCCGAGGAGCGTCTTGCCACATGTCAACAATGAGTCTGACTGAGGGCCTCGAGGAGAGAAGCCCAAGCAAGACGCGTCCAGAGAAGCGTCTTGCCACATGTCGGCACTCGGTCTGACTGAACGCCTCTAGGAGAGAAGCCCCAGCAAGACGCGCCCCGAGGAGCGTCTTGCCACATATCAACAATGGGGCTGACAGAGGGCCTCCAGGAGAGAGGCCCAAGCAAGACGCTCCCCGAGGAGTGTCTTGCCACATGTCACCACTGGGTCTGACTGAGCGCCTCCAGGAGAGAGGCCCAAGCAAGACGCGCCCCGAGGAGCGTCATGCCACATGTCACTACTCAGTCTGACTGAGCGCCTCCAGGAGAGAGGCCCAAGCAAGACGCGCCCCGAGGAGCGTCTTAACACGTGTCAACACTGGGTCTGATTGAGGGCCTCCAGGAGAGAGGCCCAAGCAAGACGCGCCCCGAGGAGCGTCTTGCCACATGTCAACAATGGGTCTGACAGAGGGCCTCCAGGAGAGATGATGCCCAAGCAATACGCGCCCCGAGGAGCGTGTTGCCACATGTCACCACTGGGTCTGATTGAGCGCCTCCAGGAGAGAGGCCACAGCAAGACGCGCCCCGAGGAGCATCTTGCCTTATGTCAGCACTCGGTCTGACTGAGCGCCTCCAGGAGAGAGGCCCAAGCAAGACTCACCCCAAGGAGCGTCTTGCCACATGTCAGCACTCGGTCTGACTGAGCGCCTCCAGGAGAGAGGCCCAAGCAAGACGCGTCCCGAGAAGCGTCTTGCAACATGTCGGCACTCGGTCTGACTGAACGCCTCTAGGAGAGAAGCCCCAGCAAGACGCGCCCCGAGGAGCGTCTTGCCACATATCAACAATGGGGCTGACAGAGGGCCTCCAGGAGAGAGGCCCAAGCAAGACGCTCCCCGAGGAGTGTCTTGCCACATGTCACCACTGGGTCTGACTGAGCGCCTCCAGGAGAGAGGCCCAAGCAAGACGCGCCCCGAGGAGCGTCATGCCACATGTCACTACTCAGTCTGACTGAGCGCCTCCAGGAAAGAGGCTCAAGCAAGACGCGCCCCGAGGAGCGTCTTACCACGTGTCAACACTGGGTCTGATTGAGGGCCTCCAGGAGAGAGGCCCAAGCAAGACGCGCCGCGAGGAGCGTCTTGCCACATGTCAACAATGGGTCTGACAGAGGGCCTCCAGGAGAGATGCCCAAGCAATACGCGCCCCGAGGAGCGTGTTGCCACATGTCACCACTGGGTCTGACTGAGCGCCTCCAGGAGAGAGGCCCAAGCAAGATGCGCCCCGAGGAGCGTCTTGCCACATGTCACCACTGGGTCTGACTGAGCGCCTCCAGGAGAGAGGCCCAAGCAAAACGCGCCCCGAGGAGCGTCTTGCCACATGTCAACAATGAGTCTGACTGAGGGCCTCGAGGAGAGAAGCCCAAGCAAGACGCGTCCCGAGAAGCGTCTTGCCACATGTCGGCACTCGGTCTGACTGAACGCCTCTAGGAGAGAAGCCCCAGCAAGACGCGCCCCGAGGAGCGTCTTGCCACATATCAACAATGGGGCTGACAGAGGGCCTCCAGGAGAGAGGCCCAAGCAAGACGCTCCCCGAGGAGTGTCTTGCCACATGTCACCACTGGGTCTGACTGAGCGCCTCCAGGAGAGAGGCCCAAGCAAGACGCGCCCCGAGGAGCGTCATGCCACATGTCACTACTCAGTCTGACTGAGCGCCTCCAGGAGAGAGGCCCAAGCAAGACGCGCCCCGAGGAGCGTCTTAACACGTGTCAACACTGGGTCTGATTGAGGGCCTCCAGGAGAGAGGCCCAAGCAAGACGCGCCCCGAGGAGCGTCTTGCCACATGTCAACAATGGGTCTGACAGAGGGCCTCCAGGAGAGATGCCCAAGCAATACGCGCCCCGAGGAGCGTGTTGCCACATGTCACCACTGGGTCTGACTGAGCGCCTCCAGGAGAGAGGCCCAAGCAAGACGCGCCCCGAGGAGCGTCTTGCCACGTGTCACCACTGGGTCTGATTGAGCGCCTCCAGGAGAGAGGCCACAGCAAGACGCGCCCCGAGGAGCATCTTGCCTTATGTCAGCACTCGGTCTGACTGAGCGCCTCCAGGAGAGAGGCCCAAGCAAGACTCACCCCAAGGAGCGTCTTGCCACATGTCAGCACTCGGTCTGACTGAGCGCCTCCAGGAGAGAGGCCCAAGCAAGACGCGCCCCGAGGAGTGTCTTGCCACATGTCAGCACTCGGTCTGACTGAGCGCCTCCAAGAGAGAGGCCCAAGCAAAATGCGCCCCGAGGAGCGTCTTGCCACATGTCAACAATGGGTCTGACTGAGGGCCTCCAGGAGAGAAGCCCAAGCAAGACGTGCCCTGAGGAGCGTCTTGCTGCATGTCAGCACTCGGTCTGACTGAGCGCCTCCAGGAGAGAGGCCCAAGCAAGACGCGCCCCGAGGAGCGTCTTGCCACATGTCAACAATGGGTCTGAACTTAGGGCCTCCAGGAGAGAAGCCCAAGCAAGACGCGCCCCGAGGAGCGTCTTGCCACATGTCAGCACTCTATCTGTCTGTGCGCCTCCAGGAGAGAGGCCCAAGCAAGACGCGCCCCGAGGAGCGTCTTGCCACATGTGAACAATGAGTCTGACTGAGGGCCTCCAGGAGAGAAGCCCAAGCAAGACGCGCCCCGAGGAGCGTCTTGCCACATGTCAGCACTCAGTCTGACTGAACGCCTCCAGGAGAGAAGCCCCAGCAAGACGCGCCCCGAGGAGCGTCTTGTCACATGTCAACACTGGGTCTGACTGAGCGCCTCCAGGAGAGAAGCCCCAGCAAGACGCGCCCCGAGGAGCGTCTGGCCACATGTCAGCACTCTGTCTGACTGTGCGCCTCCAGGAGAGAGGCCCCAAGCAAGATGCGCCCCGAGGAGCTCCTTGCCACATGTCAGCACTCGGTCTGACTGAACGCCTCCAGGAGAGAAGCCCCAGCAAGACACACCCCGAGGAGCGTCTTGCCACATGTAAGCACTGGGTCTGACTGAGCGCCTCCAGGAGAGAGGCCCCAGCAAGACGCGCCCCGAGGAGCGTCTTGCCACATAACAACAATGGGTCTGACTGAGGGCCTCCATGAGAGAAGCCCAAGCAAGACGCGCCCCGAGGAGCGCCTTGTCACGTGTCAACACTGGGTCTGACTGAGCATCTCCAGGAGAGAGGCCCAAGCAAGACGCGCCCCGAAGAGCGTCTTGCCACATTTCACCACTGGGTCTGACTGAGCGCCTCCAGGAGAGAGGCCCAAGCAAGACGCGCCCCGAGGAGCGTCTTGCCACATGTAAGCACTGGGTCTGACTGAGCGCCTCCAGGAAAGAGGCCCCAGCAAGACACGCCCTGAGGAGCGTCTTGCCTTATGTCAGCACTCGGTCTGACTGAGCGCCTCCAGGAGAGAGGCCCAAGCAAGACGCGCCCCGAGGAGCGTCTTGCCACATGTCAACAATGGGTCTGACTGAGGGCCTCCAGGAGAGAAGCCCAAGCAAGATGCGCCCCGAGGAGCGTCTTGCCACATGTCAACAATGGGTCTGACTGAGCGCCTCCAGGAGAGAGGCCCAAGCAAGACGCGCCCCGAGGAGCGTCTTGCCACATGTCACCACTGGGTCTGACTGAGCGCCTCCAGGAGAGAGGCCCAAGCAAGACGCGCCCCGAGGAGCGTCTTGCCACATGTCAACAATGAGTCTGACTGAGGGCCTCCAGGAGAGAAGCCCAAGCAAGACGCGTCCCGAGGAGCGTCTTGCCACATGTCAGCACTCGGTCTGACTGAACGCCTCCAGAAGAGAAAACCCAGCAAGACGCGCCTCGAGGAGCGTCTTGCCACATGTAAGCACTGGGTCTGACTGAGCGCCTCCAGGAGAGAGGCCCAAGCAAGACGCGCCCCAAGGAGCGTCTTGCCACATGTCAACAATGGGTCTGACTGAGGGCCTCCAGGAGAGAAGCCCAAGCAAGATGCGCCCAAAGGAGCGTCTTGCCACATGTAAACAATGGGTCTGACTGAGCGTCTCCAGGAGAGAGGCCCAAGCAAGACGCGCCCCGAGGAGCGTCTTGCCACATGTCACCACTGGGTCTGACTGAGCGCCTCCAGGAGAGAGGCCCAAGCAAGACGCGCCCCGAGGAGCGTCTTGTCACGTGTCAACACTGGTTCTGACTGAGCGTCTCCAGGAGAGAAGCCCAAGCAAGACGCGCCCCGAGGAGCATCTTGTCACGTGTCAACACTGGTTCTGACTGAGCGTCTCCAGGAGAGAGGCCCAAGCAAGACGCGCCCCGAGGAGCGTCTTGCCACATGTAAGCACTGGGTCTGACTGAGCGCCTCCAGGAGAGAGGCCCCAGCAAGACGCGCCCCGAGGAGCGTCTTGCCTTATGTCAGCACTCTGTCTGACTGAGCGCCTCCAGGAGAGAGGCCCAAGCAAGACGCGCCCCGAGGAGCGTCTTGCCACATGTTAACAATGGGTCAGACTGAGGGCCTCCAGGAGAGAAGCCCAAGCAAGACGCGCCCCGGGGAGCGTCTTGCCACATGTCAACAATGGGTCTGACTGAGGGCCTCCAAGAGAGAAGCCCAAGCAAGACGCGCCCCGAGGAGCGTCTTGCACCATGTCAACACTGGGTCTGACTGAGCACCTCCAGGAGAGAGGCCCAAGCAAGACTCGCCCCGAGGAGTGTCTTGCCACATATCAACAATGGGTCTGACTGAGGGCCTCCATGAGAGAAGCCCAAGCAAGACGCGCCCCGAGGAGCGTCTTGCCCCATGTCAGCACTCGGTCTGACTGAGCGCCTCCAGGAGAGAGGCCCAAGCAAGACGCGCCCCGAGGAGCGTCTTGCCACATATCAACAATGGGTCTGACTGAGGGCCTCCATGAGAGAAGCCCAAGCAAGACGCGCCCCGAGGAGCGTCTTGTCACATGTCAACAATGAGTCTGACTGAGGGCCTCGAGGAGAGAAGCCCAAGCAAGACGCGTCCCGAGAAGCGTCTTGCCACATGTCGGCACTCGGTCTGACTGAACGCCTCTAGGAGAGAAGCCCCAGCAAGACGCGCCCCGAGGAGCGTCTTGCCACATATCAACAATGGGGCTGACAGAGGGCCTCCAGGAGAGAGGCCCAAGCAAGACGCTCCCCGAGGAGTGTCTTGCCACATGTCACCACTGGGTCTGACTGAGCGCCTCCAGGAGAGAGGCCCAAGCAAGACGCGCCCCGAGGAGCGTCATGCCACATGTCACTACTCAGTCTGACTGAGCGCCTCCAGGAAAGAGGCCCAAGCAAGACGCACCCCGAGGAGCGTCTTACCACGTGTCAACACTGGGTCTGATTGAGGGCCTCCAGGAGAGAGGCCCAAGCAAGACGCGCCCCGAGGAGCGTCTTGCCACATGTCAACAATGGGTCTGACTGAGGGCCTCCAGGAGAGATGCCCAAGCAATACGCGCCCCGAGGAGCGTGTTGCCACATGTCACCACTGGGTCTGACTGAGCGCCTCCAGGAGAGAGGCCCAAGCAAGATGCGCCCCGAGGAGCGTCTTGCCACATGTCACTACTGGGTCTGACTGAGCGCCTCCAGGAGAGAGGCCCAAGCAAAACGCGCCCCGAGGAGCGTCTTGCCACATGTCAACAATGAGTCTGACTGAGGGCCTCGAGGAGAGAAGCCCAAGCAAGACGCGTCCCGAGAAGCGTCTTGCCACATGGCGGCACTCGGTCTGACTGAACGCCTCTAGGAGAGAAGCCCCAGCAAGACGCGCCCCGAGGAGCGTCTTGCCACATATCAACAATGGGGCTGACAGAGGGCCTCCAGGAGAGAGGCCCAAGCAAGACGCGCCCCGAGGAGCGTCATGCCACATGTCACTACTCAGTCTGACTGAGCGCCTCCAGGAGAGAGGCCCAAGCAAGACGCGCCCCGAGGAGCGTCTTACCACGTGTCAACACTGGGTCTGATTGAGGGCCTCCAAGAGAGAGGCCCAAGCAAGACGCGCCCCGAGGAGCGTCTTGCCACATGTCAACAATGGGTCTGACAGAGGGCCTCCAGGAGAGATGCCCAAGCAATACGCGCCCCGAGGAGCGTGTTGCCACATGTCACCACTGGGTCTGACTGAGCGCCTCCAGGAGAGAGGCCCAAGCAAGACGCGCCCCGAGGAGCGTCTTGCCACGTGTCACCACTGGGTCTGATTGAGCGCCTCCAGGAGAGAGGCCACAGCAAGACGTGCCCCGAGGAGCATCTTGCCTTATGTCAGCACTCGGTCTGACTGAGCGCCTCCAGGAGAGAGGCCCAAGCAAGACGCACCCCAAGGAGCGTCTTGCCACATGTCAGCACTCGGTCTGACTGAGCGCCTCCAGGAGAGAGGCCCAAGCAAGACGCGCCCCGAGGAGTGTCTTGCCACATGTCAGCACTCGGTCTGACTGAGCGCCTCCAAGAGAGAGGCCCAAGCAAGATGCGCCCCGAGGAGCGTCTTGCCACATGTCAACAATGGGTCTGACTGAGGGCCTCCAGGAGAGAAGCCCAAGCAAGACGCGCCCTGAGGAGCGTCTTGCTGCATGTCAGCACTGGGTCTGACTGAGCGCCTCCAGGAGAGAGGCCCAAGCAAGACGCGCCCCGAGGAGCGTCTTGCCACATGTCAACAATGGGCCTGAACTTAGGGCCTCCAGGAGAGAAGCCCAAGCAAGACGCGCCCCGAGGAGCGTCTTGCCACATGTCAGCACTCTGTCTGTCTGTGCGCCTCCAGGAGAGAGGCCCAAGCAAGACGCGCCCCGAGGAGCGTCTTGCCACATGTCAACAATGAGTCTGACTGAGGGCCTCCAGGAGAGAAGCCCAAGCAAGATGCGCCCCGAGGAGCGTCTGGCCACATGTCAGCACTCTGTCTGACTGTGCGCCTCCAGGAGAGAGGCCCCAAGCAAGACGCGCCCCGAGGAGCTCCTTGCCTCATGTCAGCACTCGGTCTGACTGAACGCCTCCAGGAGAGAAGCCCCAGCAAGACGCGCCCCGAGGAGCGTCTGGCCACATGTCAGCACTCTGTCTGACTGTGCGCCTCCAGGAGAGAGGCCCCAAGCAAGACGCGCCCCGAGGAGCTCCTTGCCTCATGTCAGCACTCGGTCTGACTGAACGCCTCCAGGAGAGAAGCCCCAGCAAGACACACCCCGAGGAGCGTCTTGCCACATGTAAGCACTGGGTCTGACTGAGCGCCTCCAGGAGAGAGGCCCCAGCAAGACGCGCCCCGAGGAGCGTCTTGCCTTATGTCAGCACTCGGTCTAAATGAGCGCCTCCATGAGAGAGGCCCAAGCAAGACGCACCCCGAGGAGCGTCTTGCCACATGTCAACAATGGGTCTGACTGAGGGCCTCCAGGAGAGAAGCCCAAGCAAGATGCGCCCCGAGGAGCGTCTTGCCACATGTAAACAATGGGTCTGACTGAGGGCCTCCAGGAGAAAAGCCCAAGCAAGACGCGCCCCGAGGAGCGTCTTGCCACATGTCAACACTCGGTCTGACTGAGATCCTCCAGGAGAGAGGCCCAAGCAAGACGCGCCCCGAGGAGCGTCTTGCCACATATCAACAATGGATCTGACTGAGGGCCTCCATGAGAGAAGCCCAAGCAAGACGCGCCCCGAGGAGCGTCTTGTCACATGTCACCACTGGGTCTGACTGAACGCCTCCAGGAGAGAGGCCCAAGCAAGACGCGCCCCGAGGAGCGTCTTGCCAACATGTCACCACTGGGTCTGACTGAGCGTCTCCAGGAGAGAGGCCCAAGCAAGACGCGCCCCGAGGAGCGTCTTGCCACATGTCAACAATGGGTTGACTGAGGGCCTCCATGAGAGAAGCCCAAGCAAGACACGCCCTGAGGAGCGTCTTGCCACGTGTCAACACTGGGTCTGACTGAGCGTCTCCAGGAGAGAGGCCCAAGCAAGACGCGCCCCGAGGAGCGTCTTGCCACATGTCAGCACTGGGTCTGACTGAGCGCCTCCAGGAGAGAGGCCCAAGCAAGACGCGCCCCGAGGAGCGTCTTGCCACATGTAAGCACTGGGTCTGACTGAGCGCCTCCAGGAGAGAAGCCCCAGCAAGACGCGCCCCGAGGAGCGTCTTGCCACATGTCAGCACTCGGTCTGACTGAGCGCCTCCAGGAGAGAAGCCCAAGCAAGACGCGCCCCGAGGAGCGTCTTGCCACATGTCAGCACACGGTCTGACTGAACGCCTCCAGGAGAGAAGCCCCAGCAAGACACGCCCCGAGGAGCGTCTTGCCACATGTAAGCACTGGGTCTGACTGAGCGCCTCCAGGAGAGAGGCCCCAGCAAGACGCCCCCCGAGGAGCGTCTTGCCTTATGTCAGCACTCGGTCTGACTGAGCGCCTCCAGGAGAGAGGCCCAAGCAAGACGCGCCCCGCGGAGCGTCTTGCCACATGTCAACAATGGGTCTGACTGAGGGCCTCCAGGAGAGATGCCCAAGCAAGACGCGCCCCGAGGAGCGTCTTGCCTTATGTACGCACTCGGTCTGACTGAGCGCCTCCAGGAGAGAGGCCCAAGCAAGACGCGCCCCGAGGAGCGTCTTGCCAAATGTCAACAATGGGTCTGACTGAGGGCCTCCAGGAAAGAAGCCCAAGCAAGACGCGCCCCGAGGAGCGTCTTGCCACATGTCAACAATGGGTCTGACTGAGCACCTCCAGGAGAGAGGCCCAAGCAAGAAGTGCCCCGAGGAGCGTCTTGCCACATGTCACCACTGGGTCTGACTGAGCGCCTCCAGGAGAGAGGCCCAAGCAAGACGCGCCCCGAGGAGCGTCTTGCCACATGTCAACAATGGGTCTGACTGAGGGCCTCCAGGAGAGAAGCCCAAGCAAGACGCGTCCCGAGGAGCGTCTTGCCACATGTCAGCACTCGGTCTGACTGAACGCCTCCAGGAGAGAAGCCCCAGCAAGACGCGCCCCGAGGAGCGTCTTGCCACATGTAAGCACTGGGTCTGACTGAGCGCCTCCAGGAGAGAGGCCCAAGCAAGACGCGCCCCGAGGAGCGTCTTGCCACATGTCAACAATGGGTCTGACTGAGGGCCTCCAGGAGAGAAGCCCAAGCAAGATGCGCCCAAAGGAGCGTCTTGCCACATGTAAACAATGGGTCTGACTGAGGGCCTCCAGGAGAGAAGCCCAAGCAAGACGCGCCCCGAGGAGCGTCTTGCCACATGTCAGCACTCGGTCTGACTGAGCGCCTCCAGGAGAGAGGCCCAAGCAAGACGCGCCCCGAGGAGCGTCTTGCCACATATCAACAATGGGTCTGACTGAGGGCCTCCATGAGAGAAGCCCAAGCAAGACGCGCCCCGAGGAGCGTCTTGCCACATGTCACCACTGGGTCTGACTGAGCGCCTCCAGGAGAGAGGCCCAAGCAAGACGCGCCCCGAGGAGCGTCTTGCCACGTGTCAACACTGGGTCTGACTGAGCGTCTCCAGGAGAGAGGCCCAAGCAAGACGCGCCCCGAGGAGCGTCTTGCCACATGTCAACACTGGGGCTGACAGAGGGCCTCCAGGAGAGAGGCCCAAGCAAGATGCGCCCCGAGGAGCGTCTTGCCACATGTCACCACTGGGTCTGACTGAGCGCCTCTAGGAGAGAGGCCCAAGCAAGACGCGCCCCGAGGAGCGTCTTGCCACATGTAAGCACTGGGTCTGACTGAGCGCCTCCAGGAGAGAGGCCCCAGCAAGACGCGCCCCGAGGAGCGTCTTGCCTTATGTCAGCACTCGGTCTGACTGAGCGCCTCCAGGAGAGAGGCCCAAGCAAGACGCGTCCCGAGGAGTGTCTTGCCACATGTCAACAATGAGTCTGACTGAGGGCCTCCAGGAGAGAAGCCCAAGCAAGACGCGTCCCGAGGAGTGTCTTGCCACATGTCAACAATGGGTCTGACTGAGGGCCTCCAGGAGAGAAGCCCAAGCAAGACGCACCCCGAGGAGCGTCTTGCCACATGTCAGCACTCGGTCTGACTGAGCGCCTCAAGGAGAGAGGCCCAAGCAAGACGCACCCCGAGGAGCGTCTTGACACATGTCAACACTGGGGCTGACAGAGGGCCTCCAGGAGAGAGGCCCAAGCAAGATGCGCCCCGAGGAGCGTCTTGCCACATGTAAACAATGGGTCTGACTGAGGGCCTCCAGGAGAGAAGCCCAAGCAAGACGCGCCCCGAGGAGCGTCTTGCCACATGTCAGCACTCGGTCTGACTGAGCGCCTCCAGGAGAGAGGCCCAAGCAAGACGCGCCCCGAGGAGCGTCTTGCCACATATCAACAATGGGTCTGACTGAGGGCCTCCATTAGAGAAGCCCAAACAAGACGCACCCCGAGGAGCGTCTTGTCACGTGTCAACACTGGGTCTGACTGAGCGTCTCCAGGAGAGAGGCCCAAGCAAGACGCGCCCCGAGGAGCGTCTTGCCACATGTAAGCACTGGGTCTGACTGAGCACCTCCTGGAGAGAGGCCCCAGCAAGACGCGCCCCGAGGAGCGTCTTGCCTTATGTCAGCACTCGGTCTGACTGAGCGCCTCCAGGAGAGAGGCCCAAACAAGACGCGCCCCGAGGAGCGTCTTGCCACATGTCAACAATGGGTCTGACTGAGGGCCTCCAGGAGAAAGGCCCCAGCAAGATGTGCCCCGAGGAGCGTCTTGCCACATGTCACCACTGGGTCTGACTGAGCGCCTCCAGGAGAGAGGCCCAAGCAAGACGCGCCCCGAGGAGCGTCTTGCCACATGTCAACAATGGGTCTGACTGAGGGCCTCCAGGAGAGAAGCCCAAGCAAGACGCGTCCCGAGGAGCGTCTTGCCACATGTCAGCACTCGGTCTGACTGAACGCCTCCAGGAGAGAAGCCCCAGCAAGACGCGCCCCGAGGAGCGTCTTGCCACATGTAAGCACTGGGTCTGACTGAGCGCCTCCAGGAGAGAGGCCCAAGCAAGACGCGCCCCGAGGAGCGTCTTGCCACATGTCAACAATGGGTCTGACTGAGGGCCTCCAGGAGAGAAGCCCAAGCAAGATGCGCCCAAAGGAGCGTCTTGCCACATGTAAACAATGGGTCTGTCTGAGGGCCTCCAGGAGAGAAGCCCAAGCAAGACGCGCCCCGAGGAGCGTCTTGCCACGTGTCAACACTGGGTCTGACTGAGCGTCTCCAGGAGAGAGGCCCAAGCAAGACGCGCCCCGAGGAGCGTCTTGCCACATGTCACCACTGGGTCTGACTGAGCGCCTCCAGGAGAGAGGCCCAAGCAAGACGCGCCCCGAGGAGCGTCTTGCCACATGTAAGCACTGGGTCTGACTGAGCGCCTCCAGGAGAGAGGCCCAAGCAAGACGCACCCCGAGGAGCGTCTTGACACATGTCAACACTGGGGCTGACAGAGGCCCTCCAGGAGAGAGGCCCAAGCAAGATGCGCCCCGAGGAGCGTCTTGCCACATGTCACCACTGGGTCTGACTGAGCGCCTCTAGGAGAGAGGCCCAAGCAAGACGCGCCCCGAGGAGCGTCTTGCCACATGTAAGCACGGGGTCTGACTGAGCGCCTCCAGGAGAGAGGCCCCAGCAAGACACGCCCCGAGGAGCGTCTTGCCTTATGTCAGCACTCGGTCTGACTGAGCGCCTCCAGGAGAGAGGCCCAAGCAAGACGTGTCCCGAGGAGTGTCTTGCCACATGTCAACAATGAGTCTGACTGAGGGCCTCCAGGAGAGAAGCCCAAGCAAGACGCGTCCCGAGGAGTGTCTTGCCACATGTCAACAATGGGTCTGACTGAGGGCCTCCAGGAGAGAAGCCCAAGCAAGACGCGCCCCGAGGAGCGTCTTGCCACATGTCAGCACTCGGTCTGACTGAGCGCCTCCAGGAGAGAGGCCCAAGCAAGACGCACCCCGAGGAGCGTCTTGACACATGTCAACACTGGGGCTGACAGAGGGCCTCCAGGAGAGAGGCCCAAGCAAGATGCGCCCCGAGGAGCGTCTTGCCACATGTAAACAATGGGTCTGACTGAGGCCCTCCAGGAGAGAAGCCCAAGCAAGACGCGCCCCGAGGAGCGTCTTGCCACATGTCAGCACTCGGTCTGACTGAGCGCCTCCAGGAGAGAGGCCCAAGCAAGACGCGCCCCGAGGAGCGTCTTGCCACATATCAACAATGGGTCTGACTGAGGGCCTCCATGAGAGAAGCCCAAACAAGACGCGCCCCGAGGAGCGTCTTGTCACGTGTCAACACTGGGTCTGACTGAGCGTCTCCAGGAGAGAGGCCCAAGCAAGACGCGCCCCGAGGAGCGTCTTGCCACATGTAAGCACTGGGTCTGACTGAGCACCTCCTGGAGAGAGGCCCCAGCAAGACGCACCCCGAGGAGCGTCTTGCCTTATGTCAGCACTCGGTCTGACTGAGCGCCTCCAGGAGAGAGGCCCAAGCAAGACGCGCCCCGAGGAGCGTCTTGCCACATGTCAACAATGGGTCTGACTGAGGGCCTCCAGGAGAGAAGCCCAAGCAAGACGCTCCCCGAGGAGCGTCTTGCCACATGTCAACAATGGGTCTGACTGAGCGCCTCCAGGAGAGAGGCCCAAGCAAGATGTGCCCCGAGGAGCGTTTTGCCACATGTAAGCACTGGGTCTGACTGAGCGCCTCCAGGAGAGAGGCCCAAGCAAGACGCGCCCCGAGGAGCGTCTTGCCACATGTCAACAATGGGTCTGACTGAGGGCCTCCAGGAGAGAAGCCCAAGCAAGATGCGCCCAAAGGAGCGTCTTGCCACATGTAAACAATGGGTCTGACTGAGGGCCTCCAGGAGAGAAGCCCAAGCAAGACGCGCCCCGAGGAGCGTCTTGCCACATGTCAGCACTCGGTCTGACTGAGCGCCTCCAGGAGAGAGGCCCAAGCAAGACGCGCCCCGAGGAGCGTCTTGCCACATATCAACAATGGGTCTGACTGAGGGCCTCCATGAGAGAAGCCCAAGCAAGACGCGCCCCGAGGAGCGTCTTGCCACATGTCACCACTGGGTCTGACTGAGCGCCTCCAGGAGAGAGGCCCAAGCAAGACGCGCCCAGAGGAGCGTCTTGCCACGTGTCAACACTGGGTCTGACTGAGCGTCTCCAGGAGAGAGGCCCAAGCAAGATGCGCCCCGAGGAGCGTCTTGCCACATGTCACCACTGGGTCTGACTGAGCGCCTCCAGGAGAGAGGCCCAAGCAAGACGCGCCCCGAGGCGCGTCTTGCCACATGTAAGCACTGTGTCTGACTGAGCGCCTCCAGGAGAGAGGCCCAAGCAAGACGCACCCCGAGGAGCGTCTTGACACATGTCAACACTGGGGCTGACAGAGGGCCTCCAGGAGAGAGGCCCAAGCAAGATGCGCCCCGAGGAGCGTCTTGCCACATGTAAACAATGGGTCTGACTGAGGGCCTCCAGGAGAGAAGCCCAGGCAAGACGCGCCCCGAGGAGCGTCTTGCCACATGTCAGCACTCGGTCTGACTGAGCGCCTCCAGGAGAGAGGCCCAAGCAAGACGCGCCCCGAGGAGCGTCTTGCCACATATCAACAATGGGTCTGACTGAGGGCCTCCATGAGAGAAGCCCAAGCAAGACGCGCCCAGAGGAGCGTCTTGTCACGTGTCAACACTGGGTCTGACTGAGCGTCTCCAGGAGAGAGGCCCCAGCAAGACGCGCCCCGAGGAGCGTCTTGCCTTATGTCAGCACTCGGTCTGACTGAGCGCCTCCAGGAGAGAGGCCCAAGCAAGACGCGCCCCGAGGAGCGTCTTGCCACATGTAAGCACTGGGTCTGACTGAGGGCCTCCAGGAGAGAGGCCCAAGCAAGACGCACCCCGAGGAGCGTCTTGACACATGTCAACACGGGGGCTGACAGAGGGCCTCCAGGAGAGAGGCCCAAGCAAGACTCGCCCCGAGGAGCGTCTTGCCACATATCAACAATGGGTCTGACTGAGGGCCTCTATGAGAGAAGCCCAAGCAAGACGCGCCCCGAGGAGCGTCTTGCCACATGTCAGCACTCGGTCTGACTGAGCGCCTCCAGGAGAGAGGCCCAAGAAAGACGTGCCCCGAGGAGCGTCTTGCCACATATCAACAATGGGTCTGACTGAGGGCCTCCATGAGAGAAGCCCAAGCAAGACGCGCCCCGAGTAGCGTCTTGCCACATGTCAACAATGGGTCTGACTGAGGGCCTCCAGGAGAGAAGCCCAAGCAAGACGCGTGCCGAGGAGCGTCTTGCCACATGTCAGCACTCGGTCTGACTGAACGCCTCCAGGAGAGAAGCCCAAGCAAGATGTGCCCCGAGGAGCGTCTTGCCACATGTCACCACTGGGTCTGACTGAGCGCCTCCAGGAGAGAGGCCCAAGCAAGACGCGCCCCGAGTAGCGTCTTGCCACATGTCAACAATGGGTCTGACTGAGGGCCTCCAGGAGAGAAGCCCAAGCAAGACGCGTCCCGAGGAGCGTCTTGCCACATGTCAGCACTCGGTCTGACTGAACGCCTCCAGGAGAGAATCCCCAGCAAGACGCGCCCCGAGGAGCGTCTTGCCACATGTAAGCACTGGGTCTGACTGAGCGCCTCCAGGAGAGAGGCCCAAGCAAGACGCGCCCCGAGGAGCGTCTTGCCACATGTCAACAATGGGTCTGACTGAGGGCCTCCAGGAGAGAAGCCCAAGCAAGATGCGCCCAAAGGAGCGTCTTGCCACATGTAAACAATGGGTCTGACTGAGGGCCTCCAGGAGAGAAGCCCAAGCAAGACGCGCCCCGAGGAGCGTCTCGCCACATGTCAGCACTCGGTCTGACTGAGCGCCTCCAGGAGAGAGGCCCAAGCAAGACGTGCCCCGAGGAGCGTCTTGCCACATATCAACAATGGGTCTGACTGAGGGCCTCCATGAGAGAAGCCCAAGCAAGACGCGCCCCGAGGAGCGTCTTGCCACATGTCACCACTGGGTCTGACTGAGCGCCTCCAGGAGAGAGGCCCAAGCAAGACGCGCCCCGAGGAGCGTCTTGCCACGTGTCAACACTGGGTCTGACTGAGCGTCTCCAGGAGAGAGGCCCAAGCAAGATGCGCCCCGAGGAGCGTCTTGCCACATGTCACCACTGGGTCTGACTGAGCGCCTCCAGGAGAGAGGCCCAAGCAAGACGCGCCCCGAGGAGCGTCTTGCCACATGTAAGCACTGGGTCTGACTGAGCGCCTCCAGGAGAGAGGCCCAAGCAAGACGCACCCCGAGGAGCGTCTTGACACATGTCAACACTGGGGCTGACAGAGGGCCTCCAGGAGAGAGGCCCAAGCAAGACGCGCCCCGAGGAGCGTCTTGCCACATATCAACAATGGGTCTGACTGAGGGCCTCCATGAGAGAAGCCCAAGCAAGACGCGCCCAGAGGAGCGTCTTGTCACGTGTCAACACTGGGTCTGACTGAGCGTCTCCAGGAGAGAGGCCCCAGCAAGACGCGCCCCGAGGAGCGTCTTGCCTTATGTCAGCACTCGGTCTGACTGAGCGCCTCCAGGAGAGAGGCCCAAGCAAGACGCGCCCCGAGGAGCGTCTTGCCACATGTAAGCACTGGGTCTGACTGAGCGCCTCCAGGAGAGAGGCCCAAGCAAGACGCACCCCGAGGAGCGTCTTGACACATGTCAACACTGGGGCTGACAGAGGGCCTCCAGGAGAGAGGCCCAAGCAAGATGCGCCCCGAGGAGCGTCTTGCCACATGTCACCACTCGGTATGACTGAGCGCCTCTAGGAGAGAGGCCCAAGCAAGACGCGCCCCGAGGAGCGTCTTGCCACATGTAAGCACTGGGTCTGACTGAGCGCCTCCAGGAGAGAGGCCCCAGCAAGACACGCCCCGAGGAGCGTCTTGCCTTATGTCAGCACTCGGTCTGACTGAGCGCCTCCAGGAGAGAGGCCCAAGCAAGACGCGTCCCGAGGAGTGTCTTGCCACATGTCACCACTGGGTCTGACTGAACGCCTCCAGGAGAGAGGCCCAAGCAAGACGCGCCCCGAGGAGCGTCTTGCCAACATGTCACCACTGGGTCTGACTGAGCGTCTCCAGGAGAGAGGCCCAAGCAAGACGCGCCCCGAGGAGCGTCTTGCCACATGTCAACAATGGGTCTGACTGAGGGCCTCCATGAGAGAAGCCCAAGCAAGACGCGCCCCGAGGAGCGTCTTGCCACGTGTCAACACTGGGTCTGACTGAGCGTCTCCAGGAGAGAGGCCCAAGCAAGACGCGCCCCGAGGAGCGTCTTGCCACATGTCAGCACTGGGTCTGACTGAGCACCTCCAGGAGAGAGGCCCAAGCAAGACGCGCCCCGAGGAGCGTCTTGCCACATGTAAGCACTGGGTCTGACTGAGCGCCTCCAGGAGAGAAGCCCCAGCAAGACGCGCCCCGAGGAGCGTCTTGCCACATGTCAGCACTCGGTCTGACTGAGCGCCTCCAGGAGAGAAGCCCAAGCAAGACGCGCCCCGAGGAGCGTCTTGCCACATGTCAGCACACGGTCTGACTGAACGCCTCCAGGAGAGAAGCCCCAGCAAGACGCCCCCCGAGGAGCGTCTTGCCTTATGTCAGCACTCGGTCTGACTGAGCGCCTCCAGGAGAGAGGCCCAAGCAAGACGCGCCCCACGGAGCGTCTTGCCACATGTCAACAATGGGTCTGACTGAGGGCCTCCAGGAGAGAAGCCCAAGCAAGACGCGCCCCGAGGAGCGTCTTGCCTTATGTACGCACTCGGTCTGACTGAGCGCCTCCAGGAGAGAGGCCCAAGCAAGACGCGCCCCGAGGAGCGTCTTGCCACATGTCAACAATGGGTCTGACTGAGGGCCTCCAGGAAAGAAGCCCAAGCAAGACGCGCCCCGAGGAGCGTCTTGCCACATGTCAACAATGGGTCTGACTGAGCGCCTCCAGGAGAGAGGCCCAAGCAAGATGTGCCCCGAGGAGCGTCTTGCCACATGTCACCACTGGGTCTGACTGAGCGCCTCCAGGAGAGAGGCCCAAGCAAGACGCGCCCCGAGGAGCGTCTTGCCACATGTCAACAATGGGTCTGACTGAGGGCCTCCAGGAGAGAAGCCCAAGCAAGACGCGTCCCGAGGAGCGTCTTGCCACATGTCAGCACTCGGTCTGACTGAACGCCTCCAGGAGAGAAGCCCCAGCAAGACGCGCCCCGAGGAGCGTCTTGCCACATGTAAGCACTGGGTCTGACTGAGCGCCTCCAGGAGAGAGGCCCAAGCAAGACGCGCCCCGAGGAGCGTCTTGCCACATGTCAACAATGGGTCTGACTGAGGGCCTCCAGGAGAGAAGCCCAAGCAAGATGCGCCCAAAGGAGCGTCTTGCCACATGTAAACAATGGGTCTGACTGAGGGCCTCCAGGAGAGAAGCCCAAGCAAGACGCGCCCCGAGGAGCGTCTTGCCAAATGTCAGCACTCGGTCTGACTGAGCGCCTCCAGGAGAGAGGCCCAAGCAAGACGCGCCCCGAGGAGCGTCTTGCCACATATCAACAATGGGTCTGACTGAGGGCCTCCATGAGAGAAGCCCAAGCAAGACGCGCCCCGAGGAGCGTCTTGCCACATGTCACCACTGGGTCTGACTGAGCGCCTCCAGGAGAGAGGCCCAAGCAAGACGCGCCCCGAGGAGCGTCTTGCCACGTGTCAACACTGGGTCTGACTGAGCGTCTCCAGGAGAGAGGCCCAAGCAAGACGCGCCCCGAGGAGCGTCTTGCCACATGTCAACACTGGGGCTGACAGAGGGCCTCCAGGAGAGAGGCCCAAGCAAGATGCGCCCCGAGGAGCGTCTTGCCACATGTCACCACTGGGTCTGACTGAGCGCCTCTAGGAGAGAGGCCCAAGCAAGACGCGCCCCGAGGAGCGTCTTGCCACATGTAAGCACTGGGTCTGACTGAGCGCCTCCAGGAGAGAGGCCCCAGCAAGACGCGCCCCGAGGAGCGTCTTGCCTTATGTCAGCACTCGGTCTGACTGAGCGCCTCCAGGAGAGAGGCCCAAGCAAGACGCGTCCCGAGGAGTGTCTTGCCACATGTCAACAATGAGTCTGACTGAGGGCCTCCAGGAGAGAAGCCCAAGCAAGACGCGTCCCGAGGAGTGTCTTGCCACATGTCAACAATGGGTCTGACTGAGGGCCTCCAGGAGAGAAGCCCAAGCAAGACGCACCCCGAGGAGCGTCTTGCCACATGTCAGCACTCGGTCTGACTGAGCGCCTCAAGGAGAGAGGCCCAAGCAAGACGCACCCCGAGGAGCGTCTTGACACATGTCAACACTGGGGCTGACAGAGGGCCTCCAGGAGAGAGGCCCAAGCAAGATGCGCCCCGAGGAGCGTCTTGCCACATGTAAACAATGGGTCTGACTGAGGGCCTCCAGGAGAGAAGCCCAAGCAAGACGCGCCCCGAGGAGCGTCTTGCCACATGTCAGCACTCGGTCTGACTGAGCGCCTCCAGGAGAGAGGCCCAAGCAAGACGCGCCCCGAGGAGCGTCTTGCCACATATCAACAATGGGTCTGACTGAGGGCCTCCATGAGAGAAGCCCAAACAAGACGCGCCCCGAGGAGCGTCTTGTCACGTGTCAACACTGGGTCTGACTGAGCGTCTCCAGGAGAGAGGCCCAAGCAAGACGCGCCCCGAGGAGCATCTTGCCACATGTAAGCACTGGGTCTGACTGAGCACCTCCTGGAGAGAGGCCCCAGCAAGACGCGCCCCGAGGAGCGTCTTGCCTTATGTCAGCACTCGGTCTGACTGAGCGCCTCCAGGAGAGAGGCCCAAACAAGACGCGCCCCGAGGAGCGTCTTGCCACATGTCAACAATGGGTCTGACTGAGGGCCTCCAGGAGAAAGGCCCCAGCAAGATGTGTCCCGAGGAGCGTCTTGCCACATGTCACCACTGGGTCTGACTGAGCGCCTCCAGGAGAGATGCCCAAGCAAGACGCGCCCCGAGGAGCGTCTTGCCACATGTCAACAATGGGTCTGACTGAGGGCCTCCAGGAGAGAAGCCCAAGCAAGACGCGCCCCGAGGAGCGTCTTGCCACATGTCAACACTGGGGCTGACAGAGGGCCTCCAGGAGAGAGGCCCAAGCAAGATGCGCCCCGAGGAGCGTCTTGCCACATGTAAGCACTGGGTCTGACTGAGCGCCTCCAGGAGAGAGGCCCAAGCAAGACGCGCCCCGAGGAGCGTCTTGCCACATGTAAGCACTGGGTCTGACTGAGGGCCTCCAGGAGAAAGGCCCCAGCAAGATGTGCCCCGAGGAGCGTCTTGCCACATGTCACCACTGGGTCTGACTGAGCGCCTCCAGGAGAGAGGCCCAAGCAAGACGCGCCCCGAGGAGCGTCTTGCCACATGTCAACAATGGGTCTGACTGAGGGCCTCCAGGAGAGAAGCCCAAGCAAGACGCGTCCCGAGGAGCGTCTTGCCACATGTCAGCACTCGGTCTGACTGAACGCCTCCAGGAGAGAAGCCCCAGCAAGACGCGCCCCGAGGAGCGTCTTGCCACATGTAAGCACTGGGTCTGACTGAGCGCCTCCAGGAGAGAGGCCCAAGCAAGACGCGCCCCGAGGAGCGTCTTGCCACATGTCAACAATGGGTCTGACTGAGGGCCTCCAGGAGAGAAGCCCAAGCAAGATGCGCCCAAAGGAGCGTCTTGCCACATGTAAACAATGGGTCTGACTGAGGGCCTCCAGGAGAGAAGCCCAAGCAAGACGCGCCCCGAGGAACGTCTTGCCACGTGTCAACACTGGGTCTGACTGAGCGTCTCCAGGCGAGAGGCCCAAGCAAGACGCGCCCCGAGGAGCGTCTTGCCACATGTCACCACTGGGTCTGACTGAGCGCCTCCAGGAGAGAGGCCCAAGCAAGACGCGCCCCGAGGAGCGTCTTGCCACATGTAAGCACTGGGTCTGACTGAGCGCCTCCAGGAGAGAGGCCCAAGCAAGACGCACCCCGAGGAGCGTCTTGACACATGTCAACACTGGGGCTGACAGAGGGCCTCCAGGAGAGAGGCCCAAGCAAGATGCGCCCCGAGGAGCGTCTTGCCACATGTCACCACTGGGTCTGACTGAGCGCCTCTAGGAGAGAGGCCCAAGCAAGACGCGCCCCGAGGAGCGTCTTGCCACATGTAAGCACTGGGTCTGACTGAGCGCCTCCAGGAGAGAGGCCCCAGCAAGACACGCCCCGAGGAGCGTCTTGCCTTATGTCAGCACTCGGTCTGACTGAGCGCCTCCAGGAGAGAGGCCCAAGCAAGACGTGTCCCGAGGAGTGTCTTGCCACATGTCAACAATGGGTCTGACTGAGGACCTCAAGGAGAGAAGCCCAAGCAAGACGCGCCCCGAGGGGCGTCTTGCCACATGTCAGCACTCGGTCTGACTGAGCGCCTCCAGGAGAGAGGCCCAAGCAAGACGCACCCCGAGGAGCGTCTTGACACATGACAACACTGGGGCTGACAGAGGGCCTCCAGGAGAGAGGCCCAAGCAAGATGCGCCCCGAGGAGCGTCTTGCCACATGTAAACAATGGGTCTGACTGAGGGCCTCCAGGAGAGAAGCCCAAGCAAGACGCGCCCCGAGGAGCGTCTTGCCACATGTCAGCACTCGGTCTGACTGAGCGCCTCCAGGAGAGAGGCCCAAGCAAGACGCGCCCCGAGGAGCGTCTTGCCACATATCAACAATGGGTCTGACTGAGGGCCTCCATGAGAGAAGCCCAAACAAGACGCGCCCCGAGGAGCGTCTTGTCACGTGTCAACACTGGGTCTGACTGAGCGTCTCCAGGAGAGAGGCCCAAGCAAGACGCGCCCCGAGGAGCGTCTTGCCACATGTAAGCACTGGGTCTGACTGAGCACCTCCTGGAGAGAGGCCCCAGCAAGACGCACCCCGAGGAGCGTCTTGCCTTATGTCAGCACTCGGTCTGACTGAGCGCCTCCAGGAGAGAGGCCCAAGCAAGACGCGCCCCGAGGAGCGTCTTGCCACATGTCAACAATGGGTCTGACTGAGGGCCTCCAGGAGAGAAGCCCAAGCAAGACACACCCCGAGGAGCGTCTTGCCACATGTAAGCACTGGGTCTGACTGAGCGCCTCCAGGAGAGAGGCCCCAGCAAGACGCGCCCCGAGGAGCGTCTTGCCTTATGTCAGCACTCGGTCTAAATGAGCGCCTCCATGAGAGAGGCCCAAGCAAGACGCACCCCGAGGAGCGTCTTGCCACATGTCAACAATGGGTCTGACTGAGGGCCTCCAGGAGAGAAGCCCAAGCAAGATGCGCCCCGAGGAGCGTCTTGCCACATGTCAACAATGGGTCTGACTGAGCGCCTCCAGGAGAGAGGCCCAAGCAAGATGTGCCCCGAGGAGCGTCTTGCCACATGTCACCACTGGGTCTGACTGAGCGCCTCCAGGAGAGAGGCCCAAGCAAGACGCGCCCCGAGTAGCGTCTTGCCACATGTCAACAATGGGTCTGACTGAGGGCCTCCAGGAGAGAAGCCCAAGCAAGACGCGTCCCGAGGAGCGTCTTGCCACATGTCAGCACTCGGTCTGACTGAACGCCTCCAGGAGAGAAGCCCCAGCAAGACGCGCCCCGAGGAGCGTCTTGCCACATGTAAGCACTGGGTCTGACTGAGCGCCTCCAGGAGAGAGGCCCAAGCAAGACGCGCCCCGAGGAGCGTCTTGCCACATGTCAACAATGGGTCTGACTGAGGGCCTCCAGGAGAGAAGCCCAAGCAAGATGCGCCCAAAGGAGCGTCTTGCCACATGTAAACAATGGGTCTGACTGAGGGCCTCCAGGAGAGAAGCCCAAGCAAGACGCGCCCCGAGGAGCGTCTTGCCACATGTCAGCACTCGGTCTGACTGAGCGCCTCCAGGAGAGAGGCCCAAGCAAGACGCGCCCCGAGGAGCGTCTTGCCACATATCAACAATGGGTCTGACTGAGGGCCTCCATGAGAGAAGCCCAAGCAAGACGCGCCCCGAGGAGCGTCTTGCCACATGTCACCACTGGGTCTGACTGAGCGCCTCCAGGAGAGAGGCCCAAGCAAGACGCGCCCCGAGGAGCGTCTTGCCACGTGTCAACACTGGGTCTGACTGAGCGTCTCCAGGAGAGAGGCCCAAGCAAGATGCGCCCCGAGGAGCGTCTTGCCACATGTCACCACTGGGTCTGACTGAGCGCCTCCAGGAGAGAGGCCCAAGCAAGACGCGCCCCGAGGAGCGTCTTGCCACATGTAAGCACTGTGCCTGACTGAGCGCCTCCAGGAGAGAGGCCCAAGCAAGACGCACCCCGAGGAGCGTCTTGACACATGTCAACACTGGGGCTGACAGAGGGCCTCCAGGAGAGAGGCCCAAGCAAGATGCGCCCCGAGGAGCGTCTTGCCACATGTAAACAATGGGTCTGACTGAGGGCCTCCAGGAGAGAAGCCCAGGCAAGACGCGCCCCGAGGAGCGTCTTGCCACATGTCAGCACTCGGTCTGACTGAGCGCCTCCAGGAGAGAGGCCCAAGCAAGACGCGCCCCGAGGAGCGTCTTGCCACATATCAACAATGGGTCTGACTGAGGGCCTCCATGAGAGAAGCCCAAGCAAGACGCGCCCAGAGGAGCGTCTTGTCACGTGTCAACACTGGGTCTGACTGAGCGTCTCCAGGAGAGAAGCCCCAGCAAGACGCGCCCCGAGGAGCGTCTTGCCACATGTAAGCACTGGGTCTGACTGAGCGCCTCCAGGAGAGAGGCCCAAGCAAGACGCACCCCGAGGAGCGTCTTGACACATGTCAACACTGGGGCTGACAGAGGGCCTCCAGGAGAGAGGCCCAAGCAAGACGCGCCCCGAGGAGCGTCTTGCCACATATCAACAATGGGTCTGACTGAGGGCCTCCATGAGAGAAGCCCAAACAAGACGCGCCCCGAGGAGCGTCTTGTCACGTGTCAACACTGGGTCTGACTGAGCGTCTCCAGGAGAGAGGCCCAAGCAAGACGCGCCCCGAGGAGCGTCTTGCCACATGTAAGCACTGGGTCTGACTGAGCACCTCCTGGAGAGAGGCCCCAGCAAGACGCACCCCGAGGAGCGTCTTGCCTTATGTCAGCACTCGGTCTGACTGAGCGCCTCCAGGAGAGAGGCCCAAGCAAGACGCGCCCCGAGGAGCGTCTTGCCACATGTCAACAATGGGTCTGACTGAGGGCCTCCAGGAGAGAAGCCCAAGCAAGACACACCCCGAGGAGCGTCTTGCCACATGTAAGCACTGGGTCTGACTGAGCGCCTCCAGGAGAGAGGCCCCAGCAAGACGCGCCCCGAGGAGCGTCTTGCCTTATGTCAGCACTCGGTCTAAATGAGCGCCTCCATGAGAGAGGCCCAAGCAAGACGCACCCCGAGGAGCGTCTTGCCACATGTCAACAATGGGTCTGACTGAGGGCCTCCAGGAGAGAAGCCCAAGCAAGATGCGCCCCGAGGAGCGTCTTGCCACATGTCAACAATGGGTCTGACTGAGCGCCTCCAGGAGAGAGGCCCAAGCAAGATGTGCCCCGAGGAGCGTCTTGCCACATGTCACCACTGGGTCTGACTGAGCGCCTCCAGGAGAGAGGCCCAAGCAAGACGCGCCCCGAGTAGCGTCTTGCCACATGTCAACAATGGGTCTGACTGAGGGCCTCCAGGAGAGAAGCCCAAGCAAGACGCGTCCCGAGGAGCGTCTTGCCACATGTCAGCACTCGGTCTGACTGAACGCCTCCAGGAGAGAAGCCCCAGCAAGACGCGCCCCGAGGAGCGTCTTGCCACATGTAAGCACTGGGTCTGACTGAGCGCCTCCAGGAGAGAGGCCCAAGCAAGACGCGCCCCGAGGAGCGTCTTGCCACATGTCAACAATGGGTCTGACTGAGGGCCTCCAGGAGAGAAGCCCAAGCAAGATGCGCCCAAAGGAGCGTCTTGCCACATGTAAACAATGGGTCTGACTGAGGGCCTCCAGGAGAGAAGCCCAAGCAAGACGCGCCCCGAGGAGCGTCTTGCCACATGTCAGCACTCGGTCTGACTGAGCGCCTCCAGGAGAGAGGCCCAAGCAAGACGCGCCCCGAGGAGCGTCTTGCCACATATCAACAATGGGTCTGACTGAGGGCCTCCATGAGAGAAGCCCAAGCAAGACGCGCCCCGAGGAGCGTCTTGCCACATGTCACCACTGGGTCTGACTGAGCGCCTCCAGGAGAGAGGCCCAAGCAAGACGCGCCCCGAGGAGCGTCTTGCCACGTGTCAACACTGGGTCTGACTGAGCGTCTCCAGGAGAGAGGCCCAAGCAAGATGCGCCCCGAGGAGCGTCTTGCCACATGTCACCACTGGGTCTGACTGAGCGCCTCCAGGAGAGAGGCCCAAGCAAGACGCGCCCCGAGGAGCGTCTTGCCACATGTAAGCACTGTGCCTGACTGAGCGCCTCCAGGAGAGAGGCCCAAGCAAGACGCACCCCGAGGAGCGTCTTGACACATGTCAACACTGGGGCTGACAGAGGGCCTCCAGGAGAGAGGCCCAAGCA
This sequence comes from Nothobranchius furzeri, assembly GCF_043380555.1. NCBI lineage: Eukaryota > Metazoa > Chordata > Actinopteri > Cyprinodontiformes > Nothobranchiidae > Nothobranchius > Nothobranchius furzeri. Next base: position 214,828 of record NW_027223061.1, read on the forward strand.
AGATGCGCCCCGAGGAGCGTCTTGCCACATGTAAACAATGGGTCTGACTGAGGGCCTCCAGGAGAGAAGCCCAGGCAAGACGCGCCCCGAGGAGCGTCTTGCCACATGTCAGCACTCGGTCTGACTGAGCGCCTCCAGGAGAGAGGCCCAAGCAAGACGCGCCCCGAGGAGCGTCTTGCCACATATCAACAATGGGTCTGACTGAGGGCCTCCATGAGAGAAGCCCAAGCAAGACGCGCCCAGAGGAGCGTCTTGTCACGTGTCAACACTGGGTCTGACTGAGCGTCTCCAGGAGAGAAGCCCCAGCAAGACGCGCCCCGAGGAGCGTCTTGCCACATGTAAGCACTGGGTCTGACTGAGCGCCTCCAGGAGAGAGGCCCAAGCAAGACGCGCCCCGAGGAGCGTCTTGCCACATGTCAACAATGGGTCTGACTGAGGGCCTCCAGGAGAGAAGCCCAAGCAAGATGCGCCCAAAGGAGCGTCTTGCCACATGTAAACAATGGGTCTGACTGAGGGCCTCCAGGAGAGAAGCCCAAGCAAGACGCGCCCCGAGGAGCGTCTTGCCACATGTCAGCACTCGGTCTGACTGAGCGCCTCCAGGAGAGAGGCCCAAGCAAGACGCGCCCCGAGGAGCGTCTTGCCACATATCAACAATGGGTCTGACTGAGGGCCTCCATGAGAGAAGCCCAAGCAAGACGCGCCCCGAGGAGCGTCTTGCCACATGTCACCACTGGGTCTGACTGAGCGCCTCCAGGAGAGAGGCCCAAGCAAGACGCGCCCCGAGGAGCGTCTTGCCACGTGTCAACACTGGGTCTGACTGAGCGTCTCCAGGAGAGAGGCCCAAGCAAGATGCGCCCCGAGGAGCGTCTTGCCACATGTCACCACTGGGTCTGACTGAGCGCCTCCAGGAGAGAGGCCCAAGCAAGACGCGCCCCGAGGAGCGTCTTGCCACATGTAAGCACTGTGTCTGACTGAGCGCCTCCAGGAGAGAGGCCCAAGCAAGACGCACCCCGAGGAGCGTCTTGACACATGTCAACACTGGGGCTGACAGAGGGCCTCCAGGAGAGAGGCCCAAGCAAGATGCGCCCCGAGGAGCGTCTTGCCACATGTAAACAATGGGTCTGACTGAGGGCCTCCAGGAGAGAAGCCCAGGCAAGACGCGCCCCGAGGAGCGTCTTGCCACATATCAACAATGGGTCTGACTGAGGGCCTCCATGAGAGAAGCCCAAGCAAGACGCGCCCAGAGGAGCGTCTTGTCACGTGTCAACACTGGGTCTGACTGAGCGTCTCCAGGAGAGAGGCCCCAGCAAGACGCGCCCCGAGGAGCGTCTTGCCTTATGTCAGCACTCGGTCTGACTGAGCGCCTCCAGGAGAGAGGCCCAAGCAAGACGCGCCCCGAGGAGCGTCTTGCCACATGTAAGCACTGGGTCTGACTGAGGGCCTCCAGGAGAGAGGCCCAAGCAAGACGCACCCCGAGGAGCGTCTTGACACATGTCAACACTGGGGCTGACAGAGGGCCTCCAGGAGAGAGGCCCAAGCAAGATGCGCCCCGAGGAGCGTCTTGCCACATGTCACCACTGGGTCTGACTGAGCGCCTCTAGGAGAGAGGCCCAAGCAAGACGCGCCCCGAGGAGCGTCTTGCCACATGTAAGCACTGGGTCTGACTGAGCGCCTCCAGGAGAGAGGCCCCAGCAAGACACGCCCCGAGGAGCGTTTTGCCTTATGTCAGCACTCGGTCTGACTGAGCGCCTCCAGGAGAGAGGCCCAAGCAAGACGCGTCCCGAGGAGTGTCTTGCCACATGTCAACAATGAGTCTGACTGAGGGCCTCCAGGAGAGAAGCCCAAGCAAGACGCGTCCCGAGGAGTGTCTTGCCACATGTCAACAATGGGTCTGACTGAGGGCCTCCAGGAGAGAAGCCCAAGCAAGACGCGCCCCGAGGAGCGTCTTGCCTTATGTCAGCACTCGGTCTGACTGAGCGCCTCCAGGAGAGAGGCCCAAGCAAGACGCGCCCCGAGGAGCGTCTTGCCACATGTCAACAATGGGTCTGACTGAGATCCTCCAAGAGAGAAGCCCAAGCAAGATGCGCCCCGAGGAGCGTCTTGCACCATGTCAACACTGAGTCTGACTGAGCACCTCCAGGAGAGAGGCCCAAGCAAGACTCGCCCCGAGGAGCGTCTTGCCACATATCAACAATGGGTCTGACTGAGGGCCTCCATGAGAGAAGCCCAAGCAAGACGCGCCCCGAGGAGCGTCTTGTCACGTGTCAACACTGGTTCTGACTGAGCGTCTCCAGGAGAGAGGCCCAAGCAAGACGCGCCCCGAGGAGCGTCTTGCCACATGTCACCACTGGGTCTGACTGAGCGCCTCCAGGAGAGAGGCCCAAGCAAGACGCGCCCCGAGGAGCGTCTTGCCACATGTAAGCACTGGGTCTGACTGAGCGCCTCCAGGAGAGAGGCCCCAGCAAGACGCGCCCCGAGGAGCGTCTTGCCTTATGTCAGCACTCGGTCTGACTGAGCGCCTCCAGGAGAGAGGCCCAAGCAAGACGCGCCCCGAGGAGCGTCTTGCCACATGTCAACAATGGGTCTGACTGAGGGCCTCCAGGAGAGAAGCCCAAGCAAGACGCGGCCCGGGGAGCGTCTTGCCACATGTCAACAATGGGTCTGACTGAGGGCCTCCAAGAGAGAAGCCCAAGCAAGACGCGCCCCGAGGAGCGTCTTGCCACATGTCAACAATGGGTCTGACTGAGGGCCTCCAGGAGAGAAGCCCAAGCAAGATGCGCCCAAAGGAGCGTCTTGCCACATGTAAACAATGGGTCTGACTGAGGGCCTCCAGGAGAGAAGCCCAAGCAAGACGCGCCCCGAGGAGCGTCTTGCCACATGTCAGCACTCGGTCTGACTGAGCGCCTCCAGGAGAGAGGCCCAAGCAAGACGCGCCCCGAGGAGCGTCTTGCCACATATCAACAATGGGTCTGACTGAGGGCCTCCATGAGAGAAGCCCAAGCAAGACGCGCCCCGAGGAGCGTCTTGCCACATGTCACCACTGGGTCTGACTGAGCGCCTCCAGGAGAGAGGCCCAAGCAAGACGCGCCCCGAGGAGCGTCTTGCCACGTGTCAACACTGGGTCTGACTGAGCGTCTCCAGGAGAGAGGCCCAAGCAAGATGCGCCCCGAGGAGCGTCTTGCCACATGTCACCACTGGGTCTGACTGAGCGCCTCCAGGAGAGAGGCCCAAGCAAGACGCGCCCCGAGGAGCGTCTTGCCACATGTAAGCACTGGGTCTGACTGAGCGCCTCCAGGAGAGAGGCCCAAGCAAGACGCACCCCGAGGAGCGTCTTGACACATGTCAACACTGGGGCTGACAGAGGGCCTCCAGGAGAGAGGCCCAAGCAAGACGCGCCCCGAGGAGCGTCTTGCCACATATCCACAATGGGTCTGACTGAGGGCCTCCATGAGAGAAGCCCATGCAAGACGCGCCCAGAGGAGCGTCTTGTCACGTGTCAACACTGGGTCTGACTGAGCGTCTCCAGGAGAGAGGCCCCAGCAAGACGCGCCCCGAGGAGCGTCTTGCCTTATGTCAGCACTCGGTCTGACTGAGCGCCTCCAGGAGAGAGGCCCAAGCAAGACGCGTCCCGAGGAGTGTCTTGCCACATGTCAACAATGAGTCTGACTGAGGGCCTCCAGGAGAGAAGCCCAAGCAAGACGCGTCCCGAGGAGTGTCTTGCCACATGTCAACAATGGGTCTGACTGAGGGCCTCCAGGAGAGAAGCCCAAGCAAGACGCGCCCCGAGGAGCGTCTTGCCTTATGTCAGCACTCGGTCTGACTGAGCGCCTCCAGGAGAGAGGCCCAAGCAAGACGCGCCCCGAGGAGCGTCTTGCCACATGTCAACAATGGGTCTGACTGAGATCCTCCAAGAGAGAAGCCCAAGCAAGATGCGCCCCGAGGAGCGTCTTGCACCATGTCAACACTGAGTCTGACTGAGCACCTCCAGGAGAGAGGCCCAAGCAAGACTCGCCCCGAGGAGCGTCTTGCCACATATCAACAATGGGTCTGACTGAGGGCCTCCATGAGAGAAGTCCAAGCAAGACGCGCCCCGAGGAGCGTCTTGTCACGTGTCAACACTGGTTCTGACTGAGCGTCTCCAGGAGAGAGGCCCAAGCAAGACGCGCCCCGAGGAGCGTCTTGCCACATGTCACCACTGGGTCTGACTGAGCGCCTCCAGGAGAGAGGCCCAAGCAAGACGCGCCCCGAGGAGCGTCTTGCCACATGTAAGCACTGGGTCTGACTGAGCGCCTCCAGGAGAGAGGCCCCAGCAAGACGCGCCCCGAGGAGCGTCTTGCCTTATGTCAGCACTCGGTCTGACTGAGCGCCTCCAGGAGAGAGGCCCAAGCAAGACGCGCCCCGAGGAGCGTCTTGCCACATGTCAACAATGGGTCTGACTGAGGGCCTCCAGGAGAGAAGCCCAAGCAAGACGCGGCCCGGGGAGCGTCTTGCCACATGTCAACAATGGGTCTGACTGAGGGCCTCCAAGAGAGAAGCCCAAGCAAGACGCGCACCGAGGAGCGTCTTGCACCATGTCAACACTGGGTCTGACTGAACACCTCCAGGAGAGAGGCCCAAGCAAGACTCGCCCCGAGGAGCGTCTTGCCACATATCAACAATGGGTCTGACTGAGGGCCTCTATGAGAGAAGCCCAAGCAAGACGCGCCCCGAGGAGCGTCTTGCCACATGGCAGCACTCGGTCTGACTGAGCGCCTCCAGGAGAGAGGCCCAAGAAAGACGCGCACTGAGGAGCGTCTTGCCACATATCAACAATGAGTCTGACTGAGGGCCTCCATGAGAGAAGCCCAAGCAAAACGCGCCCCGAGGAGCGTCTTGTCACATGTCACCACTGGTTCTGACTGAGCGCCTCCAGGAGAGAGGCCCAAGCAAGATGCGCCCCGAGGAGCGTCTTGCCACATGTCACCACTGGGTCTGACTGAGCGCCTCCAGGAGAGAGGCCCAAGCAAAACGCGCCCCGAGGAGCGTCTTGCCACATGTCAACAATGAGTCTGACTGAGGGCCTCCATGAGAGAAGCCCAAGCAAGACGCGCCCCGAGGAGCATCTTGCCACATGTCAGCACTCGGTCTGACTGAGCGACTCCAGGAGAGAGGCCCAAGCAAGACGCACCCCGAGGAGCGTCTTGACACATGTCAACACTGGGGCTGACAGAGGGCCTCCAGGAGAGAGGCCCAAGCAAGATGCGCCCCGAGGAGCGTCTTGCCACATGTCAACAATGGGTCTGACTGAGGGCCTCCAAGAGAGAAGCCCAAGCAAGACGCGCCCCGAGGAGCGTCTTGCACCATGTCAACACTGGGTCTGACTGAGCACCTCCAGGAGAGAGGCCCAAGCAAGACTCGCCCCGAGGAGCGTCTTGCCACATATCAACAATGGGTCCGACTGAGGGCCTCCATGAGAGAAGCCCAAGCAAGACGCACCCCGAGGAGCGTCTTGCCACATGTCAGCACTCGGTCTGACTGAGCGCCTCCAGGAGAGAGGCCCAAGCAAGACGCGCCCCGAGGAGCGTCTTGCCACATATCAACAATGGGTCTGACTGAGGGCCTCCATGAGAGAAGCCCAAGCAAGACGCGCCCCGAGGAGCGTCTTGTCACGTGTCAACACTGGGACTGACTGAGCGTCTCCAGGGGAGAGGCCCAAGCAAGACGCGCCCCGAGGAGCGTCTTGCCACATGTCACCACTGGGTCTGACTGAGCGCCTCTAGGAGAGAGGCCCAAGCAAGACGCGCCCCGAGGAGCATCTTGCCACATGTCAACAATGAGTCTGACTGAGGGCCTCCAGGAGAGAAGCCCAAGCAAGACGCGTCCCGAGGAGTGTCTCGCCACATGTCAGCACTCGGTCTGACTGAACGCCTCCAGGAGAGAAGCCCCAGCAAGACGCGCCCCGAGGAGCGTCTTGCCACATGAAGGCACTGGGTCTGACTGAGCGCCTCCAGGAGAGAGGCCCCAGCAAGACGCGCCCCGAGGAGCGTCTTGCCTTATGTCAGCACTCGGTCTGACTGAGCGCCTCCAGGAGAGAGGCCCAAGCAAGACGCGTCCCGAGGAGTGTCTTGCCACATGTCAACAATGAGTCTGACTGAGGGCCTCCAGGAGAGAAGCCCAAGCAAGACGCGTCCCGAGGAGTGTCTTGCCACATGTCAACAATGGGTCTGACTGAGGGCCTCCAGGAGAGAAGCCCAAGCAAGACGCGCCCCGAGGAGCGTCTTGCCACATGTCAGCACTCGGTCTGACTGAGCGCCTCCAGGAGAGAGGCCCAAGCAAGACGCACCCCGAGGAGCGTCTTGACACATGTCAACACTGGGGCTGACAGAGGGCCTCCAGGAGAGAGGCCCAAGCAAGATGCTCCCCGAGGAGCGTCTTGCCACATGTAAACAATGGGTCTGACTGAGGGCCTCCAGGAGAGAACCCCAAGCAAGACGCACCCCGAGGAGCGTCTTGCCACATGTCAGCACTCGGTCTGACTGAGCGCCTCCAGGACAGAGGCCCCAGCAAGACGCGCCCCGAGGAGCGTCTTGCCTTATGTCAGCACTCGGTCTGACTGAGCGCCTCCAGGAGAGAGGCCCAAGCAAGATGTGCCCCGAGGAGCGTCTTGCCACATGTCAACAATGGGTCTGACTGAGATCCTCCAAGAGGGAAGCCCAAGCAAGATGCGCCCCGAGGAGCGTCTTGCACCATGTCAACACTGGGTCTGACTGAGCACCTCCAGGAGAGAGGCCCAAGCAAGACTCGCCCCGAGGAGCGTCTTGCCACATATCAACAATGGGTCTGACTGAGGGCCTCCATGAGAGAAGCCCAAGCAAGACGCGCCCCGAGGAGCGTCTTGTCACGTGTCAACACTGGTTCTGACTGAGCGTCTCCAGGAGAGAGGCCCAAGCAAGACGCGCCCCGAGGAGCGTCTTGCCACATGTCACCACTGGGTCTGACTGAGCGCCTCCAGGAGAGAGGCCCAAGCAAGACGCGCCCCGAGGAGCGTCTTGCCACATGTAGGCACTGGGTCTGACTGAGCGCCTCCAGGAGAGAGGCCCCAGCAAGACGCGCCCCGAGGAGCGTCTTGCCTTATGTCAGCACTCGGTCTGACTGAGCGCCTCCAGGAGAGAGGCCCAAGCAAGACGCGCCCCGAGGAGCGTCTTGCCACATGTCAACAATGGGTCTGACTGAGGGCCTCCAGGAGAGAAGCCCAAGCAAGACGCGGCCCGGGGAGCGTCTTGCCACATGTCAACAATGGGTCTGACTGAGGGCCTCCAAGAGAGAAGCCCAAGCAAGACGCGCCCCGAGGAGCGTCTTGCACCATGTCAACACTGGGTCTGACTGAGCACCTCCAGGAGAGAGGCCCAAGCAAGACTCGCCCCGAGGAGCGTCTTGCCACATATCAACAATGGGTCTGACTGAGGGCCTCCATGAGAGAAGCCCAAGCAAGACGCGCCCCGAGGAGCGTCTTGCCACATGTCAGCACTCGGTCTGACTGAGCGCCTCCAGGAGAGAGGCCCAAGAAAGACGCGCCCCGAGGAGCGTCTTGCCACATATCAACAATGGGTCTGACTGAGGGCCTCCATGAGAGAAGCCCAAGCAAGACGCGCCCCGAGGAGCGTCTTGCCACATGTCACCACTGGGTCTGACTGAGCGCCTCTAGGAGAGAGGCCCAAGCAAGACGCGCCCCGAGGAGCATCTTGCCACATGTCAACAATGAGTCTGACTGAGGGCCTCCAGGAGAGAAGCCCAAGCAAGACGCGTCCCGAGGAGTGTCTCGCCACATGTCAGCACTCGGTCTGACTGAACGCCTCCAGGAGAGAAGCCCCAGCAAGACGCGCCCCGAGGAGCGTCTTGCCACATGTAAGCACTGGGTCTGACTGAGCGCCTCCAGGAGAGAGGCCCCAGCAAGACGCGCCCCGAGGAGCGTCTTGCCTTATGTCAGCACTCGGTCTGACTGAGCGCCTCCAGGAGAGAGGCCCAAGCAAGACGCGTCCCGAGGAGTGTCTTGCCACATGTCAACAATGAGTCTGACTGAGGGCCTCCAGGAGAGAAGCCCAAGCAAGACGCGTCCCGAGGAGTGTCTTGCCACATGTCAACAATGGGTCTGACTGAGGGCCTCCAGGAGAGAAGCCCAAGCAAGACGCGCCCCGAGGAGCGTCTTGCCACATGTCAACACTGGGGCTGACAGAGGGCCTCCAGGAGAGAGGCCCAAGCAAGATGCTCCCCGAGGAGCGTCTTGCCACATGTAAACAATGGGTCTGACTGAGGGCCTCCAGGAGAGAACCCCAAGCAAGACGCACCCCGAGGAGCGTCTTGCCACATGTCAGCACTCGGTCTGACTGAGCGCCTCCAGGACAGAGGCCCCAGCAAGACGCGCCCCGAGGAGCGTCTTGCCTTATGTCAGCACTCGGTCTGACTGAGCGCCTCCAGGAGAGAGGCCCAAGCAAGATGTGCCCCGAGGAGCGTCTTGCCACATGTCAACAATGGGTCTGACTGAGATCCTCCAAGAGGGAAGCCCAAGCAAGATGCGCCCCGAGGAGCGTCTTGCACCATGTCAACACTGGGTCTGACTGAGCACCTCCAGGAGAGAGGCCCAAGCAAGACTCGCCCCGAGGAGCGTCTTGCCACATATCAACAATGGGTCTGACTGAGGGCCTCCATGAGAGAAGCCCAAGCAAGACGCGCCCCGAGGAGCGTCTTGTCACGTGTCAACACTGGTTCTGACTGAGCGTCTCCAGGAGAGAGGCCCAAGCAAGACGCGCCCCGAGGAGCGTCTTGCCACATGTCACCACTGGGTCTGACTGAGCGCCTCCAGGAGAGAGGCCCAAGCAAGACGCGCCCCGAGGAGCGTCTTGCCACATGTAAGCACTGGGTCTGACTGAGCGCCTCCAGGAGAGAGGCCCCAGCAAGACGCGCCCCGAGGAGCGTCTTGCCTTATGTCAGCACTCGGTCTGACTGAGCGCCTCCAGGAGAGAGGCCCAAGCAAGACGCGCCCCGAGGAGCGTCTTGCCACATGTCAACAATGGGTCTGACTGAGGGCCTCCAGGAGAGAAGCCCAAGCAAGACGCGGCCCGGGGAGCGTCTTGCCACATGTCAACAATGGGTCTGACTGAGGGCCTCCAAGAGAGAAGCCCAAGCAAGACGCGCCCCGAGGAGCGTCTTGCACCATGTCAACACTGGGTCTGACTGAGCACCTCCAGGAGAGAGGCCCAAGCAAGACTCGCCCCGAGGAGCGTCTTGCCACATATCAACAATGGGTCTGACTGAGGGCCTCCATGAGAGAAGCCCAAGCAAGACGCGCCCCGAGGAGCGTCTTGCCACATGTCAGCACTCGGTCTGACTGAGCGCCTCCAGGAGAGAGGCCCAAGAAAGACGCGCCCCGAGGAGCGTCTTGCCACATATCAACAATGGGTCTGACTGAGGGCCTCCATGAGAGAAGCCCAAGCAAGACGCGCCCCGAGGAGCGTCTTGTCACATGTCACCACTGGTTCTGACTGAGCGCCTCCAGGAGAGAGGCCCAAGCAAGATGCGCCCCGAGGAGCGTCTTGCCACATGTCACCACTGGGTCTGACTGAGCGCCTCCAGGAGAGAGGCCCAAGCAAAACGCGCCCCAAGGAGCGTCTTGCCACATGTCAACAATGAGTCTGACTGAGGGCCTCCATGAGAGAAGCCCAAGCAAGACGCGCCCCTAGGAGCATCTTGCCACATGTCAGCACTCGGTCTGACTGAGCGACTCCAGGAGAGAGGCCCAAGCAAGACGCACCCCGAGGAGCGTCTTGACACATGTCAACACTGGGGCTGACAGAGGGCCTCCAGGAGAGAGGCCCAAGCAAGACACTCCCGAGGAGTGTCTTGCCACATGTCACCACTGGGTCTGACTGAGCGCCTCCAGGAGAGAGGCCCAAGCAAGACGCGCCCCGAGGAGCGTCATGCCACATGTCACTACTCAGTCTGACTGAGCGCCTCCAGGAGAGAGGCCCAAGCAAGACGCGCCCCGAGGAGCGTCTTACCACGTATCAACACTGGGTCTGATTGAGGGTCTCCAGGAGAGAGGCCCAAGCAACACGCGCCCCGAGGAGCGTCTTGCCACATGTCAACAATGGGTCTGACAGAGGGCCTCCAGGAGAGAGGCCCAAGCAAGACGCGCCCCGAGGAGCGTCTTGCCACGTGTCACCACTGGGTCTGATTGAGCGCCTCCAGGAGAGAGGCCACAGCAAGACTCGCCCCGAGGAGCATCTTGCCTTATGTCAGCACTCGGTCTGACTGAGCGCCTCCAGGAGAGAGGCCCAAGCAAGATGCGCCCCGAGGAGCGTCTTGCCACATGTCAACAATGGGTCTGACAGAGGGCCTCCAGGAGAGAGGCCCAAGCAAGACGTTCCTCGGGGCGCGTCTTGTCACATGTCAACACTGGGTCTGACTGAGGGCCTCCAGGAGAGAAGCCCAAGCAAGACGCGCCCCGAGGAGCGTCTTGCCACATGTCAGCACTCGGTCTGACTGAGCGCCTCCAGGAGAGAGGCCCAAGCAAGACGCACCCCAAGGAGCGTCTTGCCACATGTCAACAATGGGTCTGACTGAGGGCCTCCAGGAGAGAAGCCCAAGCAAGACGCGCCCCGAGGAGCATCTTGCCACATGTCAACACTGGGTCTGACTGAGCACCTCCAGGAGAGAGGCCCAAGCAAGACGCGCCCCGAGGAGCGTCTTGCCACATGTCAACACTGGGTCTGACAGAGGGCCTCCAGGAGAGAGGCCCAAGCAAGACGCGCCCCGAGGAGCGTCTTGCCACATGTCAACAATGGGTCTGAACTTAGGGCCTCCAGGACAGAAGCCCAAGCAAGACGCGCCCCGAGGAGCGTCTTGCCACAAGTCAGCACTCTGTCTGTCTGTGCTCCTCCAGGAGAGAGGCCCAAGCAAGACGCGCCCAGAGGAGCGTCTTGCCACATGTCAACAATGAGTCTGACTGAGGGCCTCCAGGAGAGAAGCCCAAGCAAGACGAGCCCTGAGGAGCGTCTTGCCACATGTCAGCACTCGGTCTGACTGAACGCCTCCAGGAGAGAAGCCCCAGCAAGACGCGCCCCGAGGAGCGTCTTGTCACATGACAACACTGGGTCTGACTGAGCGCCTCCAGGAGAGAAGCCCCAGCAAGACGCGCCCCGAGGAGCGTCTGGACACATGTCAGCACTCTGTCTGACTGTGCGCCTCCAGGAGAGAGGCCCCAAGCAAGATGCGCCCGGAGGAGCGTCTTGCCACATGTCAACAATGGGTCTGACAGAGGGCCTCCAGGAGAGAGGCCCAAGCAAGACGTTCCTCGGGGCGCGTCTTGTCACATGTCAACACTGGGTCTGACTGAGGGCCTCCAGGAGAGAAGCCCCAGCAAGACGCGCCCCGAGGAGCGTCTTGTCACATGACAACACTGGGTCTGACTGAGCGCCTCCAGGAGAGAAGCCCCAGCAAGACGCGCCCCGAGGAGCGTCTGGCCACATGTCAGCACTCTGTCTGACTGTGCGCCTCCAGGAGAGAGGCCCCAAGCAAGATGCGCCCCGAGGAGCGTCTTGCCACATGTCAACAATGGGTCTGACAGAGGGCCTCCAGGAGAGAGGCCCAAGCAAGACGTTCCTCGGGGCGCGTCTTGTCACATGTCAACACTGGGTCTGACTGAGGGCCTCCAGGAGAGAAGCCCAAGCAAGACGCGCCCCGAGGAGCGTCTTGCCACATGTCAGCACTCGGTCTGACTGAGCGCCTCCAGGAGAGAGGCCCAAGCAAGACGCACCCCAAGGAGCGTCTTGCCACATGTCAACAATGGGTCTGACTGAGGGCCTCCAGGAGAGAAGCCCAAGCAAGACGCGCCCCGAGGAGCGTCTTGCCACATGTCAACACTGGGTCTGACTGAGCACCTCCAGGAGAGAGGCCCAAGCAAGACGCGCCCCGAGGAGCGTCTTGCCACATGTCAACACTGGGTCTGACAGAGGGCCTCCAGGAGAGAGGCCCAAGCAAGACGCGCCCTGAGGAGCGTCTTGCCACATGTCAACAATGGGTCTGAACTTAGGGCCTCCAGGACAGAAGCCCAAGCAAGACGCGCCCCGAGGAGCGTCTTGCCACATGTCAACAATGGGTCTGAACTTAGGGCCTCCAGGACAGAAGCCCAAGCAAGACGCGCCCCGAGGAGCGTCTTGCCACAAGTCAGCACTCTGTCTGTCTGTGCTCCTCCAGGAGAGAGGCCCAAGCAAGACGCGCCCAGAGGAGCGTCTTGCCACATGTCAACAATGAGTCTGACTGAGGGCCTCCAGGAGAGAAGCCCAAGCAAGACGAGCCCCGAGGAGCGTCTTGCCACATGTCAGCACTCGGTCTGACTGAACGCCTCCAGGAGAGAAGCCCCAGCAAGACGCGCCCCGAGGAGCGTCTTGTCACATGACAACACTGGGTCTGACTGAGCGCCTCCAGGAGAGAAGCCCCAGCAAGACGCGCCCCGAGGAGCGTCTGGCCACATGTCAGCACTCTGTCTGACTGTGCGCCTCCAGGAGAGAGGCCCCAAGCAAGACGCGCCCCGAGGAGCGTCTTGCCACGTGTCAACACTGGGTCTGACTGAGCGCCTCCAGGAGAGAGGCCCAAGCAAGACGCGCCCCGAGGAGCGTCTTGCCACGTGTCACCACTGGGTCTGATTGAGCGCCTCCAGGAGAGAGGCCACAGCAAGACGCGCCCCGAGGAGCATCTTGCCTTATGTCAGCACTCGGTCTGACTGAGCGCCTCCAGGAGAGAGGCCCAAGCAAGATGCGCCCCGAGGAGCGTCTTGCTACATGTCAACAATGGGTCTGACAGAGGGCCTCCAGGAGAGAGGCCCAAGCAAGACGTTCCTCGGGGCGCGTCTTGTCACATGTCAACACTGGGTCTGACTGAGGGCCTCCAGGAGAGAAGCCCAAGCAAGACGCGCCCCGAGGAGCGTCTTGCCACATGTCAGCACTCGGTCTGACTGAGCGCCTCCAGGAGAGAGGCCCAAGCAAGACGCATCCCAAGGAGCGTCTTGCCACATGTCAACAATGGGTCTGACTGAGGGCCTCCAGGAGAGAAGCCCAAGCAAGACGCGCCCCGAGGAGCGTCTTGCCACATGTCAACACTGGGTCTGACTGAGCACCTCCAGGAGAGAGGCCCAAGCAAGACGCAACCCGAGGAGAGTCTTGCCACATGTCAACACTGGGTCTGACTGAGCACCTCCAGGAGAGAGGCCCAAGCAAGACGCGCCCTGAGGAGCGTCTTGCCACATGTCAACAATGGGTCTGAACTTAGGGCCTCCAGGACAGAAGCCCAAGCAAGACGCGCCCCGAGGAGCGTCTTGCCACAAGTCAGCACTCTGTCTGTCTGTGCTCCTCCAGGAGAGAGGCCCAAGCAAGACGCGCCCCGAGGAGCGTCTTGCCACATGTCAACAAAGAGTCTGACTGAGGGCCTCCAGGAGAGAAGCCCAAGCAAGACGAGCCCCGAGGAGCGTCTTGCCACATGTCAGCACTCGGTCTGACTGAACGCCTCCAGGAGAGAAGCCCCAGCAAGACGCGCCCCGAGGAGCGTCTTGTCACATGACAACACTGGGTCTGACTGAGCGCCTCCAGGAGAGAAGCCCCAGCAAGACGCGCCCCGAGGAGCGTCTGGCCACATGTCAGCACTCTGTCTGACTGTGCGCCTCCAGGAGAGAGGCCCCAAGCAAGACGCGCCCCGAGGAGCGTCTTGCCACGTGTCAACACTGGGTCTGACTGAGCGTCTCCAGGAGAGAGGCCCAAGCAAGATTCTCCCCGAGGAGCGTCTTGCCACATGTCACCACTGGGTCTGACTGAGCGCCTCCAGGAGAGAGGCCCAAGCAAGACGCGCCCCTAGGAGCGTCTTGCCACATGTAAGCACTGGGTCTGACTGAGCGCCTCCAGGAGAGAAGTCCCAGCAAGACGCGCCCCGAGGAGCGTCTTACCACATGTCAGCACTCGGTCTGACTGAACGCCTCCAGGAGAGAAGCCCAAGCAAGACGCGCCCCGAGGAGCTCCTTGCCACATGTCAGCACTCGGTCTGACTGAACGCCTCCAGGAGAGAAGCCCCAGCAAGACACACCCCGAGGAGCGTCTTGCCACATGTAAGCACTGGGTCTGACTGAGCGCCTCCAGGAGAGAGGCCCCAGCAAGACGTGCCCCGAGGAGCGTCTTGCCTTATGTCAGCACTCGGTCTGACTGAGCGCCTCCAGGAGAGAGGCCCAAGCAAGACACGCCCCGAGGAGCGTCTTGCCACATGTCAACAATGGGTCTGACTGAGGGCCTCCAGGAGAGAAGCCCAAGCAAGACGCGCCCCGAGGAGCGTCTTGCCACATGTCAACAATGGGTCTGACAGAGGGCCTCCAGGAGAGAGGCCCAAGCAATACGCGCCCCGAGGAGCATGTTGCCACATGTCACCACTGGGTCTGACTGAGCGCCTCCAGGAGAGAGACCCAAGCAAGACGCACCCCGAGGAGCGTCTTGCCACATGTCAACAATGGGTCTGACAGAGGGCCTCCAGGAGAGAGGCCCAAGCAAGACGCGCCCCGAGGAGCGTCTTACCACATGTCAACAATGGGTCTGACTGAACGCCTCCAAGAGAGAAGCCCAAGCAAGACGCGCCCCGAGGAGCTCCTTGCCACATGTCAGCACTGGGTCTGACTGACCACCTCCAGGAGAGAGGCCCCAAACAAGACGCGCCCCGAGGAGCATCTTGCCACATGTCAACAATGAGTCTGACTGAGGGCCTCCAGGAGAGAAGCCCAAGCAAGACGCGCCCCGAGGAGCTTCTTGCCACATGTCAGCACTCGGTCTGACTGAACGCCTCTAGGAGAGAAGCCCCAGCAAGACGCGCCCCGAGGAGCGTCTTGCCACATGTCAGCACTCGGTATGACTGAGCTCCTCCAGGAGAGAGGCCCAAGCAAGACACGCCCCGAGGAGCGTCTTGCCACATATCAACAATGGATCTGACTGAGGGCCTCCATGAGAGAAGCCCAAGCAAGACGCGCCCCGAGGAGCGTCTTGTCACATGTCACCACTGGGTCTGACTGAGCGCCTCCAGGAGAGAGGCCCAAGCAAGACGCGCCCCGAGGAGCGTCTTGCCACATGTCACCACTGGGTCTGACTGAGCGCCTCCAGGAGAGAGGCCCAAGCAAGACGCGTCCCGAGGAGCGTCTTGCCACATGTCAGCACTCGGTCTGACTGAACGCCTCCAGAAGAGAAGCCCCAGCAAGACGCGCCCCGAGGAGCGTCTTGCCACATGTAAGCACTGGGTCTGACTGAGCGCCTCCAGGAGAGAGGCCCCAGCAGGACGCGCCCCGAGGAGCGTCTTGCCACATGTCAGCAATCGGTCTGACTGAACGCCTCCAGGAGAGAAGCCCCAGCAAGACAAGCCCCGAGGAGCGTCTTGCCACATGTAATCACTGGGTCTGACTGAGCGCCTCCAGGAGAGAGGCCCCAGCAAGACGCGCCCCGAGGAGCGTCTTGCCTTATGTCAGCACTCGGTCTGACTGAGGGCCTCCAGGAGAGAAGCCCAAGCAAGACGCGCCCCGAGGAGCGTCTTGCCACATGTCAGCACTCGGTCTGACTGAGCGACTCCAGGAGAGAGGCCCAAGCAAGACGCACCCCGGGGAGCGTCTTGACACATGTCAACACTGGGGCTGACAGAGGGCCTCCAGGAGAGAGGCCCAAGCAAGATGCGCCCCGAGGAGCGTCTTGCCACATGTAAACAATGGGTCTGACTGAGGGCCTACAAGAGAGAAGCCCAAGCAAGACGCGCCCCGAGGAGCGTCTTGCGCCATGTCAACACTGGGTCTGACTGAGCACCTCCAGGAGAGAGGCCCAAGCAAGACTCGCCCCGAGGAGCGTCTTGCCACATATCAACAATGGGTCTGACTGAGGGCCTCCAGGAGAGAAGCCCAAGCAAGACGCGCCCTGAGGAGCGTCTTGCTGTATGTCAGCACTTGGTCTGACTGAGCGCCTCCAGGAGAGAGGCCCAAGCAAGACGCGCCCCGAGGAGCGTCTTGTCACATGTCAACACTGGGTCTGACTGAGCGCCTCCAGGAGAGAAGCCCCAGCAAGACGCGCCCCGAGGAGCGTCTGGCCACATGTCAGCACTCTGTCTGACTGTGCGCCTCCAGGAGAGAGGCCCCAAGCAAGACGCACCCCGAGGAGCGTCTTGCCACGTGTCAACACTGGGTCTGACTGAGCGTCTCCAGGAGAGAGGCCCAAGCAAGACGCGCCCCGAGGAGCGTCTTGCCACATGTCACCACTGGGTCTGACTGAGCGCCTCCAGGAGAGAGGCCCAAGCAAGACGCGCCCCGAGGAGCGTCTTGCCACATGTAAGCACTGGGTCTGACTGAGCGTCTCCAGGAGAGAAACCCCAGCAAGACGCGCCCCGAGGAGCGTCTTACCACATGTCAGCACTCGGTCTGACTGAACGCCTCCAGGAGAGAAGCCCGAGCAAGACGCGCCCCGAGGAGCTCCTTGCCACATGTCAGCACTCGGTCTGACTGAACGCCTCCAGGAGAGAAGCCCCAGCAAGACACACCCCGAGGAGCGTCTTGCCACATGTAAGCACTGGGTCTGACTGAGCGCCTCCAGGAGAGAGGCCCCAGCAAGACGCGCCCCGAGGAGCGTCTTGCCTTATGTCAGCACTCGGTCTGACTGTGCGCCTCCAGGAGAGAGGCCCAAGCAAGACGCGCCCCGAGGAGCGTCTTGCCACATGTCAACAATGGGTCTGACTGAGGGCCTCCAGGAGAGAAGCCCAAGCAAGACGCGCCCCGAGGAGCGTCTTGCCACATGTCAACAATGGGTCTGACTGAGGGCCTCCAAGAGAGAAGCCCAAGCAAGACGCGCCCCGAGGAGCTTCTTGCACCATGTAAACAATGGGTCTGACTGAGGGCCTCCAGGAGAAAAGCCCAAGCAAGACGCGCCCCGAGGAGCGTCTTGCCACATGTCAGCACTCGGTCTGACTGAGCGCCTCCAGGAGAGAGGCCCCAGCAAGACGCGCCCCGAGGAGCGTCTGGCCACATGTCAGCACTCTGTCTGACTGTGCGCCTCCAGGAGAGAGGCCCCAATCAAGACGCGCCCCGAGGAGCATCTTGCCACATGTCAACAATGAGTCTGACTGAGGGCCTCCAGGAGAGAAGCCCAAGCAAGACGCGCCCCGAGGAGCGTCTTGCCACATGTAAGCACTGGGTCTGACTGAGCGCCTCCAGGAGAGAAGCCCCAGCAAGACGCACCCCGAGGAGCTCCTTGCCACATGTCAGCACTCGGTCTGACTGAACGCCTCCAGGAGAGAAGCCCCAGCAAGACACACCCCGAGGAGCGTCTTGCCACATGTAAGCACTGGGTCTGACTGAGCGCCTCCAGGAGAGAGGCCCCAGCAAGACGCGCACCGAGGAGCGTCTTGCCTTATGTCAGCACTCAGTCTGACTGAGCGCCTCCAGGAGAGAAGCCCAAGCAAGATGCGCCCAAAGGAGCGTCTTGCCACATGTAAACAATGGGTCTGACTGAGGGCCTCCAGGAGAGAGGCCCAAGCAAGACGCGCCCCAAGGAGCGTCTTGCCACATGTCACCACTGGGTCTGACTGAGCGCCTCCAGGAGAGAGGCCCAAGCAAGACGCGCCCCGAGGAGCGTCTTGTCACGTGTCAACACTGGTTCTGACTGAGCGTCTCCAGGAGAGAAGCCCAAGCAAGACGCGCCCCGAGGAGCATCTTGTCACGTGTCAACACTGGTTCTGACTGAGCGTCTCCAGGAGAGAGGCCCAAGCAAGACGCGCCCCGAGGAGCGTCTTGCCACATGTAAGCACTGGGTCTGACTGAGCGCCTCCAGGAGAGAGGCCCCAGCAAGACGCGCCCCGAGGAGCGTCTTGCCTTATGTCAGCACTCTGTCTGACTGAGCGCCTCCAGGAGAGAGGCCCAAGCAAGACGCGCCCCGAGGAGCGTCTTGCCACATGTTAACAATGGGTCAGACTGAGGGCCTCCAGGAGAGAAGCCCAAGCAAGACGCGCCCCGGGGAGCGTCTTGCCACATGTCAACAATGGGTCTGACTGAGGGCCTCCAAGAGAGAAGCCCAAGCAAGACGCGCCCCGAGGAGCGTCTTGCACCATGTCAACACTGGGTCTGACTGAGCACCTCCAGGAGAGAGACCCAAGCAAGACTCGCCCCGAGGAGTGTCTTGCCACATATCAACAATGGGTCTGACTGAGGGCCTCCATGAGAGAAGCCCAAGCAAGACGCGCCCCGAGGAGCGTCTTGCCCCATGTCAGCACTCGGTCTGACTGAGCGCCTCCAGGAGAGAGGCCCAAGCAAGACGCGCCCCGAGGAGCGTCTTGCCACATATCAACAATGGGTCTGACTGAGGGCCTCCATGAGAGAAGCCCAAGCAAGACGCGCCCCGAGGAGCGTCTTGTCACATGTCAACAATGAGTCTGACTGAGGGCCTCGAGGAGAGAAGCCCAAGCAAGACGCGTCCCGAGAAGCGTCTTGCCACATGTCGGCACTCGGTCTGACTGAACGCCTCTAGGAGAGAAGCCCCAGCAAGACGCGCCCCGAGGAGCGTCTTGCCACATATCAACAATGGGGCTGACAGAGGGCCTCCAGGAGAGAGGCCCAAGCAAGACGCTCCCCGAGGAGTGTCTTGCCACATGTCACCACTGGGTCTGACTGAGCGCCTCCAGGAGAGAGGCCCAAGCAAGACGCGCCCCGAGGAGCGTCATGCCACATGTCACTACTCAGTCTGACTGAGCGCCTCCAGGAAAGAGGCCCAAGCAAGACGCACCCCGAGGAGCGTCTTACCACGTGTCAACACTGGGTCTGATTGAGGGCCTCCAGGAGAGAGGCCCAAGCAAGACGCGCCCCGAGGAGCGTCTTGCCACATGTCAACAATGGGTCTGACTGAGGGCCTCCAGGAGAGATGCCCAAGCAATACGCGCCCCGAGGAGCGTGTTGCCACATGTCACCACTGGGTCTGACTGAGCGCCTCCAGGAGAGAGGCCCAAGCAAGATGCGCCCCGAGGAGCGTCTTGCCACATGTCACTACTGGGTCTGACTGAGCGCCTCCAGGAGAGAGGCCCAAGCAAAACGCGCCCCGAGGAGCGTCTTGCCACATGTCAACAATGAGTCTGACTGAGGGCCTCGAGGAGAGAAGCCCAAGCAAGACGCGTCCCGAGAAGCGTCTTGCCACATGGCGGCACTCGGTCTGACTGAACGCCTCTAGGAGAGAAGCCCCAGCAAGACGCGCCCCGAGGAGCGTCTTGCCACATATCAACAATGGGGCTGACAGAGGGCCTCCAGGAGAGAGGCCCAAGCAAGACGCTCCCCGAGGAGCGTCTTGCCACATGTCACCACTGGGTCTGACTGAGCGCCTCCAGGAGAGAGGCCCAAGCAAGACGCGCCCCGAGGAGCGTCATGCCACATGTCACTACTCAGTCTGACTGAGCGCCTCCAGGAGAGAGGCCCAAGCAAGACGCGCCCCGAGGAGCGTCTTACCACGTGTCAACACTGGGTCTGATTGAGGGCCTCCAAGAGAGAGGCCCAAGCAAGACGCGCCCCGAGGAGCGTCTTGCCACATGTCAACAATGGGTCTGACAGAGGGCCTCCAGGAGAGATGCCCAAGCAATACGCGCCCCGAGGAGCGTGTTGCCACATGTCAACACTGGGTCTGACTGAGCGCCTCCAGGAGAGAGGCCCAAGCAAGACGCGCCCCGAGGAGCGTCTTGCCACGTGTAACCACTGGGTCTGATTGAGCGCCTCCAGGAGAGAGGCCACAGCAAGACGTGCCCCGAGGAGCATCTTGCCTTATGTCAGCACTCGGTCTGACTGAGCGCCTCCAGGAGAGAGGCCCAAGCAAGACGCACCCCAAGGAGCGTCTTGCCACATGTCAGCACTCGGTCTGACTGAGCGCCTCCAGGAGAGAGGCCCAAGCAAGACGCGCCCCGAGGAGTGTCTTGCCACATGTCAGCACTCGGTCTGACTGAGCGCCTCCAAGAGAGAGGCCCAAGCAAGATGCGCCCCGAGGAGCGTCTTGCCACATGTCAACAATGGGTCTGACTGAGGGCCTCCAGGAGAGAAGCCCAAGCAAGACGCGCCCTGAGGAGCGTCTTGCTGCATGTCAGCACTGGGTCTGACTGAGCGCCTCCAGGAGAGAGGCTCAAGCAAGACGCGCCCCGAGGAGCGTCTTGCCACATGTCAACAATGGGCCTGAACTTAGGGCCTCCAGGAGAGAAGCCCAAGCAAGACGCGCCCCGAGGAGCGTCTTGCCACATGTCAGCACTCTGTCTGTCTGTGCGCCTCCAGGAGAGAGGCCCAAGCAAGACGCGCCCCGAGGAGCGTCTTGCCACATGTCAACAATGAGTCTGACTGAGGGCCTCCAGGAGAGAAGCCCAAGCAAGATGCGCCCCGAGGAGCGTCTTGCCACATGTCAGCACTCGGTCTGACTGAACGCCTCCAGGAGAGAAGCCCCAGCAAGACGCGCCCCGAGGAGCGTCTTGTCACATGTCAACACTGGGTCTGACTGAGCGCCTCCAGGAGAGAAGCCCCAGCAAGACGCGCCCCGAGGAGCGTCTGGCCACATGTCAGCACTCTGTCTGACTGTGCGCCTCCAGGAGAGAGGCCCCAAGCAAGACGCGCCCCGAGGAGCTCCTTGCCTCATGTCAGCACTCGGTCTGACTGAACGCCTCCAGGAGAGAAGCCCCAGCAAGACACACCCCGAGGAGCGTCTTGCCACATGTAAGCACTGGGTCTGACTGAGCGCCTCCAGGAGAGAGGCCCCAGCAAGACGCGCCCCGAGGAGCGTCTTGCCTTATGTCAGCACTCGGTCTAAATGAGCGCCTCCATGAGAGAGGCCCAAGCAAGACGCACCCCGAGGAGCGTCTTGCCACATGTCAACAATGGGTCTGACTGAGGGCCTCCAGGAGAGAAGCCCAAGCAAGATGCGCCCCGAGGAGCGTCTTGCCACATGTAAACAATGGGTCTGACTGAGGGCCTCCAGGAGAAAAGCCCAAGCAAGACGCGCCCCGAGGAGCGTCTTGCCACATGTCAACACTCGGTCTGACTGAGATCCTCCAGGAGAGAGGCCCAAGCAAGACGCGCCCCGAGGAGCGTCTTGCCACATATCAACAATGGATCTGACTGAGGGCCTCCATGAGAGAAGCCCAAGCAAGACGCGCCCCGAGGAGCGTCTTGTCACATGTCACCACTGGGTCTGACTGAACGCCTCCAGGAGAGAGGCCCAAGCAAGACGCGCCCCGAGGAGCGTCTTGCCAACATGTCACCACTGGGTCTGACTGAGCGTCTCCAGGAGAGAGGCCCAAGCAAGACGCGCCCCGAGGAGCGTCTTGCCACATGTCAACAATGGGTTGACTGAGGGCCTCCATGAGAGAAGCCCAAGCAAGACGCGCCCTGAGGAGCGTCTTGCCACGTGTCAACACTGGGTCTGACTGAGCGTCTCCAGGAGAGAGGCCCAAGCAAGACGCGCCCCGAGGAGCGTCTTGCCACATGTCAGCACTGGGTCTGACTGAGCGCCTCCAGGAGAGAGGCCCAAGCAAGACGCGCCCCGAGGAGCGTCTTGCCACATGTAAGCACTGGGTCTGACTGAGCGCCTCCAGGAGAGAAGCCCCAGCAAGACGCGCCCCGAGGAGCGTCTTGCCACATGTCAGCACTCGGTCTGACTGAGCGCCTCCAGGAGAGAAGCCCAAGCAAGACGCGCCCCGAGGAGCGTCTTGCCACATGTCAGCACACGGTCTGACTGAACGCCTCCAGGAGAGAAGCCCCAGCAAGACACGCCCCGAGGAGCGTCTTGCCACATGTAAGCACTGGGTCTGACTGAGCGCCTCCAGGAGAGAGGCCCCAGCAAGACGCCCCCCGAGGAGCGTCTTGCCTTATGTCAGCACTCGGTCTGACTGAGCGCCTCCAGGAGAGAGGCCCAAGCAAGACGCGCCCCGCGGAGCGTCTTGCCACATGTCAACAATGGGTCTGACTGAGGGCCTCCAGGAGAGATGCCCAAGCAAGACGCGCCCCGAGGAGCGTCTTGCCTTATGTACGCACTCGGTCTGACTGAGCGCCTCCAGGAGAGAGGCCCAAGCAAGACGCGCCCCGAGGAGCGTCTTGCCAAATGTCAACAATGGGTCTGACTGAGGGCCTCCAGGAAAGAAGCCCAAGCAAGACGCGCCCCGAGGAGCGTCTTGCCACATGTCAACAATGGGTCTGACTGAGCACCTCCAGGAGAGAGGCCCAAGCAAGAAGTGCCCCGAGGAGCGTCTTGCCACATGTCACCACTGGGTCTGACTGAGCGCCTCCAGGAGAGAGGCCCAAGCAAGACGCGCCCCGAGGAGCGTCTTGCCACATGTCAACAATGGGTCTGACTGAGGGCCTCCAGGAGAGAAGCCCAAGCAAGACGCGTCCCGAGGAGCGTCTTGCCACATGTCAGCACTCGGTCTGACTGAACGCCTCCAGGAGAGAAGCCCCAGCAAGACGCGCCCCGAGGAGCGTCTTGCCACATGTAAGCACTGGGTCTGACTGAGCGCCTCCAGGAGAGAGGCCCAAGCAAGACGCGCCCCGAGGAGCGTCTTGCCACATGTCAACAATGGGTCTGACTGAGGGCCTCCAGGAGAGAAGCCCAAGCAAGATGCGCCCAAAGGAGCGTCTTGCCACATGTAAACAATGGGTCTGACTGAGGGCCTCCAGGAGAGAAGCCCAAGCAAGACGCGCCCCGAGGAGCGTCTTGCCACATGTCAGCACTCGGTCTGACTGAGCGCCTCCAGGAGAGAGGCCCAAGCAAGACGCGCCCCGAGGAGCGTCTTGCCACATATCAACAATGGGTCTGACTGAGGGCCTCCATGAGAGAAGCCCAAGCAAGACGCGCCCCGAGGAGCGTCTTGCCACATGTCACCACTGGGTCTGACTGAGCGCCTCCAGGAGAGAGGCCCAAGCAAGACGCGCCCCGAGGAGCGTCTTGCCACGTGTCAACACTGGGTCTGACTGAGCGTCTCCAGGAGAGAGGCCCAAGCAAGACGCGCCCCGAGGAGCGTCTTGCCACATGTCAACACTGGGGCTGACAGAGGGCCTCCAGGAGAGAGGCCCAAGCAAGATGCGCCCCGAGGAGCGTCTTGCCACATGTCACCACTGGGTCTGACTGAGCGCCTCTAGGAGAGAGGCCCAAGCAAGACGCGCCCCGAGGAGCGTCTTGCCACATGTAAGCACTGGGTCTGACTGAGCGCCTCCAGGAGAGAGGCCCCAGCAAGACGCGCCCCGAGGAGCGTCTTGCCTTATGTCAGCACTCGGTCTGACTGAGCGCCTCCAGGAGAGAGGCCCAAGCAAGACGCGTCCCGAGGAGTGTCTTGCCACATGTCAACAATGAGTCTGACTGAGGGCCTCCAGGAGAGAAGCCCAAGCAAGACGCGTCCCGAGGAGTGTCTTGCCACATGTCAACAATGGGTCTGACTGAGGGCCTCCAGGAGAGAAGCCCAAGCAAGACGCACCCCGAGGAGCGTCTTGCCACATGTCAGCACTCGGTCTGACTGAGCGCCTCAAGGAGAGAGGCCCAAGCAAGACGCACCCCGAGGAGCGTCTTGACACATGTCAACACTGGGGCTGACAGAGGGCCTCCAGGAGAGAGGCCCAAGCAAGATGCGCCCCGAGGAGCGTCTTGCCACATGTAAACAATGGGTCTGACTGAGGGCCTCCAGGAGAGAAGCCCAAGCAAGACGCGCCCCGAGGAGCGTCTTGCCACATGTCAGCACTCGGTCTGACTGAGCGCCTCCAGGAGAGAGGCCCAAGCAAGACGCGCCCCGAGGAGCGTCTTGCCACATATCAACAATGGGTCTGACTGAGGGCCTCCATGAGAGAAGCCCAAACAAGACGCACCCCGAGGAGCGTCTTGTCACGTGTCAACACTGGGTCTGACTGAGCGTCTCCAGGAGAGAGGCCCAAGCAAGACGCGCCCCGAGGAGCGTCTTGCCACATGTAAGCACTGGGTCTGACTGAGCACCTCCTGGAGAGAGGCCCCAGCAAGACGCGCCCCGAGGAGCGTCTTGCCTTATGTCAGCACTCGGTCTGACTGAGCGCCTCCAGGAGAGAGGCCCAAACAAGACGCGCCCCGAGGAGCGTCTTGCCACATGTCAACAATGGGTCTGACTGAGGGCCTCCAGGAGAAAGGCCCCAGCAAGATGTGCCCCGAGGAGCGTCTTGCCACATGTCACCACTGGGTCTGACTGAGCGCCTCCAGGAGAGAGGCCCAAGCAAGACGCGCCCCGAGGAGCGTCTTGCCACATGTCAACAATGGGTCTGACTGAGGGCCTCCAGGAGAGAAGCCCAAGCAAGACGCGTCCCGAGGAGCGTCTTGCCACATGTCAGCACTCGGTCTGACTGAACGCCTCCAGGAGAGAAGCCCCAGCAAGACGCGCCCCGAGGAGCGTCTTGCCACATGTAAGCACTGGGTCTGACTGAGCGCCTCCAGGAGAGAGGCCCAAGCAAGACGCGCCCCGAGGAGCGTCTTGCCACATGTCAACAATGGGTCTGACTGAGGGCCTCCAGGAGAGAAGCCCAAGCAAGATGCGCCCAAAGGAGCGTCTTGCCACATGTAAACAATGGGTCTGTCTGAGGGCCTCCAGGAGAGAAGCCCAAGCAAGACGCGCCCCGAGGAGCGTCTTGCCACGTGTCAACACTGGGTCTGACTGAGCGTCTCCAGGAGAGAGGCCCAAGCAAGACGCGCCCCGAGGAGCGTCTTGCCACATGTCACCACTGGGTCTGACTGAGCGCCTCCAGGAGAGAGGCCCAAGCAAGACGCGCCCCGAGGAGCGTCTTGCCACATGTAAGCACTGGGTCTGACTGAGCGCCTCCAGGAGAGAGGCCCAAGCAAGACGCACCCCGAGGAGCGTCTTGACACATGTCAACACTGGGGCTGACAGAGGCCCTCCAGGAGAGAGGCCCAAGCAAGATGCGCCCCGAGGAGCGTCTTGCCACATGTCACCACTGGGTCTGACTGAGCGCCTCTAGGAGAGAGGCCCAAGCAAGACGCGCCCCGAGGAGCGTCTTGCCACATGTAAGCACGGGGTCTGACTGAGCGCCTCCAGGAGAGAGGCCCCAGCAAGACACGCCCCGAGGAGCGTCTTGCCTTATGTCAGCACTCGGTCTCACTGAGCGCCTCCAGGAGAGAGGCCCAAGCAAGACGTGTCCCGAGGAGTGTCTTGCCACATGTCAACAATGAGTCTGACTGAGGGCCTCCAGGAGAGAAGCCCAAGCAAGACGCGTCCCGAGGAGTGTCTTGCCACATGTCAACAATGGGTCTGACTGAGGGCCTCCAGGAGAGAAGCCCAAGCAAGACGCGCCCCGAGGAGCGTCTTGCCACATGTCAGCACTCGGTCTGACTGAGCGCCTCCAGGAGAGAGGCCCAAGCAAGACGCACCCCGAGGAGCGTCTTGACACATGTCAACACTGGGGCTGACAGAGGGCCTCCAGGAGAGAGGCCCAAGCAAGATGCGCCCCGAGGAGCGTCTTGCCACATGTAAACAATGGGTCTGACTGAGGCCCTCCAGGAGAGAAGCCCAAGCAAGACGCGCCCCGAGGAGCGTCTTGCCACATGTCAGCACTCGGTCTGACTGAGCGCCTCCAGGAGAGAGGCCCAAGCAAGACGCGCCCCGAGGAGCGTCTTGCCACATATCAACAATGGGTCTGACTGAGGGCCTCCATGAGAGAAGCCCAAACAAGACGCGCCCCGAGGAGCGTCTTGTCACGTGTCAACACTGGGTCTGACTGAGCGTCTCCAGGAGAGAGGCCCAAGCAAGACGCGCCCCGAGGAGCGTCTTGCCACATGTAAGCACTGGGTCTGACTGAGCACCTCCTGGAGAGAGGCCCCAGCAAGACGCACCCCGAGGAGCGTCTTGCCTTATGTCAGCACTCGGTCTGACTGAGCGCCTCCAGGAGAGAGGCCCAAGCAAGACGCGCCCCGAGGAGCGTCTTGCCACATGTCAACAATGGGTCTGACTGAGGGCCTCCAGGAGAGAAGCCCAAGCAAGACGCTCCCCGAGGAGCGTCTTGCCACATGTCAACAATGGGTCTGACTGAGCGCCTCCAGGAGAGAGGCCCAAGCAAGATGTGCCCCGAGGAGCGTTTTGCCACATGTAAGCACTGGGTCTGACTGAGCGCCTCCAGGAGAGAGGCCCAAGCAAGACGCGCCCCGAGGAGCGTCTTGCCACATGTCAACAATGGGTCTGACTGAGGGCCTCCAGGAGAGAAGCCCAAGCAAGATGCGCCCAAAGGAGCGTCTTGCCACATGTAAACAATGGGTCTGACTGAGGGCCTCCAGGAGAGAAGCCCAAGCAAGACGCGCCCCGAGGCGCGTCTTGCCACATGTAAGCACTGTGTCTGACTGAGCGCCTCCAGGAGAGAGGCCCAAGCAAGACGCGCCCCGAGGAGCGTCTTGCCACATATCAACAATGGGTCTGACTGAGGGCCTCCATGAGAGAAGCCCAAGCAAGACGCGCCCAGAGGAGCGTCTTGTCACGTGTCAACACTGGGTCTGACTGAGCGTCTCCAGGAGAGAGGCCCCAGCAAGACGCGCCCCGAGGAGCGTCTTGCCTTATGTCAGCACTCGGTCTGACTGAGCGCCTCCAGGAGAGAGGCCCAAGCAAGACGCGCCCCGAGGAGCGTCTTGCCACATGTAAGCACTGGGTCTGACTGAGGGCCTCCAGGAGAGAGGCCCAAGCAAGACGCACCCCGAGGAGCGTCTTGACACATGTCAACACTGGGGCTGACAGAGGGCCTCCAGGAGAGAGGCCCAAGCAAGACTCGCCCCGAGGAGCGTCTTGCCACATATCAACAATGGGTCTGACTGAGGGCCTCTATGAGAGAAGCCCAAGCAAGACGCGCCCCGAGGAGCGTCTTGCCACATGTCAGCACTCGGTCTGACTGAGCGCCTCCAGGAGAGAGGCCCAAGAAAGACGCGCCCCGAGGAGCGTCTTGCCACATATCAACAATGGGTCTGACTGAGGGCCTCCATGAGAGAAGCCCAAGCAAGACGCGCCCCGAGTAGCGTCTTGCCACATGTCAACAATGGGTCTGACTGAGGGCCTCCAGGAGAGAAGCCCAAGCAAGACGCGTGCCGAGGAGCGTCTTGCCACATGTCAGCACTCGGTCTGACTGAACGCCTCCAGGAGAGAAGCCCAAGCAAGATGTGCCCCGAGGAGCGTCTTGCCACATGTCACCACTGGGTCTGACTGAGCGCCTCCAGGAGAGAGGCCCAAGCAAGACGCGCCCCGAGTAGCGTCTTGCCACATGTCAACAATGGGTCTGACTGAGGGCCTCCAGGAGAGAAGCCCAAGCAAGACGCGTCCCGAGGAGCGTCTTGCCACATGTCAGCACTCGGTCTGACTGAACGCCTCCAGGAGAGAATCCCCAGCAAGACGCGCCCCGAGGAGCGTCTTGCCACATGTAAGCACTGGGTCTGACTGAGCGCCTCCAGGAGAGAGGCCCAAGCAAGACGCGCCCCGAGGAGCGTCTTGCCACATGTCAACAATGGGTCTGACTGAGGGCCTCCAGGAGAGAAGCCCAAGCAAGATGCGCCCAAAGGAGCGTCTTGCCACATGTAAACAATGGGTCTGACTGAGGGCCTCCAGGAGAGAAGCCCAAGCAAGACGCGCCCCGAGGAGCGTCTTGCCACATGTCAGCACTCGGTCTGACTGAGCGCCTCCAGGAGAGAGGCCCAAGCAAGACGTGCCCCGAGGAGCGTCTTGCCACATATCAACAATGGGTCTGACTGAGGGCCTCCATGAGAGAAGCCCAAGCAAGACGCGCCCCGAGGAGCGTCTTGCCACATGTCACCACTGGGTCTGACTGAGCGCCTCCAGGAGAGAGGCCCAAGCAAGACGCGCCCCGAGGAGCGTCTTGCCACGTGTCAACACTGGGTCTGACTGAGCGTCTCCAGGAGAGAGGCCCAAGCAAGATGCGCCCCGAGGAGCGTCTTGCCACATGTCACCACTGGGTCTGACTGAGCGCCTCCAGGAGAGAGGCCCAAGCAAGACGCGCCCCGAGGAGCGTCTTGCCACATGTAAGCACTGGGTCTGACTGAGCGCCTCCAGGAGAGAGGCCCAAGCAAGACGCACCCCGAGGAGCGTCTTGACACATGTCAACACTGGGGCTGACAGAGGGCCTCCAGGAGAGAGGCCCAAGCAAGACGCGCCCCGAGGAGCGTCTTGCCACATATCAACAATGGGTCTGACTGAGGGCCTCCATGAGAGAAGCCCAAGCAAGACGCGCCCAGAGGAGCGTCTTGTCACGTGTCAACACTGGGTCTGACTGAGCGTCTCCAGGAGAGAGGCCCCAGCAAGACGCGCCCCGAGGAGCGTCTTGCCTTATGTCAGCACTCGGTCTGACTGAGCGCCTCCAGGAGAGAGGCCCAAGCAAGACGCGCCCCGAGGAGCGTCTTGCCACATGTAAGCACTGGGTCTGACTGAGCGCCTCCAGGAGAGAGGCCCAAGCAAGACGCACCCCGAGGAGCGTCTTGACACATGTCAACACTGGGGCTGACAGAGGGCCTCCAGGAGAGAGGCCCAAGCAAGATGCGCCCCGAGGAGCGTCTTGCCACATGTCACCACTCGGTCTGACTGAGCGCCTCTAGGAGAGAGGCCCAAGCAAGACGCGCCCCGAGGAGCGTCTTGCCACATGTAAGCACTGGGTCTGACTGAGCGCCTCCAGGAGAGAGGCCCCAGCAAGACACGCCCCGAGGAGCGTCTTGCCTTATGTCAGCACTCGGTCTGACTGAGCGCCTCCAGGAGAGAGGCCCAAGCAAGACGCGTCCCGAGGAGTGTCTTGCCACATGTCACCACTGGGTCTGACTGAACGCCTCCAGGAGAGAGGCCCAAGCAAGACGCGCCCCGAGGAGCGTCTTGCCAACATGTCACCACTGGGTCTGACTGAGCGTCTCCAGGAGAGAGGCCCAAGCAAGACGCGCCCCGAGGAGCGTCTTGCCACATGTCAACAATGGGTCTGACTGAGGGCCTCCATGAGAGAAGCCCAAGCAAGACGCGCCCCGAGGAGCGTCTTGCCACGTGTCAACACTGGGTCTGACTGAGCGTCTCCAGGAGAGAGGCCCAAGCAAGACGCGCCCCGAGGAGCGTCTTGCCACATGTCAGCACTGGGTCTGACTGAGCACCTCCAGGAGAGAGGCCCAAGCAAGACGCGCCCCGAGGAGCGTCTTGCCACATGTAAGCACTGGGTCTGACTGAGCGCCTCCAGGAGAGAAGCCCCAGCAAGACGCGCCCCGAGGAGCGTCTTGCCACATGTCAGCACTCGGTCTGACTGAGCGCCTCCAGGAGAGAAGCCCAAGCAAGACGCGCCCCGAGGAGCGTCTTGCCACATGTCAGCACACGGTCTGACTGAACGCCTCCAGGAGAGAAGCCCCAGCAAGACACGCCCCGAGGAGCGTCTTGCCACATGTAAGCACTGGGTCTGACTGAGCGCCTCCAGGAGAGAGGCCCCAGCAAGACGCCCCCCGAGGAGCGTCTTGCCTTATGTCAGCACTCGGTCTGACTGAGCGCCTCCAGGAGAGAGGCCCAAGCAAGACGCGCCCCACGGAGCGTCTTGCCACATGTCAACAATGGGTCTGACTGAGGGCCTCCAGGAGAGAAGCCCAAGCAAGACGCGCCCCGAGGAGCGTCTTGCCTTATGTACGCACTCGGTCTGACTGAGCGCCTCCAGGAGAGAGGCCCAAGCAAGACGCGCCCCGAGGAGCGTCTTGCCACATGTCAACAATGGGTCTGACTGAGGGCCTCCAGGAAAGAAGCCCAAGCAAGACGCGCCCCGAGGAGCGTCTTGCCACATGTCAACAATGGGTCTGACTGAGCGCCTCCAGGAGAGAGGCCCAAGCAAGATGTGCCCCGAGGAGCGTCTTGCCACATGTCACCACTGGGTCTGACTGAGCGCCTCCAGGAGAGAGGCCCAAGCAAGACGCGCCCCGAGGAGCGTCTTGCCACATGTCAACAATGGGTCTGACTGAGGGCCTCCAGGAGAGAAGCCCAAGCAAGACGCGTCCCGAGGAGCGTCTTGCCACATGTCAGCACTCGGTCTGACTGAACGCCTCCAGGAGAGAAGCCCCAGCAAGACGCGCCCCGAGGAGCGTCTTGCCACATGTAAGCACTGGGTCTGACTGAGCGCCTCCAGGAGAGAGGCCCAAGCAAGACGCGCCCCGAGGAGCGTCTTGCCACATGTCAACAATGGGTCTGACTGAGGGCCTCCAGGAGAGAAGCCCAAGCAAGATGCGCCCAAAGGAGCGTCTTGCCACATGTAAACAATGGGTCTGACTGAGGGCCTCCAGGAGAGAAGCCCAAGCAAGACGCGCCCCGAGGAGCGTCTTGCCACATGTCAGCACTCGGTCTGACTGAGCGCCTCCAGGAGAGAGGCCCAAGCAAGACGCGCCCCGAGGAGCGTCTTGCCACATGTAAGCACTGGGTCTGACTGAGCGCCTCCAGGAGAGAGGCCCAAGCAAGACGCACCCCGAGGAGCGTCTTGACACATGTCAACACTGGGGCTGACAGAGGGCCTCCAGGAGAGAGGCCCAAGCAAGACGCGCCCCGAGGAGCGTCTTGCCAAATATCAACAATGGGTCTGACTGAGGGCCTCCATGAGAGAAGCCCAAGCAAGACGCGCCCAGAGGAGCGTCTTGTCACGTGTCAACACTGGGTCTGACTGAGCGTCTCCAGGAGAGAGGCCCCAGCAAGACGCGCCCCGAGGAGCGTCTTGCCTTATGTCAGCACTCGGTCTGACTGAGCGCCTCCAGGAGAGAGGCCCAAGCAAGACGCGCCCCGAGGAGCGTCTTGCCACATGTAAGCACTGGGTCTGACTGAGCGCCTCCAGGAGAGAGGCCCAAGCAAGACGCACCCCGAGGAGCGTCTTGACACATGTCAACACTGGGGCTGACAGAGGGCCTCCAGGAGAGAGGCCCAAGCAAGATGCGCCCCGAGGAGCGTCTTGCCACATGTCACCACTCGGTCTGACTGAGCGCCTCTAGGAGAGAGGCCCAAGCAAGACGCGCCCCGAGGAGCGTCTTGCCACATGTAAGCACTGGGTCTGACTGAGCGCCTCCAGGAGAGAGGCCCCAGCAAGACACGCCCCGAGGAGCGTCTTGCCTTATGTCAGCACTCGGTCTGACTGAGCGCCTCCAGGAGAGAGGCCCAAGCAAGACGCGTCCCGAGGAGTGTCTTGCCACATGTCACCACTGGGTCTGACTGAACGCCTCCAGGAGAGAGGCCCAAGCAAGACGCGCCCCGAGGAGCGTCTTGCCAACATGTCACCACTGGGTCTGACTGAGCGTCTCCAGGAGAGAGGCCCAAGCAAGACGCGCCCCGAGGAGCGTCTTGCCACATGTCAACAATGGGTCTGACTGAGGGCCTCCATGAGAGAAGCCCAAGCAAGACGCGCCCCGAGGAGCGTCTTGCCACGTGTCAACACTGGGTCTGACTGAGCGTCTCCAGGAGAGAGGCCCAAGCAAGACGCGCCCCGAGGAGCGTCTTGCCACATGTCAGCACTGGGTCTGACTGAGCACCTCCAGGAGAGAGGCCCAAGCAAGACGCGCCCCGAGGAGCGTCTTGCCACATGTAAGCACTGGGTCTGACTGAGCGCCTCCAGGAGAGAAGCCCCAGCAAGACGCGCCCCGAGGAGCGTCTTGCCACATGTCAGCACTCGGTCTGACTGAGCGCCTCCAGGAGAGAAGCCCAAGCAAGACGCGCCCCGAGGAGCGTCTTGCCACATGTCAGCACACGGTCTGACTGAACGCCTCCAGGAGAGAAGCCCCAGCAAGACACGCCCCGAGGAGCGTCTTGCCACATGTAAGCACTGGGTCTGACTGAGCGCCTCCAGGAGAGAGGCCCCAGCAAGACGCCCCCCGAGGAGCGTCTTGCCTTATGTCAGCACTCGGTCTGACTGAGCGCCTCCAGGAGAGAGGCCCAAGCAAGACGCGCCCCACGGAGCGTCTTGCCACATGTCAACAATGGGTCTGACTGAGGGCCTCCAGGAGAGAAGCCCAAGCAAGACGCGCCCCGAGGAGCGTCTTGCCTTATGTACGCACTCGGTCTGACTGAGCGCCTCCAGGAGAGAGGCCCAAGCAAGACGCGCCCCGAGGAGCGTCTTGCCACATGTCAACAATGGGTCTGACTGAGGGCCTCCAGGAAAGAAGCCCAAGCAAGACGCGCCCCGAGGAGCGTCTTGCCACATGTCAACAATGGGTCTGACTGAGCGCCTCCAGGAGAGAGGCCCAAGCAAGATGTGCCCCGAGGAGCGTCTTGCCACATGTCACCACTGGGTCTGACTGAGCGCCTCCAGGAGAGAGGCCCAAGCAAGACGCGCCCCGAGGAGCGTCTTGCCACATGTCAACAATGGGTCTGACTGAGGGCCTCCAGGAGAGAAGCCCAAGCAAGACGCGTCCCGAGGAGCGTCTTGCCACATGTCAGCACTCGGTCTGACTGAACGCCTCCAGGAGAGAAGCCCCAGCAAGACGCGCCCCGAGGAGCGTCTTGCCACATGTAAGCACTGGGTCTGACTGAGCGCCTCCAGGAGAGAGGCCCAAGCAAGACGCGCCCCGAGGAGCGTCTTGCCACATGTCAACAATGGGTCTGACTGAGGGCCTCCAGGAGAGAAGCCCAAGCAAGATGCGCCCAAAGGAGCGTCTTGCCACATGTAAACAATGGGTCTGACTGAGGGCCTCCAGGAGAGAAGCCCAAGCAAGACGCGCCCCGAGGAGCGTCTTGCCACATGTCAGCACTCGGTCTGACTGAGCGCCTCCAGGAGAGAGGCCCAAGCAAGACGCGCCCCGAGGAGCGTCTTGCCACATATCAACAATGGGTCTGACTGAGGGCCTCCATGAGAGAAGCCCAAGCAAGACGCGCCCCGAGGAGCGTCTTGCCACATGTCACCACTGGGTCTGACTGAGCGCCTCCAGGAGAGAGGCCCAAGCAAGACGCGCCCCGAGGAGCGTCTTGCCACGTGTCAACACTGGGTCTGACTGAGCGTCTCCAGGAGAGAGGCCCAAGCAAGACGCGCCCCGAGGAGCGTCTTGCCACATGTCAACACTGGGGCTGACAGAGGGCCTCCAGGAGAGAGGCCCAAGCAAGATGCGCCCCGAGGAGCGTCTTGCCACATGTCACCACTGGGTCTGACTGAGCGCCTCTAGGAGAGAGGCCCAAGCAAGACGCGCCCCGAGGAGCGTCTTGCCACATGTAAGCACTGGGTCTGACTGAGCGCCTCCAGGAGAGAGGCCCCAGCAAGACGCGCCCCGAGGAGCGTCTTGCCTTATGTCAGCACTCGGTCTGACTGAGCGCCTCCAGGAGAGAGGCCCAAGCAAGACGCGTCCCGAGGAGTGTCTTGCCACATGTCAACAATGAGTCTGACTGAGGGCCTCCAGGAGAGAAGCCCAAGCAAGACGCGTCCCGAGGAGTGTCTTGCCACATGTCAACAATGGGTCTGACTGAGGGCCTCCAGGAGAGAAGCCCAAGCAAGACGCACCCCGAGGAGCGTCTTGCCACATGTCAGCACTCGGTCTGACTGAGCGCCTCAAGGAGAGAGGCCCAAGCAAGACGCACCCCGAGGAGCGTCTTGACACATGTCAACACTGGGGCTGACAGAGGGCCTCCAGGAGAGAGGCCCAAGCAAGATGCGCCCCGAGGAGCGTCTTGCCACATGTAAACAATGGGTCTGACTGAGGGCCTCCAGGAGAGAAGCCCAAGCAAGACGCGCCCCGAGGAGCGTCTTGCCACATGTCAGCACTCGGTCTGACTGAGCGCCTCCAGGAGAGAGGCCCAAGCAAGACGCGCCCCGAGGAGCGTCTTGCCACATATCAACAATGGGTCTGACTGAGGGCCTCCATGAGAGAAGCCCAAACAAGACGCGCCCCGAGGAGCGTCTTGTCACGTGTCAACACTGGGTCTGACTGAGCGTCTCCAGGAGAGAGGCCCAAGCAAGACGCGCCCCGAGGAGCATCTTGCCACATGTAAGCACTGGGTCTGACTGAGCACCTCCTGGAGAGAGGCCCCAGCAAGACGCGCCCCGAGGAGCGTCTTGCCTTATGTCAGCACTCGGTCTGACTGAGCGCCTCCAGGAGAGAGGCCCAAACAAGACGCGCCCCGAGGAGCGTCTTGCCACATGTCAACAATGGGTCTGACTGAGGGCCTCCAGGAGAAAGGCCCCAGCAAGATGTGTCCCGAGGAGCGTCTTGCCACATGTCACCACTGGGACTGACTGAGCGCCTCCAGGAGAGATGCCCAAGCAAGACGCGCCCCGAGGAGCGTCTTGCCACATGTCAACAATGGGTCTGACTGAGGGCCTCCAGGAGAGAAGCCCAAGCAAGACGCGCCCCGAGGAGCGTCTTGCCACATGTCAACACTGGGGCTGACAGAGGGCCTCCAGGAGAGAGGCCCAAGCAAGATGCGCCCCGAGGAGCGTCTTGCCACATGTAAGCACTGGGTCTGACTGAGCGCCTCTAGGAGAGAGGCCCAAGCAAGACGCGCCCCGAGGAGCGTCTTGCCACATGTAAGCACTGGGTCTGACTGAGCGCCTCCAGGAGAGAGGCCCAAGCAAGACGCGCCCCGAGCAGCGTCTTGCCACATGTAAGCACTGGGTCTGACTGAGGGCCTCCAGGAGAAAGGCCCCAGCAAGATGTGCCCCGAGGAGCGTCTTGCCACATGTCACCACTGGGTCTGACTGAGCGCCTCCAGGAGAGAGGCCCAAGCAAGACGCGCCCCGAGGAGCGTCTTGCCACATGTCAACAATGGGTCTGACTGAGGGCCTCCAGGAGAGAAGCCCAAGCAAGACGCGTCCCGAGGAGCGTCTTGCCACATGTCAGCACTCGGTCTGACTGAACGCCTCCAGGAGAGAAGCCCCAGCAAGACGCGCCCCGAGGAGCGTCTTGCCACATGTAAGCACTGGGTCTGACTGAGCGCCTCCAGGAGAGAGGCCCAAGCAAGACGCGCCCCGAGGAGCGTCTTGCCACATGTCAACAATGGGTCTGACTGAGGGCCTCCAGGAGAGAAGCCCAAGCAAGATGCGCCCAAAGGAGCGTCTTGCCACATGTAAACAATGGGTCTGACTGAGGGCCTCCAGGAGAGAAGCCCAAGCAAGACGCGCCCCGAGGAGCGTCTTGCCACGTGTCAACACTGGGTCTGACTGAGCGTCTCCAGGCGAGAGGCCCAAGCAAGACGCGCCCCGAGGAGCGTCTTGCCACATGTCACCACTGGGTCTGACTGAGCGCCTCCAGGAGAGAGGCCCAAGCAAGACGCGCCCCGAGGAGCGTCTTGCCACATGTAAGCACTGGGTCTGACTGAGCGCCTCCAGGAGAGAGGCCCAAGCAAGACGCACCCCGAGGAGCGTCTTGACACATGTCAACACTGGGGCTGACAGAGGGCCTCCAGGAGAGAGGCCCAAGCAAGATGCGCCCCGAGGAGCGTCTTGCCACATGTCACCACTGGGTCTGACTGAGCGCCTCTAGGAGAGAGGCCCAAGCAAGACGCGCCCCGAGGAGCGTCTTGCCACATGTAAGCACTGGGTCTGACTGAGCGCCTCCAGGAGAGAGGCCCCAGCAAGACACGCCCCGAGGAGCGTCTTGCCTTATGTCAGCACTCGGTCTGACTGAGCGCCTCCAGGAGAGAGGCCCAAGCAAGACGTGTCCCGAGGAGTGTCTTGCCACATGTCAACAATGGGTCTGACTGAGGACCTCAAGGAGAGAAGCCCAAGCAAGACGCGCCCCGAGGAGCGTCTTGCCACATGTCAGCACTCGGTCTGACTGAGCGCCTCCAGGAGAGAGGCCCAAGCAAGACGCACCCCGAGGAGCGTCTTGACACATGACAACACTGGGGCTGACAGAGGGCCTCCAGGAGAGAGGCCCAAGCAAGATGCGCCCCGAGGAGCGTCTTGCCACATGTAAACAATGGGTCTGACTGAGGGCCTCCAGGAGAGAAGCCCAAGCAAGACGCGCCCCGAGGAGCGTCTTGCCACATGTCAGCACTCGGTCTGACTGAGCGCCTCCAGGAGAGAGGCCCAAGCAAGACGCGCCCCGAGGAGCGTCTTGCCACATATCAACAATGGGTCTGACTGAGGGCCTCCATGAGAGAAGCCCAAACAAGACGCGCCCCGAGGAGCGTCTTGTCACGTGTCAACACTGGGTCTGACTGAGCGTCTCCAGGAGAGAGGCCCAAGCAAGACGCGCCCCGAGGAGCGTCTTGCCACATGTAAGCACTGGGTCTGACTGAGCACCTCCTGGAGAGAGGCCCCAGCAAGACGCACCCCGAGGAGCGTCTTGCCTTATGTCAGCACTCGGTCTGACTGAGCGCCTCCAGGAGAGAGGCCCAAGCAAGACGCGCCCCGAGGAGCGTCTTGCCACATGTCAACAATGGGTCTGACTGAGGGCCTCCAGGAGAGAAGCCCAAGCAAGACACACCCCGAGGAGCGTCTTGCCACATGTAAGCACTGGGTCTGACTGAGCGCCTCCAGGAGAGAGGCCCCAGCAAGACGCGCCCCGAGGAGCGTCTTGCCTTATGTCAGCACTCGGTCTAAATGAGCGCCTCCATGAGAGAGGCCCAAGCAAGACGCACCCCGAGGAGCGTCTTGCCACATGTCAACAATGGGTCTGACTGAGGGCCTCCAGGAGAGAAGCCCAAGCAAGATGCGCCCTGAGGAGCGTCTTGCCACATGTCAACAATGGGTCTGACTGAGGGCCTCCAGGAGAGAAGCCCAAGCAAGACGCGCCCCGAGGAGCGTCTTGCCACATGTCAGCACTCGGTCTGACTGAGCGCCTCCAGGAGAGAGGCCCAAGCAAGACGCGCCCCGAGGAGCGTCTTGCCACATATCAACAATGGGTCTGACTGAGGGCCTCCATGAGAGAAGCCCAAGCAAGACGCGCCCCGAGGAGCGTCTTGCCACATGTCACCACTGGGTCTGACTGAGCGCCTCCAGGAGAGAGGCCCAAGCAAGACGCGCCCCGAGGAGCGTCTTGCCACGTGTCAACACTGGGTCTGACTGAGCGTCTCCAGGAGAGAGGCCCAAGCAAGATGCGCCCCGAGGAGCGTCTTGCCACATGTCACCACTGGGTCTGACTGAGCGCCTCCAGGAGAGAGGCCCAAGCAAGACGCGCCCCGAGGAGCGTCTTGCCACATGTAAGCACTGTGTCTGACTGAGCGCCTCCAGGAGAGAGGCCCAAGCAAGACGCACCCCGAGGAGCGTCTTGACACATGTCAACACTGGGGCTGACAGAGGGCCTCCAGGAGAGAGGCCCAAGCAAGATGCGCCCCGAGGAGCGTCTTGCCACATGTAAACAATGGGTCTGACTGAGGGCCTCCAGGAGAGAAGCCCAGGCAAGACGCGCCCCGAGGAGCGTCTTGCCACATGTCAGCACTCGGTCTGACTGAGCGCCTCCAGGAGAGAGGCCCAAGCAAGACGCGCCCCGAGGAGCGTCTTGCCACATATCAACAATGGGTCTGACTGAGGGCCTCCATGAGAGAAGCCCAAGCAAGACGCGCCCAGAGGAGCGTCTTGTCACGTGTCAACACTGGGTCTGACTGAGCGTCTCCAGGAGAGAAGCCCCAGCAAGACGCGCCCCGAGGAGCGTCTTGCCACATGTAAGCACTGGGTCTGACTGAGCGCCTCCAGGAGAGAGGCCCAAGCAAGACGCGCCCCGAGGAGCGTCTTGCCACATGTCAACAATGGGTCTGACTGAGGGCCTCCAGGAGAGAAGCCCAAGCAAGATGCGCCCAAAGGAGCGTCTTGCCACATGTAAACAATGGGTCTGACTGAGGGCCTCCAGGAGAGAAGCCCAAGCAAGACGCGCCCCGAGGAGCGTCTTGCCACATGTCAGCACTCGGTCTGACTGAGCGCCTCCAGGAGAGAGGCCCAAGCAAGACGCGCCCCGAGGAGCGTCTTGCCACATATCAACAATGGGTCTGACTGAGGGCCTCCATGAGAGAAGCCCAAGCAAGACGCGCCCCGAGGAGCGTCTTGCCACATGTCACCACTGGGTCTGACTGAGCGCCTCCAGGAGAGAGGCCCAAGCAAGACGCGCCCCGAGGAGCGTCTTGCCACGTGTCAACACTGGGTCTGACTGAGCGTCTCCAGGAGAGAGGCCCAAGCAAGATGCGCCCCGAGGAGCGTCTTGCCACATGTCACCACTGGGTCTGACTGAGCGCCTCCAGGAGAGAGGCCCAAGCAAGACGCGCCCCGAGGAGCGTCTTGCCACATGTCAGCACTCGGTCTGACTGAGCGCCTCCAGGAGAGAGGCCCAAGCAAGACGCACCCCGAGGAGCGTCTTGACACATGACAACACTGGGGCTGACAGAGGGCCTCCAGGAGAGAGGCCCAAGCAAGATGCGCCCCGAGGAGCGTCTTGCCACATGTAAACAATGGGTCTGACTGAGGGCCTCCAGGAGAGAAGCCCAAGCAAGACGCGCCCCGAGGAGCGTCTTGCCACATGTCAGCACTCGGTCTGACTGAGCGCCTCCAGGAGAGAGGCCCAAGCAAGACGCGCCCCGAGGAGCGTCTTGCCACATATCAACAATGGGTCTGACTGAGGGCCTCCATGAGAGAAGCCCAAACAAGACGCGCCCCGAGGAGCGTCTTGTCACGTGTCAACACTGGGTCTGACTGAGCGTCTCCAGGAGAGAGGCCCAAGCAAGACGCGCCCCGAGGAGCGTCTTGCCACATGTAAGCACTGGGTCTGACTGAGCACCTCCTGGAGAGAGGCCCCAGCAAGACGCACCCCGAGGAGCGTCTTGCCTTATGTCAGCACTCGGTCTGACTGAGCGCCTCCAGGAGAGAGGCCCAAGCAAGACGCGCCCCGAGGAGCGTCTTGCCACATGTCAACAATGGGTCTGACTGAGGGCCTCCAGGAGAGAAGCCCAAGCAAGACACACCCCGAGGAGCGTCTTGCCACATGTAAGCACTGGGTCTGACTGAGCGCCTCCAGGAGAGAGGCCCCAGCAAGACGCGCCCCGAGGAGCGTCTTGCCTTATGTCAGCACTCGGTCTAAATGAGCGCCTCCATGAGAGAGGCCCAAGCAAGACGCACCCCGAGGAGCGTCTTGCCACATGTCAACAATGGGTCTGACTGAGGGCCTCCAGGAGAGAAGCCCAAGCAAGATGCGCCCTGAGGAGCGTCTTGCCACATGTCAACAATGGGTCTGACTGAGGGCCTCCAGGAGAGAAGCCCAAGCAAGACGCGCCCCGAGGAGCGTCTTGCCACATGTCAGCACTCGGTCTGACTGAGCGCCTCCAGGAGAGAGGCCCAAGCAAGACGCGCCCCGAGGAGCGTCTTGCCACATATCAACAATGGGTCTGACTGAGGGCCTCCATGAGAGAAGCCCAAGCAAGACGCGCCCCGAGGAGCGTCTTGCCACATGTCACCACTGGGTCTGACTGAGCGCCTCCAGGAGAGAGGCCCAAGCAAGACGCGCCCCGAGGAGCGTCTTGCCACGTGTCAACACTGGGTCTGACTGAGCGTCTCCAGGAGAGAGGCCCAAGCAAGATGCGCCCCGAGGAGCGTCTTGCCACATGTCACCACTGGGTCTGACTGAGCGCCTCCAGGAGAGAGGCCCAAGCAAGACGCGCCCCGAGGAGCGTCTTGCCACATGTAAGCACTGTGTCTGACTGAGCGCCTCCAGGAGAGAGGCCCAAGCAAGACGCACCCCGAGGAGCGTCTTGACACATGTCAACACTGGGGCTGACAGAGGGCCTCCAGGAGAGAGGCCCAAGCAAGATGCGCCCCGAGGAGCGTCTTGCCACATGTAAACAATGGGTCTGACTGAGGGCCTCCAGGAGAGAAGCCCAGGCAAGACGCGCCCCGAGGAGCGTCTTGCCACATATCAACAATGGGTCTGACTGAGGGCCTCCATGAGAGAAGCCCAAGCAAGACGCGCCCAGAGGAGCGTCTTGTCACGTGTCAACACTGGGTCTGACTGAGCGTCTCCAGGAGAGAAGCCCCAGCAAGACGCGCCCCGAGGAGCGTCTTGCCACATGTAAGCACTGGGTCTGACTGAGCGCCTCCAGGAGAGAGGCCCAAGCAAGACGCGCCCCGAGGAGCGTCTTGCCACATGTCAACAATGGGTCTGACTGAGGGCCTCCAGGAGAGAAGCCCAAGCAAGATGCGCCCAAAGGAGCGTCTTGCCACATGTAAACAATGGGTCTGACTGAGGGCCTCCAGGAGAGAAGCCCAAGCAAGACGCGCCCCGAGGAGCGTCTTGCCACATGTCAGCACTCGGTCTGACTGAGCGCCTCCAGGAGAGAGGCCCAAGCAAGACGCGCCCCGAGGAGCGTCTTGCCACATATCAACAATGGGTCTGACTGAGGGCCTCCATGAGAGAAGCCCAAGCAAGACGCGCCCCGAGGAGCGTCTTGCCACATGTCACCACTGGGTCTGACTGAGCGCCTCCAGGAGAGAGGCCCAAGCAAGACGCGCCCCGAGGAGCGTCTTGCCACGTGTCAACACTGGGTCTGACTGAGCGTCTCCAGGAGAGAGGCCCAAGCAAGATGCGCCCCGAGGAGCGTCTTGCCACATGTCACCACTGGGTCTGACTGAGCGCCTCCAGGAGAGAGGCCCAAGCAAGACGCGCCCCGAGGAGCGTCTTGCCACATGTAAGCACTGTGTCTGACTGAGCGCCTCCAGGAGAGAGGCCCAAGCAAGACGCACCCCGAGGAGCGTCTTGACACATGTCAACACTGGGGCTGACAGAGGGCCTCCAGGAGAGAGGCCCAAGCAAGATGCGCCCCGAGGAGCGTCTTGCCACATGTAAACAATGGGTCTGACTGAGGGCCTCCAGGAGAGAAGCCCAGGCAAGACGCGCCCCGAGGAGCGTCTTGCCACATATCAACAATGGGTCTGACTGAGGGCCTCCATGAGAGAAGCCCAAGCAAGACGCGCCCAGAGGAGCGTCTTGTCACGTGTCAACACTGGGTCTGACTGAGCGTCTCCAGGAGAGAGGCCCCAGCAAGACGCGCCCCGAGGAGCGTCTTGCCTTATGTCAGCACTCGGTCTGACTGAGCGCCTCCAGGAGAGAGGCCCAAGCAAGACGCGCCCCGAGGAGCGTCTTGCCACATGTAAGCACTGGGTCTGACTGAGGGCCTCCAGGAGAGAGGCCCAAGCAAGACGCACCCCGAGGAGCGTCTTGACACATGTCAACACTGGGGCTGACAGAGGGCCTCCAGGAGAGAGGCCCAAGCAAGATGCGCCCCGAGGAGCGTCTTGCCACATGTCACCACTGGGTCTGACTGAGCGCCTCTAGGAGAGAGGCCCAAGCAAGACGCGCCCCGAGGAGCGTCTTGCCACATGTAAGCACTGGGTCTGACTGAGCGCCTCCAGGAGAGAGGCCCCAGCAAGACACGCCCCGAGGAGCGTCTTGCCTTATGTCAGCACTCGGTCTGACTGAGCGCCTCCAGGAGAGAGGCCCAAGCAAGACGCGTCCCGAGGAGTGTCTTGCCACATGTCAACAATGAGTCTGACTGAGGGCCTCCAGGAGAGAAGCCCAAGCAAGACGCGTCCCGAGGAGTGTCTTGCCACATGTCAACAATGGGTCTGACTGAGGGCCTCCAGGAGAGAAGCCCAAGCAAGACGCGCCCCGAGGAGCGTCTTGCCTTATGTCAGCACTCGGTCTGACTGAGCGCCTCCAGGAGAGAGGCCCAAGCAAGACGCGCCCCGAGGAGCGTCTTGCCACATGTCAACAATGGGTCTGACTGAGATCCTCCAAGAGAGAAGCCCAAGCAAGATGCGCCCCGAGGAGCGTCTTGCACCATGTCAACACTGAGTCTGACTGAGCACCTCCAGGAGAGAGGCCCAAGCAAGACTCGCCCCGAGGAGCGTCTTGCCACATATCAACAATGGGTCTGACTGAGGGCCTCCATGAGAGAAGCCCAAGCAAGACGCGCCCCGAGGAGCGTCTTGTCACGGGTCAACACTGGTTCTGACTGAGCGTCTCCAGGAGAGAGGCCCAAGCAAGACGCGCCCCGAGGAGCGTCTTGCCACATGTCACCACTGGGTCTGACTGAGCGCCTCCAGGAGAGAGGCCCAAGCAAGACGCGCCCCGAGGAGCGTCTTGCCACATGTAAGCACTGGGTCTGACTGAGCGCCTCCAGGAGAGAGGCCCCAGCAAGACGCGCCCCGAGGAGCGTCTTGCCTTATGTCAGCACTCGGTCTGACTGAGCGCCTCCAGGAGAGAGGCCCAAGCAAGACGCGCCCCGAGGAGCGTCTTGCCACATGTCAACAATGGGTCTGACTGAGGGCCTCCAGGAGAGAAGCCCAAGCAAGACGCGGCCCGGGGAGCGTCTTGCCACATGTCAACAATGGGTCTGACTGAGGGCCTCCAAGAGAGAAGCCCAAGCAAGACGCGCCCCGAGGAGCGTCTTGCCACATGTCAACAATGGGTCTGACTGAGGGCCTCCAGGAGAGAAGCCCAAGCAAGATGCGCCCAAAGGAGCGTCTTGCCACATGTAAACAATGGGTCTGACTGAGGGCCTCCAGGAGAGAAGCCCAAG
Organism: Nothobranchius furzeri; assembly: GCF_043380555.1. Taxonomy (NCBI): domain Eukaryota; kingdom Metazoa; phylum Chordata; class Actinopteri; order Cyprinodontiformes; family Nothobranchiidae; genus Nothobranchius; species Nothobranchius furzeri. The sequence continues at coordinate 257,344 of NW_027223061.1, forward strand.
CAAGACGCGCCCCGAGGAGCGTCTTGCCACATGTCAGCACTCGGTCTGACTGAGCGCCTCCAGGAGAGAGGCCCAAGCAAGACGCGCCCCGAGGAGCGTCTTGCCACATATCAACAATGGGTCTGACTGAGGGCCTCCATGAGAGAAGCCCAAGCAAGACGCGCCCCGAGGAGCGTCTTGCCACATGTCACCACTGGGTCTGACTGAGCGCCTCCAGGAGAGAGGCCCAAGCAAGACGCGCCCCGAGGAGAGTCTTGCCACGTGTCAACACTGGGTCTGACTGAGCGTCTCCAGGAGAGAGGCCCAAGCAAGATGCGCCCCGAGGAGCGTCTTGCCACATGTCACCACTGGGTCTGACTGAGCGCCTCCAGGAGAGAGGCCCAAGCAAGACGCGCCCCGAGGAGCGTCTTGCCACATGTAAGCACTGGGTCTGACTGAGCGCCTCCAGGAGAGAGGCCCAAGCAAGACGCACCCCGAGGAGCGTCTTGACACATGTCAACACTGGGGCTGACAGAGGGCCTCCAGGAGAGAGGCCCAAGCAAGACGCGCCCCGAGGAGCGTCTTGCCACATATCCACAATGGGTCTGACTGAGGGCCTCCATGAGAGAAGCCCATGCAAGACGCGCCCAGAGGAGCGTCTTGTCACGTGTCAACACTGGGTCTGACTGAGCGTCTCCAGGAGAGAGGCCCCAGCAAGACGCGCCCCGAGGAGCGTCTTGCCTTATGTCAGCACTCGGTCTGACTGAGCGCCTCCAGGAGAGAGGCCCAAGCAAGACGCGTCCCGAGGAGTGTCTTGCCACATGTCAACAATGAGTCTGACTGAGGGCCTCCAGGAGAGAAGCCCAAGCAAGACGCGTCCCGAGGAGTGTCTTGCCACATGTCAACAATGGGTCTGACTGAGGGCCTCCAGGAGAGAAGCCCAAGCAAGACGCGCCCCGAGGAGCGTCTTGCCTTATGTCAGCACTCGGTCTGACTGAGCGCCTCCAGGAGAGAGGCCCAAGCAAGACGCGCCCCGAGGAGCGTCTTGCCACATGTCAACAATGGGTCTGACTGAGATCCTCCAAGAGAGAAGCCCAAGCAAGATGCGCCCCGAGGAGCGTCTTGCACCATGTCAACACTGAGTCTGACTGAGCACCTCCAGGAGAGAGGCCCAAGCAAGACTCGCCCCGAGGAGCGTCTTGCCACATATCAACAATGGGTCTGACTGAGGGCCTCCATGAGAGAAGTCCAAGCAAGACGCGCCCCGAGGAGCGTCTTGTCACGTGTCAACACTGGTTCTGACTGAGCGTCTCCAGGAGAGAGGCCCAAGCAAGACGCGCCCCGAGGAGCGTCTTGCCACATGTCACCACTGGGTCTGACTGAGCGCCTCCAGGAGAGAGGCCCAAGCAAGACGCGCCCCGAGGAGCGTCTTGCCACATGTAAGCACTGGGTCTGACTGAGCGCCTCCAGGAGAGAGGCCCCAGCAAGACGCGCCCCGAGGAGCGTCTTGCCTTATGTCAGCACTCGGTCTGACTGAGCGCCTCCAGGAGAGAGGCCCAAGCAAGACGCGCCCCGAGGAGCGTCTTGCCACATGTCAACAATGGGTCTGACTGAGGGCCTCCAGGAGAGAAGCCCAAGCAAGACGCGGCCCGGGGAGCGTCTTGCCACATGTCAACAATGGGTCTGACTGAGGGCCTCCAAGAGAGAAGCCCAAGCAAGACGCGCACCGAGGAGCGTCTTGCACCATGTCAACACTGGGTCTGACTGAACACCTCCAGGAGAGAGGCCCAAGCAAGACTCGCCCCGAGGAGCGTCTTGCCACATATCAACAATGGGTCTGACTGAGGGCCTCTATGAGAGAAGCCCAAGCAAGACGCGCCCCGAGGAGCGTCTTGCCACATGTCAGCACTCGGTCTGACTGAGCGCCTCCAGGAGAGAGGCCCAAGAAAGACGCGCACTGAGGAGCGTCTTGCCACATATCAACAATGAGTCTGACTGAGGGCCTCCATGAGAGAAGCCCAAGCAAAACGCGCCCCGAGGAGCGTCTTGTCACATGTCACCACTGGTTCTGACTGAGCGCCTCCAGGAGAGAGGCCCAAGCAAGATGCGCCCCGAGGAGCGTCTTGCCACATGTCACCACTGGGTCTGACTGAGCGCCTCCAAGAGAGAGGCCCAAGCAAAACGCGCCCCGAGGAGCGTCTTGCCACATGTCAACAATGAGTCTGACTGAGGGCCTCCATGAGAGAAGCCCAAGCAAGACGCGCCCCGAGGAGCATCTTGCCACATGTCAGCACTCGGTCTGACTGAGCGACTCCAGGAGAGAGGCCCAAGCAAGACGCACCCCGAGGAGCGTCTTGACACATGTCAAAACTGGGGCTGACAGAGGGCCTCCAGGAGAGAGGCCCAAGCAAGATGCGCCCCGAGGAGCGTCTTGCCACATGTCAACAATGGGTCTGACTGAGGGCCTCCAAGAGAGAAGCCCAAGCAAGACGCGCCCCGAGGAGCGTCTTGCACCATGTCAACACTGGGTCTGACTGAGCACCTCCAGGAGAGAGGCCCAAGCAAGACTCGCCCCGAGGAGCGTCTTGCCACATATCAACAATGGGTCTGACTGAGGGCCTCCATGAGAGAAGCCCAAGCAAGACGCACCCCGAGGAGCGTCTTGCCACATGTCAGCACTCGGTCTGACTGAGCGCCTCCAGGAGAGAGGCCCAAGCAAGACGCGCCCCGAGGAGCGTCTTGCCACATATCAACAATGGGTCTGACTGAGGGCCTCCATGAGAGAAGCCCAAGCAAGACGCGCCCCGAGGAGCGTCTTGTCACGTGTCAACACTGGGACTGACTGAGCGTCTCCAGGGGAGAGGCCCAAGCAAGACGCGCCCCGAGGAGCGTCTTGCCACATGTCACCACTGGGTCTGACTGAGCGCCTCTAGGAGAGAGGCCCAAGCAAGACGCGCCCCGAGGAGCATCTTGCCACATGTCAACAATGAGTCTGACTGAGGGCCTCCAGGAGAGAAGCCCAAGCAAGACGCGTCCCGAGGAGTGTCTCGCCACATGTCAGCACTCGGTCTGACTGAACGCCTCCAGGAGAGAAGCCCCAGCAAGACGCGCCCCGAGGAGCGTCTTGCCACATGTAAGCACTGGGTCTGACTGAGCGCCTCCAGGAGAGAGGCCCCAGCAAGACGCGCCCCGAGGAGCGTCTTGCCTTATGTCAGCACTCGGTCTGACTGAGCGCCTCCAGGAGAGAGGCCCAAGCAAGACGCGTCCCGAGGAGTGTCTTGCCACATGTCAACAATGAGTCTGACTGAGGGCCTCCAGGAGAGAAGCCCAAGCAAGACGCGTCCCGAGGAGTGTCTTGCCACATGTCAACAATGGGTCTGACTGAGGGCCTCCAGGAGAGAAGCCCAAGCAAGACGCGCCCCGAGGAGCGTCTTGACACATGTCAGCACTCGGTCTGACTGAGCGCCTCCAGGAGAGAGGCCCAAGCAAGACGCACCCCGAGGAGCGTCTTGACACATGTCAACACTGGGGCTGACAGAGGGCCTCCAGGAGAGAGGCCCAAGCAAGATGCTCCCCGAGGAGCGTCTTGCCACATGTAAACAATGGGTCTGACTGAGGGCCTCCAGGAGAGAACCCCAAGCAAGACGCACCCCGAGGAGCGTCTTGCCACATGTCAGCACTCGGTCTGACTGAGCGCCTCCAGGACAGAGGCCCCAGCAAGACGCGCCCCGAGGAGCGTCTTGCCTTATGTCAGCACTCGGTCTGACTGAGCGCCTCCAGGAGAGAGGCCCAAGCAAGATGTGCCCCGAGGAGCGTCTTGCCACATGTCAACAATGGGTCTGACTGAGATCCTCCAAGAGGGAAGCCCAAGCAAGATGCGCCCCGAGGAGCGTCTTGCACCATGTCAACACTGGGTCTGACTGAGCACCTCCAGGAGAGAGGCCCAAGCAAGACTCGCCCCGAGGAGCGTCTTGCCACATATCAACAATGGGTCTGACTGAGGGCCTCCATGAGAGAAGCCCAAGCAAGACGCGCCCCGAGGAGCGTCTTGTCACGTGTCAACACTGGTTCTGACTGAGCGTCTCCAGGAGAGAGGCCCAAGCAAGACGCGCCCCGAGGAGCGTCTTGCCACATGTCACCACTGGGTCTGACTGAGCGCCTCCAGGAGAGAGGCCCAAGCAAGACGCGCCCCGAGGAGCGTCTTGCCACATGTAAGCACTGGGTCTGACTGAGCGCCTCCAGGAGAGAGGCCCCAGCAAGACGCGCCCCGAGGAGCGTCTTGCCTTATGTCAGCACTCGGTCTGACTGAGCGCCTCCAGGAGAGAGGCCCAAGCAAGACGCGCCCCGAGGAGCGTCTTGCCACATGTCAACAATGGGTCTGACTGAGGGCCTCCAGGAGAGAAGCCCAAGCAAGACGCGGCCCGGGGAGCGTCTTGCCACATGTCAACAATGGGTCTGACTGAGGGCCTCCAAGAGAGAAGCCCAAGCAAGACGCGCCCCGAGGAGCGTCTTGCACCATGTCAACACTGGGTCTGACTGAGCACCTCCAGGAGAGAGGCCCAAGCAAGACTCGCCCCGAGGAGCGTCTTGCCACATATCAACAATGGGTCTGACTGAGGGCCTCCATGAGAGAAGCCCAAGCAAGACGCGCCCCGAGGAGCGTCTTGCCACATGTCAGCACTCGGTCTGACTGAGCGCCTCCAGGAGAGAGGCCCAAGAAAGACGCGCCCCGAGGAGCGTCTTGCCACATATCAACAATGGGTCTGACTGAGGGCCTCCATGAGAGAAGCCCAAGCAAGACGCGCCCCGAGGAGCGTCTTGCCACATGTCACCACTGGGTCTGACTGAGCGCCTCTAGGAGAGAGGCCCAAGCAAGACGCGCCCCGAGGAGCATCTTGCCACATGTCAACAATGAGTCTGACTGAGGGCCTCCAGGAGAGAAGCCCAAGCAAGACGCGTCCCGAGGAGTGTCTCGCCACATGTCAGCACTCGGTCTGACTGAACGCCTCCAGGAGAGAAGCCCCAGCAAGACGCGCCCCGAGGAGCGTCTTGCCACATGTAAGCACTGGGTCTGACTGAGCGCCTCCAGGAGAGAGGCCCCAGCAAGACGCGCCCCGAGGAGCGTCTTGCCTTATGTCAGCACTCGGTCTGACTGAGCGCCTCCAGGAGAGAGGCCCAAGCAAGACGCGTCCCGAGGAGTGTCTTGCCACATGTCAACAATGAGTCTGACTGAGGGCCTCCAGGAGAGAAGCCCAAGCAAGACGCGTCCCGAGGAGTGTCTTGCCACATGTCAACAATGGGTCTGACTGAGGGCCTCCAGGAGAGAAGCCCAAGCAAGACGCGCCCCGAGGAGCGTCTTGCCACATGTCAGCACTCGGTCTGACTGAGCGCCTCCAGGAGAGAGGCCCAAGCAAGACGCACCCCGAGGAGCGTCTTGACACATGTCAACACTGGGGCTGACAGAGGGCCTCCAGGAGAGAGGCCCAAGCAAGATGCTCCCCGAGGAGCGTCTTGCCACATGTAAACAATGGGTCTGACTGAGGGCCTCCAGGAGAGAACCCCAAGCAAGACGCACCCCGAGGAGCGTCTTGCCACATGTCAGCACTCGGTCTGACTGAGCGCCTCCAGGACAGAGGCCCCAGCAAGACGCGCCCCGAGGAGCGTCTTGCCTTATGTCAGCACTCGGTCTGACTGAGCGCCTCCAGGAGAGAGGCCCAAGCAAGATGTGCCCCGAGGAGCGTCTTGCCACATGTCAACAATGGGTCTGACTGAGATCCTCCAAGAGGGAAGCCCAAGCAAGATGCGCCCCGAGGAGCGTCTTGCACCATGTCAACACTGGGTCTGACTGAGCACCTCCAGGAGAGAGGCCCAAGCAAGACTCGCCCCGAGGAGCGTCTTGCCACATATCAACAATGGGTCTGACTGAGGGCCTCCATGAGAGAAGCCCAAGCAAGACGCGCCCCGAGGAGCGTCTTGTCACGTGTCAACACTGGTTCTGACTGAGCGTCTCCAGGAGAGAGGCCCAAGCAAGACGCGCCCCGAGGAGCGTCTTGCCACATGTCACCACTGGGTCTGACTGAGCGCCTCCAGGAGAGAGGCCCAAGCAAGACGCGCCCCGAGGAGCGTCTTGCCACATGTAAGCACTGGGTCTGACTGAGCGCCTCCAGGAGAGAGGCCCCAGCAAGACGCGCCCCGAGGAGCGTCTTGCCTTATGTCAGCACTCGGTCTGACTGAGCGCCTCCAGGAGAGAGGCCCAAGCAAGACGCGCCCCGAGGAGCGTCTTGCCACATGTCAACAATGGGTCTGACTGAGGGCCTCCAGGAGAGAAGCCCAAGCAAGACGCGGCCCGGGGAGCGTCTTGCCACATGTCAACAATGGGTCTGACTGAGGGCCTCCAAGAGAGAAGCCCAAGCAAGACGCGCCCCGAGGAGCGTCTTGCACCATGTCAACACTGGGTCTGACTGAGCACCTCCAGGAGAGAGGCCCAAGCAAGACTCGCCCCGAGGAGCGTCTTGCCACATATCAACAATGGGTCTGACTGAGGGCCTCCATGAGAGAAGCCCAAGCAAGACGCGCCCCGAGGAGCGTCTTGCCACATGTCAGCACTCGGTCTGACTGAGCGCCTCCAGGAGAGAGGCCCAAGAAAGACGCGCCCCGAGGAGCGTCTTGCCACATATCAACAATGGGTCTGACTGAGGGCCTCCATGAGAGAAGCCCAAGCAAGACGCGCCCCGAGGAGCGTCTTGTCACATGTCACCACTGGTTCTGACTGAGCGCCTCCAGGAGAGAGGCCCAAGCAAGATGCGCCCCGAGGAGCGTCTTGCCACATGTCACCACTGGGTCTGACTGAGCGCCTCCAGGAGAGAGGCCCAAGCAAAACGCGCCCCAAGGAGCGTCTTGCCACATGTCAACAATGAGTCTGACTGAGGGCCTCCATGAGAGAAGCCCAAGCAAGACGCGCCCCTAGGAGCATCTTGCCACATGTCAGCACTCGGTCTGACTGAGCGACTCCAGGAGAGAGGCCCAAGCAAGACGCACCCCGAGGAGCGTCTTGACACATGTCAACACTGGGGCTGACAGAGGGCCTCCAGGAGAGAGGCCCAAGCAAGACACTCCCGAGAAGTGTCTTGCCACATGTCACCACTGGGTCTGACTGAGCGCCTCCAGGAGAGAGGCCCAAGCAAGACGCGCCCCGAGGAGCGTCATGCCACATGTCACTACTCAGTCTGACTGAGCGCCTCCAGGAGAGAGGCCCAAGCAAGACGCGCCCCGAGGAGCGTCTTACCACGTATCAACACTGGGTCTGATTGAGGGTCTCCAGGAGAGAGGCCCAAGCAACACGCGCCCCGAGGAGCGTCTTGCCACATGTCAACAATGGGTCTGACAGAGGGTCTCCAGGAGAGAGGCCCAAGCAAGACGCGCCCCGAGGAGCGTCTTGCCACGTGTCACCACTGGGTCTGATTGAGCGCCTCCAGGAGAGAGGCCACAGCAAGACTCGCCCCGAGGAGCATCTTGCCTTATGTCAGCACTCGGTCTGACTGAGCGCCTCCAGGAGAGAGGCCCAAGCAAGATGCGCCCCGAGGAGCGTCTTGCCACATGTCAACAATGGGTCTGACAGAGGGCCTCCAGGAGAGAGGCCCAAGCAAGACGTTCCTCGGGGCGCGTCTTGTCACATGTCAACACTGGGTCTGACTGAGGGCCTCCAGGAGAGAAGCCCAAGCAAGACGCGCCCCGAGGAGCGTCTTGCCACATGTCAGCACTCGGTCTGACTGAGCGCCTCCAGGAGAGAGGCCCAAGCAAGACGCACCCCAAGGAGCGTCTTGCCACATGTCAACAATGGGTCTGACTGAGGGCCTCCAGGAGAGAAGCCCAAGCAAGACGCGCCCCGAGGAGCATCTTGCCACATGTCAACACTGGGTCTGACTGAGCACCTCCAGGAGAGAGGCCCAAGCAAGACGCGCCCCGAGGAGCGTCTTGCCACATGTCAACACTGGGTCTGACAGAGGGCCTCCAGGAGAGAGGCCCAAGCAAGACGCGCCCTGAGGAGCGTCTTGCCAAATGTCAACAATGAGTCTGACTAAGGGCCTCCAGGAGAGAAGCCCAAGCAAGACGCGCCCCGAGGAGTGTCTTGCCACATGTCAGCACTCGGTCTGACTGAGCGCCTCCAGGAGAGAGGCCCAAGCAAGACGCGCCCCGAGGAGCGTCTTGCCACATGTCAACAATGGGTCTGAACTTAGGGCCTCCAGGACAGAAGCCCAAGCAAGACGCGCCCCGAGGAGCGTCTTGCCACAAGTCAGCACTCTGTCTGTCTGTGCTCCTCCAGGAGAGAGGCCCAAGCAAGACGCGCCCAGAGGAGCGTCTTGCCACATGTCAACAATGAGTCTGACTGAGGGCCTCCAGGAGAGAAGCCCAAGCAAGACGAGCCCTGAGGAGCGTCTTGCCACATGTCAGCACTCGGTCTGACTGAACGCCTCCAGGAGAGAAGCTCCAGCAAGACGCGCCCCGAGGAGCGTCTTGTCACATGACAACACTGGGTCTGACTGAGCGCCTCCAGGAGAGAAGCCCCAGCAAGACGCGCCCCGAGGAGCGTCTGGACACATGTCAGCACTCTGTCTGACTGTGCGCCTCCAGGAGAGAGGCCCCAAGCAAGATGCGCCCGGAGGAGCGTCTTGCCACATGTCAACAATGGGTCTGACAGAGGGCCTCCAGGAGAGAGGCCCAAGCAAGACGTTCCTCGGGGCGCGTCTTGTCACATGTCAACACTGGGTCTGACTGAGGGCCTCCAGGAGAGAAGCCCCAGCAAGACGCGCCCCGAGGAGCGTCTTGTCACATGACAACACTGGGTCTGACTGAGCGCCTCCAGGAGAGAAGCCCCAGCAAGACGCGCCCCGAGGAGCGTCTGGCCACATGTCAGCACTCTGTCTGACTGTGCGCCTCCAGGAGAGAGGCCCCAAGCAAGATGCGCCCCGAGGAGCGTCTTGCCACATGTCAACAATGGGTCTGACAGAGGGCCTCCAGGAGAGAGGCCCAAGCAAGACGTTCCTCGGGGCGCGTCTTGTCACATGTCAACACTGGGTCTGACTGAGGGCCTCCAGGAGAGAAGCCCAAGCAAGACGCGCCCCGAGGAGCGTCTTGCCACATGTCAGCACTCGGTCTGACTGAGCGCCTCCAGGAGAGAGGCCCAAGCAAGACGCACCCCAAGGAGCGTCTTGCCACATGTCAACAATGGGTCTGACTGAGGGCCTCCAGGAGAGAAGCCCAAGCAAGACGCGCCCCGAGGAGCGTCTTGCCACATGTCAACACTGGGTCTGACTGAGCACCTCCAGGAGAGAGGCCCAAGCAAGACGCGCCCCGAGGAGCGTCTTGCCACATGTCAACACTGGGTCTGACAGAGGGCCTCCAGGAGAGAGGCCCAAGCAAGACGCGCCCTGAGGAGCGTCTTGCCACATGTCAACAATGAGTCTGACTAAGGGCCTCCAGGAGAGAAGCCCAAGCAAGACGCGCCCCGAGGAGTGTCTTGCCACATGTCAGCACTCGGTCTGACTGAGCGCCTCCAGGAGAGAGGCCCAAGCAAGACGCGCCCCGAGGAGCGTCTTGCCACATGTCAACAATGGGTCTGAACTTAGGGCCTCCAGGACAGAAGCCCAAGCAAGACGCGCCCCGAGGAGCGTCTTGCCACAAGTCAGCACTCTGTCTGTCTGTGCTCCTCCAGGAGAGAGGCCCAAGCAAGACGCGCCCAGAGGAGCGTCTTGCCACATGTCAACAATGAGTCTGACTGAGGGCCTCCAGGAGAGAAGCCCAAGCAAGACGAGCCCCGAGGAGCGTCTTGCCACATGTCAGCACTCGGTCTGACTGAACGCCTCCAGGAGAGAAGCCCCAGCAAGACGCGCCCCGAGGAGCGTCTTGTCACATGACAACACTGGGTCTGACTGAGCGCCTCCAGGAGAGAAGCCCCAGCAAGACGCGCCCCGAGGAGCGTCTGGCCACATGTCAGCACTCTGTCTGACTGTGCGCCTCCAGGAGAGAGGCCCCAAGCAAGACGCGCCCCGAGGAGCGTCTTGCCACGTGTCAACACTGGGTCTGACTGAGCGCCTCCAGGAGAGAGGCCCAAGCAAGACGCGCCCCGAGGAGCGTCTTGCCACGTGTCACCACTGGGTCTGATTGAGCGCCTCCAGGAGAGAGGCCACAGCAAGACGCGCCCCGAGGAGCATCTTGCCTTATGTCAGCACTCGGTCTGACTGAGCGCCTCCAGGAGAGAGGCCCAAGCAAGATGCGCCCCGAGGAGCGTCTTGCTACATGTCAACAATGGGTCTGACAGAGGGCCTCCAGGAGAGAGGCCCAAGCAAGACGTTCCTCGGGGCGCGTCTTGTCACATGTCAACACTGGGTCTGACTGAGGGCCTCCAGGAGAGAAGCCCAAGCAAGACGCGCCCCGAGGAGCGTCTTGCCACATGTCAGCACTCGGTCTGACTGAGCGCCTCCAGGAGAGAGGCCCAAGCAAGACGCATCCCAAGGAGCGTCTTGCCACATGTCAACAATGGGTCTGACTGAGGGCCTCCAGGAGAGAAGCCCAAGCAAGACGCGCCCCGAGGAGCGTCTTGCCACATGTCAACACTGGGTCTGACTGAGCACCTCCAGGAGAGAGGCCCAAGCAAGACGCACCCCGAGGAGAGTCTTGCCACATGTCAACACTGGGTCTGACTGAGCACCTCCAGGAGAGAGGCCCAAGCAAGACGCGCCCTGAGGAGCGTCTTGCCACATGTCAACAATGGGTCTGAACTTAGGGCCTCCAGGACAGAAGCCCAAGCAAGACGCGCCCCGAGGAGCGTCTTGCCACAAGTCAGCACTCTGTCTGTCTGTGCTCCTCCAGGAGAGAGGCCCAAGCAAGACGCGCCCCGAGGAGCGTCTTGCCACATGTCAACAAAGAGTCTGACTGAGGGCCTCCAGGAGAGAAGCCCAAGCAAGACGAGCCCCGAGGAGCGTCTTGCCACATGTCAGCACTCGGTCTGACTGAACGCCTCCAGGAGAGAAGCCCCAGCAAGACGCGCCCCGAGGAGCGTCTTGTCACATGACAACACTGGGTCTGACTGAGCGCCTCCAGGAGAGAAGCCCCAGCAAGACGCGCCCCGAGGAGCGTCTGGCCACATGTCAGCACTCTGTCTGACTGTGCGCCTCCAGGAGAGAGGCCCCAAGCAAGACGCGCCCCGAGGAGCGTCTTGCCACGTGTCAACACTGGGTCTGACTGAGCGTCTCCAGGAGAGAGGCCCAAGCAAGATTCGCCCCGAGGAGCGTCTTGCCACATGTCACCACTGGGTCTGACTGAGCGCCTCCAGGAGAGAGGCCCAAGCAAGACGCGCCCCTAGGAGCGTCTTGCCACATGTAAGCACTGGGTCTGACTGAGCGCCTCCAGGAGAGAAGTCCCAGCAAGACGCGCCCCGAGGAGCGTCTTACCACATGTCAGCACTCGGTCTGACTGAACGCCTCCAGGAGAGAAGCCCAAGCAAGACGCGCCCCGAGGAGCTCCTTGCCACATGTCAGCACTCGGTCTGACTGAACGCCTCCAGGAGAGAAGCCCCAGCAAGACACACCCCGAGGAGCGTCTTGCCACATGTAAGCACTGGGTCTGACTGAGCGCCTCCAGGAGAGAGGCCCCAGCAAGACGTGCCCCAAGGAGCGTCTTGCCTTATGTCAGCACTCGGTCTGACTGAGCGCCTCCAGGAGAGAGGCCCAAGCAAGACACGCCCCGAGGAGCGTCTTGCCACATGTCAACAATGGGTCTGACTGAGGGCCTCCAGGAGAGAAGCCCAAGCAAGACGCGCCCCGAGGAGCGTCTTGCCACATGTCAACAATGGGTCTGACAGAGGGCCTCCAGGAGAGAGGCCCAAGCAATACGCGCCCCGAGGAGCATGTTGCCACATGTCACCACTGGGTCTGACTGAGCGCCTCCAGGAGAGAGACCCAAGCAAGACGCACCCCGAGGAGCGTCTTGCCACATGTCAACAATGGGTCTGACAGAGGGCCTCCAGGAGAGAGGCCCAAGCAAGACGCGCCCCGAGGAGCGTCTTACCACATGTCAACAATGGGTCTGACTGAACGCCTCCAAGAGAGAAGCCCAAGCAAGACGCGCCCCGAGGAGCTCCTTGCCACATGTCAGCACTGGGTCTGACTGACCACCTCCAGGAGAGAGGCCCCAAACAAGACGCGCCCCGAGGAGCATCTTGCCACATGTCAACAATGAGTCTGACTGAGGGCCTCCAGGAGAGAGGCCCAAGCAAGACGCGCCCAGAGGAGCGTCTTGCCACATGTCAACAATGAGTCTGAACTTAGGGCCTCCAGGACAGAAGCCCAAGCAAGACGCGCCCCGAGGAGCGTCTTGCCACAAGTCAGCACTCTGTCTGTCTGTGCTCCTCCAGGAGAGAGGCCCAAGCAAGACGCGCCCAGAGGAGCGTCTTGCCACATGTCAACAATGAGTCTGACTGAGGGCCTCCAGGAGAGAAGCCCAAGCAAGACGAGCCCCGAGGAGCGTCTTGCCACATGTCAGCACTCGGTCTGACTGAACGCCTCCAGGAGAGAAGCCCCAGCAAGACGCGCCCCGAGGAGCGTCTTGTCACATGACAACACTGGGTCTGACTGAGCGCCTCCAGGAGAGAAGCCCCAGCAAGACGCGCCCCGAGGAGCGTCTGGCCACATGTCAGCACTCTGTCTGACTGTGCGCCTCCAGGAGAGAGGCCCCAAGCAAGACGCGCCCCGAGGAGCGTCTTGCCACGTGTCAACACTGGGTCTGACTGAGCGCCTCCAGGAGAGAGGCCCAAGCAAGACGCGCCCCGAGGAGCGTCTTGCCACGTGTCACCACTGGGTCTGATTGAGCGCCTCCAGGAGAGAGGCCACAGCAAGACGCGCCCCGAGGAGCATCTTGCCTTATGTCAGCACTCGGTCTGACTGAGCGCCTCCAGGAGAGAGGCCCAAGCAAGATGCGCCCCGAGGAGCGTCTTGCTACATGTCAACAATGGGTCTGACAGAGGGCCTCCAGGAGAGAGGCCCAAGCAAGACGTTCCTCGGGGCGCGTCTTGTCACATGTCAACACTGGGTCTGACTGAGGGCCTCCAGGAGAGAAGCCCAAGCAAGACGCGCCCCGAGGAGCGTCTTGCCACATGTCAGCACTCGGTCTGACTGAGCGCCTCCAGGAGAGAGGCCCAAGCAAGACGCATCCCAAGGAGCGTCTTGCCACATGTCAACAATGGGTCTGACTGAGGGCCTCCAGGAGAGAAGCCCAAGCAAGACGCGCCCCGAGGAGCGTCTTGCCACATGTCAACACTGGGTCTGACTGAGCACCTCCAGGAGAGAGGCCCAAGCAAGACGCACCCCGAGGAGAGTCTTGCCACATGTCAACACTGGGTCTGACTGAGCACCTCCAGGAGAGAGGCCCAAGCAAGACGCGCCCTGAGGAGCGTCTTGCCACATGTCAACAATGGGTCTGAACTTAGGGCCTCCAGGACAGAAGCCCAAGCAAGACGCGCCCCGAGGAGCGTCTTGCCACAAGTCAGCACTCTGTCTGTCTGTGCTCCTCCAGGAGAGAGGCCCAAGCAAGACGCGCCCCGAGGAGCGTCTTGCCACATGTCAACAAAGAGTCTGACTGAGGGCCTCCAGGAGAGAAGCCCAAGCAAGACGAGCCCCGAGGAGCGTCTTGCCACATGTCAGCACTCGGTCTGACTGAACGCCTCCAGGAGAGAAGCCCCAGCAAGACGCGCCCCGAGGAGCGTCTTGTCACATGACAACACTGGGTCTGACTGAGCGCCTCCAGGAGAGAAGCCCCAGCAAGACGCGCCCCGAGGAGCGTCTGGCCACATGTCAGCACTCTGTCTGACTGTGCGCCTCCAGGAGAGAGGCCCCAAGCAAGACGCGCCCCGAGGAGCGTCTTGCCACGTGTCAACACTGGGTCTGACTGAGCGTCTCCAGGAGAGAGGCCCAAGCAAGATTCGCCCCGAGGAGCGTCTTGCCACATGTCACCACTGGGTCTGACTGAGCGCCTCCAGGAGAGAGGCCCAAGCAAGACGCGCCCCTAGGAGCGTCTTGCCACATGTAAGCACTGGGTCTGACTGAGCGCCTCCAGGAGAGAAGTCCCAGCAAGACGCGCCCCGAGGAGCGTCTTACCACATGTCAGCACTCGGTCTGACTGAACGCCTCCAGGAGAGAAGCCCAAGCAAGACGCGCCCCGAGGAGCTCCTTGCCACATGTCAGCACTCGGTCTGACTGAACGCCTCCAGGAGAGAAGCCCCAGCAAGACACACCCCGAGGAGCGTCTTGCCACATGTAAGCACTGGGTCTGACTGAGCGCCTCCAGGAGAGAGGCCCCAGCAAGACGTGCCCCGAGGAGCGTCTTGCCTTATGTCAGCACTCGGTCTGACTGAGCGCCTCCAGGAGAGAGGCCCAAGCAAGACACGCCCCGAGGAGCGTCTTGCCACATGTCAACAATGGGTCTGACTGAGGGCCTCCAGGAGAGAAGCCCAAGCAAGACGCGCCCCGAGGAGCGTCTTGCCACATGTCAACAATGGGTCTGACAGAGGGCCTCCAGGAGAGAGGCCCAAGCAATACGCGCCCCGAGGAGCATGTTGCCACATGTCACCACTGGGTCTGACTGAGCGCCTCCAGGAGAGAGACCCAAGCAAGACGCACCCCGAGGAGCGTCTTGCCACATGTCAACAATGGGTCTGACAGAGGGCCTCCAGGAGAGAGGCCCAAGCAAGACGCGCCCCGAGGAGCGTCTTACCACATGTCAACAATGGGTCTGACTGAACGCCTCCAAGAGAGAAGCCCAAGCAAGACGCGCCCCGAGGAGCTCCTTGCCACATGTCAGCACTGGGTCTGACTGACCACCTCCAGGAGAGAGGCCCCAAACAAGACGCGCCCCGAGGAGCATCTTGCCACATGTCAACAATGAGTCTGACTGAGGGCCTCCAGGAGAGAAGCCCAAGCAAGACGCGCCCCGAGGAGCTTCTTGCCACATGTCAGCACTCGGTCTGACTGAACGCCTCTAGGAGAGAAGCCCCAGCAAGACGCGCCCCGAGGAGCGTCTTGCCACATGTCAGCACTCGGTATAACTGAGCTCCTCCAGGAGAGAGGCCCAAGCAAGACACGCCCCGAGGAGCGTCTTGCCACATATCAACAATGGATCTGACTGAGGGCCTCCATGAGAGAAGCCCAAGCAAGACGCGCCCCGAGGAGCGTCTTGTCACATGTCACCACTGGGTCTGACTGAGCGCCTCCAGGAGAGAGGCCCAAGCAAGACGCGCCCCGTGGAGCGTCTTGCCACATGTCACCACTGGGTCTGACTGAGCGCCTCCAGGAGAGAGGCCCAAGCAAGACGCGTCCCGAGGAGCGTCTTGCCACATGTCAGCACTCGGTCTGACTGAACGCCTCCAGAAGAGAAGCCCCAGCAAGACGCGCCCCGAGGAGCGTCTTGCCACATGTAAGCACTGGGTCTGACTGAGCGCCTCCAGGAGAGAGGCCCCAGCAGGACGCGCCCCGAGGAGCGTCTTGCCACATGTCAGCAATCGGTCTGACTGAACGCCTCCAGGAGAGAAGCCCCAGCAAGACAAGCCCCGAGGAGCGTCTTGCCACATGTAATCACTGGGTCTGACTGAGCGCCTCCAGGAGAGAGGCCCCAGCAAGACGCGCCCCGAGGAGCGTCTTGCCTTATGTCAGCACTCGGTCTGACTGAGGGCCTCCAGGAGAGAAGCCCAAGCAAGACGCGCCCCGAGGAGCGTCTTGCCACATGTCAGCACTCGGTCTGACTGAGCGACTCCAGGAGAGAGGCCCAAGCAAGACGCACCCCGGGGAGCGTCTTGACACATGTCAACACTGGGGCTGACAGAGGGCCTCCAGGAGAGAGGCCCAAGCAAGATGCGCCCCGAGGAGCGTCTTGCCACATGTAAACAATGGGTCTGACTGAGGGCCTCCAAGAGAGAAGCCCAAGCAAGACGCGCCCCGAGGAGCGTCTTGCGCCATGTCAACACTGGGTCTGACTGAGCACCTCCAGGAGAGAGGCCCAAGCAAGACTCGCCCCGAGGAGCGTCTTGCCACATATCAACAATGGGTCTGACTGAGGGCCTCCAGGAGAGAAGCCCAAGCAAGACGCGCCCTGAGGAGCGTCTTGCTGTATGTCAGCACTTGGTCTGACTGAGCGCCTCCAGGAGAGAGGCCCAAGCAAGACGCGCCCCGAGGAGCGTCTTGTCACATGTCAACACTGGGTCTGACTGAGCGCCTCCAGGAGAGAAGCCCCAGCAAGACGCGCCCCGAGGAGCGTCTGGCCACATGTCAGCACTCTGTCTGACTGTGCGCCTCCAGGAGAGAGGCCCCAAGCAAGACGCACCCCGAGGAGCGTCTTAACACGTGTCAACACTGGGTCTGACTGAGCGTCTCCAGGAGAGAGGCCCAAGCAAGACGCGCCCCGAGGAGCGTCTTGCCACATGTCACCACTGGGTCTGACTGAGCGCCTCCAGGAGAGAGGCCCAAGCAAGACGCGCCCCGAGGAGCGTCTTGCCACATGTAAGCACTGGGTCTGACTGAGCGTCTCCAGGAGAGAAACCCCAGCAAGACGCGCCCCGAGGAGCGTCTTACCACATGTCAGCACTCGGTCTGACTGAACGCCTCCAGGAGAGAAGCCCGAGCAAGACGCGCCCCGAGGAGCTCCTTGCCACATGTCAGCACTCGGTCTGACTGAACGCCTCCAGGAGAGAAGCCCCAGCAAGACGCGCCCCGAGGAGCGTCTTGCCTTATGTCAGCACTCGGTCTGACTGTGCGCCTCCAGGAGAGAGGCCCAAGCAAGACGCGCCCCGAGGAGCGTCTTGCCACATGTCAACAATGGGTCTGACTGAGGGCCTCCAGGAGAGAAGCCCAAGCAAGACGCGCCCCGAGGAGCGTCTTGCCACATGTCAACAATGGGTCTGACTGAGGGCCTCCAAGAGAGAAGCCCAAGCAAGACGCGCCCCGAGGAGCTTCTTGCACCATGTAAACAATGGGTCTGACTGAGGGCCTCCAGGAGAAAAGCCCAAGCAAGACGCGCCCCGAGGAGCGTCTTGCCACATGTCAGCACTCTGTCTGACTGTGCGCCTCCAGGAGAGAGGCCCCAATCAAGACGCGCCCCGAGGAGCATCTTGCCACATGTCAGCACTCTGTCTGACTGTGCGCCTCCAGGAGAGAGGCCCCAATCAAGACGCGCCCCGAGGAGCATCTTGCCACATGTCAACAATGAGTCTGACTGAGGGCCTCCAGGAGAGAAGCCCAAGCAAGACGCGCCCCGAGGAGCGTCTTGCCACATGTAAGCACTGGGTCTGACTGAGCGCCTCCAGGAGAGAAGCCCCAGCAAGACGCACCCCGAGGAGCTCCTTGCCACATGTCAGCACTCGGTCTGACTGAACGCCTCCAGGAGAGAAGCCCCAGCAAGACACACCCCGAGGAGCGTCTTGCCACATGTAAGCACTGGGTCTGACTGAGCGCCTCCAGGAGAGAGGCCCCAGCAAGACGCGCACCGAGGAGCGTCTTGCCTTATGTCAGCACTCAGTCTGACTGAGCGCCTCCAGGAGAGAAGCCCAAGCAAGATGCGCCCAAAGGAGCGTCTTGCCACATGTAAACAATGGGTCTGACTGAGGGCCTCCAGGAGAGAAGCCCAAGCAAGACGCGCCCCGAGGAGCGTCTTGCCACATGTCAGCACTCGGTCTGACTGAGCGCCTCCAGGAGAGAGGCCCAAGCAAGACGCGCCCCGAGGAGCGTCTTGCCACATATCAGCAATGGGTCTGACTGAGGGCCTCCATGAGAGAAGCCCAAGCAAGACGCGCCCCGAGGAGCGTCTTGCCACATGTCACCACTGGGTCTGACTGAGCGCCTCCAGGAGAGAGGCCCAAGCAAGACGCGCCCCGAGGAGCGTCTTGCCACGTGTCAACACTGGGTCTGACTGAGCGTCTCCAGGAGAGAGGCCCAAGCAAGACGCGCCCCGAGGAGCGTCTTGCCACATGTCAGCACTGGGTCTGACTGAGCGCCTCCAGGAGAGAGGCCCAAGCAAGACGCGCCCCGAGGAGCGTCTTGCCACATGTAAGCACTGGGTCTGACTGAGCGCCTCCAGGAGAGAAGCCCCAGCAAGACGCGCCCCGATTAGCGTCTTACCACATGTCAGCACTCGGTCTGACTGAACGCCTCCAGGAGAGAAGCCCAAGCAAGACGCGCCCCGAGGAGCGTCTTGCCACATGTCAGCACTCGGTCTGACTGAACGCCTCCAGGAGAGAAGCCCCAGCAAGACACGCCCCGAGGAGCGTCTTGCCACATGTAAGCACTGGGTCTGACTGAGCGCCTCCAGGAGAGAGGCCCCAGCAAGACGCGCCCCGAGGAGCGTCTTGCCTAATGTCAGCACTCGGTCTGACTGAGCGCCTCCAGGAGAGAGGCCCAAGCAAGACGCGCCCCGCGGAGCGTCTTGCCACATGTTAACAATGGGTCTGACTGAGGGCCTCCAGGAGAGAAGCCCAAGCAAGACGCGCCCCGAGGAGCGTCTTGCCACATGTCAGCACTCGGTCTGACTGAGCGACTCCAGCAGAGAGGCCCAAGCAAGACGCACCCCGGGGAGCGTCTTGACACATGTCAACACTGGGGCTGACAGAGGGCCTCCAGGAGAGAGGCCCAAGCAAGATGCGCCCCGAGGAGCGTCTTGCCACATGTAAACAATGGGTCTGACTGAGGGCCTCCAAGAGAGAAGCCCAAGCAAGACGCGCCCCGAGGAGCGTCTTGCACCATGTCAACACTGGGTCTGACTGAGCACCTCCAGGAGAGAGGCCCAAGCAAGACTCGCCCCGAGGAGCGTCTTGCCACATATCAACAATGGGTCTGACTGAGGGCCTCCGGGAGAGAAGCCCCAGCAAGACGCGCCCCGAGGAGCGTCTGGCCACATGTCAGCACTCTATCTGACTGTGCGCCTCCAGGAGAGAGGCCCCAAGCAAGACGCGCCCCGAGGAGCGTCTTGCCACGTGTCAACACTGGGTCTGACTGAGCGTCTCCAGGAGAGAGGCCCAAGCAAGACGCGCCCCGAGGAGCGTCTTGCCACATGTCACCACTGGGTCTGACTGAGCGCCTCCAGGAGAGAGGCCCAAGCAAGACGCGCCCCGAGGAGCGTCTTGCCACATGTAAGCACTGGGTCTGACTGAGCACCTCCAGGAGAGAAACCCCAGCAAGACGCGCCCCGAGGAGCGTCTTACCACATGTCAGCACTCGGTCTGACTGAACGCCTCCAGGAGAGAAGCCCAAGCAAGACGCGCCCCGAGGAGCTCCTTGCCACATGTCAGCACTCGGTCTGACTGAACGCCTCCAGGAGAGAAGCCCCAGCAAGACACACCCCGAGGATCGTCTTGCCACATGTAAGCACTGGGTCTGACTGAGTGCCTCCAGGAGAGAGGCCCCAGCAAGACGCGCCCCGAGGAGCGTCTTGCCTTATGTCAGCACTCGGTCTGACTGTGCGCCTCCAGGAGAGAGGCCCAAGCAAGACGCGCCCCGAGGAGCGTCTTGCCACATGTCAACAATGGGTCTGACTGAGGGCCTCCAGGAGAGAAGCCCAAGCAAGACGCGCCCCGAGGAGCGTCTTGCCACATGTCAACAATGGGTCTGACTGAGGGCCTCCAAGAGAGAAGCCCAAGCAAGACGCGCCCCGAGGAGCTTCTTGCACCATGTCAACACTGGGTCTGACTGAGCACCTCCAGGAGAGAGGCCCAAGCAAGACTCGCCCCGAGGAGCGTCTTGACTCATGTCAACACTGGGGCTGACAGAGGGCCTCCGGGAGAGAAGCCCAAGCAAGACGCGCCCTGAGGAGCGTCTTGCTGTATGTCAGCACTTGGTCTGACTGAGCGCCTCCAGGAGAGAGGCCCAAGCAAGACGCGCCCCGAGGAGCGTCTTGTCACATGTCAACACTGGGTCTGACTGAGCGCCTCCAGGAGAGAAGCCCCAGCAAGACGCGCCCCGAGGAGCGTCTGGCCACATGTCAGCACTCTGTCTGACTGTGCGCCTCCAGGAGAGAGGCCCCAAGCAAGACGCGCCCCGAGGAGCGTCTTGCCACGTGTCAACACTGGGTCTGACTGAGCGTCTCCAGGAGAGAGGCCCAAGCAAGACGCGCCCCGAGGAGCGTCTTGCCACATGTCACCACTGGGTCTGACTGAGCGCCTCCAGGAGAGAGGCCCAAGCAAGACGCGCCCCGAGGAGCGTCTTGCCACATGTAAGCACTGGGTCTGACTGAGCACCTCCAGGAGAGAAACCCCAGCAAGACGCGCCCCGAGGAGCGTCTTACCACATGTCAGCACTCGGTCTGACTGAACGCCTCCAGGAGAGAAGCCCAAGCAAGACGCGCCCCGAGGAGCTCCTTGCCACATGTCAGCACTCGGTCTGACTGAACGCCTCCAGGAGAGAAGCCCCAGCAAGACACACCCCGAGGATCGTCTTGCCACATGTAAGCACTGGGTCTGACTGAGTGCCTCCAGGAGAGAGGCCCCAGCAAGACGCGCCCCGAGGAGCGTCTTGCCTTATGTCAGCACTCGGTCTGACTGTGCGCCTCCTGGAGAGAGGCCCAAGCAAGACGCGCCCCGAGGAGCGTCTTGCCACATGTCAACAATGGGTCTGACTGAGGGCCTCCAGGAGAGAAGCCCAAGCAAGACGCGCCCCGAGGAGCGTCTTGCCACATGTCAACAATGGGTCTGACTGAGGGCCTCCAAGAGAGAAGCCCAAGCAAGACGCGCCCCGAGGAGCTTCTTGCACCATGTCAACACTGGGTCTGACTGAGCACCTCCAGGAGAGAGGCCCAAGCAAGACTCGCCCCGAGGAGCGTCTTGACTCATGTCAACACTGGGGCTGACAGAGGGCCTCCAGGAGAGAGGCCCAAGCAAGATGCGCCCCGAGGAGCGTCTTGCCACATGTAAACAATGGGTCTGACTGAGGGCCTCCAGGAGAGAAGCCCAAGCAAGACGCGCCCCGAGGAGCGTCTTGCCACATGTGAGCACTCGGTCTGACTGAGCGCCTCCAGGAGAGAGGCCCCAGCAAGACGCGCCCCGAGGAGCGTCTGGCCACATGTCAGCACTCTGTCTGACTGTGCGCCTCCAGGAGAGAGGCCCCAATCAAGACGCGCCCCGAGGAGCATCTTGCCACATGTCAGCACTCGGTCTGACTGAACGCCTCCAGGAGAGAAGCCCAAGCAAGACGCGCCCCGAGGAGCTCCTTGCCACATGTCAGCACTCGCTCTGACTGAACGCCTCCAGGAGAGAAGCCCCAGCAAGACACACCCCGAGGATCGTCTTGCCACATGTAAGCACTGGGTCTGACTGAGCGCCTCCAGGAGAGAGGCCCCAGCAAGACGCGCCCCGAGGAGCGTCTTGCCTTATGTCAGCACTCGGTCTGACTGTGCGCCTCCAGGAGAGAGGCCCAAGCAAGACGCGCCCCGAGGAGCGTCTTGCCACATGTCAACAATGGGTCTGACTGAGGGCCTCCAGGAGAGAAGCCCAAGCAAGACGCGCCCCGAGGAGCGTCTTGCCACATGTCAACAATGGGTCTGACTGAGGGCCTCCAAGAGAGAAGCCCAAGCAAGACGCGCCCCGAGGAGCGTCTTGACTCATGTCAACACTGGGGCTGACAGAGGGCCTCCAGGAGAGAGGCCCAAGCAAGACGCACCCCGAGGAGCTCCTTGCCACATGTCAGCACTCGGTCCGACTGAACGCCTCCAGGAGAGAAGCCCCAGCAAGACACACCCCGAGGAGCGTCTTGCCACATGTAAGCACTGGGTCTGACTGAGCGCCTCCAGGAGAGAGGCCCCAGCAAGACGCGCACCGAGGAGCGTCTTGCCTTATGTCAGCACTCAGTCTGACTGAGCGCCTCCAGGAGAGAAGCCCAAGCAAGATGCGCCCAAAGGAGCGTCTTGCCACATGTAAACAATGGGTCTGACTGAGGGCCTCCAGGAGAGAAGCCCAAGCAAGACGCGCCCCGAGGAGCGTCTTTCCACATGTCAGCACTCGGTCTGACTGAGCGCCTCCAGGAGAGAGGCCCAAGCAAGACGCGCCCCGAGGAGCGTCTTGCCACATATCAGCAATGGGTCTGACTGAGGGCCTCCATGAGAGAAGCCCAAGCAAGACGCGCCCCGAGGAGCGTCTTGCCACATGTCACCACTGGGTCTGACTGAGCGCCTCCAGGAGAGAGGCCCAAGCAAGACGCGCCCCGAGGAGCGTCTTGCCACGTGTCAACACTGGGTCTGACTGAGCGTCTCCAGGAGAGAGGCCCAAGCAAGATGCGCCCCGAGGAGCGTCTTGCTACATGTCAACAATGGGTCTGACAGAGGGCCTCCAGGAGAGAGGCCCAAGCAAGACGTTCCTCGGGGCGCGTCTTGTCACATGTCAACACTGGGTCTGACTGAGGGCCTCCAGGAGAGAAGCCCAAGCAAGACGCGCCCCGAGGAGCGTCTTGCCACATGTCAGCACTGGGTCTGACTGAGCACCTCCAGGAGAGAGGCCCAAGCAAGACGCACCCCGAGGAGAGTCTTGCCACATGTCAACACTGGGTCTGACTGAGCACCTCCAGGAGAGAGGCCCAAGCAAGACGCGCCCTGAGGAGCGTCTTGCCACATGTCAACAATGGGTCTGAACTTAGGGCCTCCAGGACAGAAGCCCAAGCAAGACGCGCCCCGAGGAGCGTCTTGCCACAAGTCAGCACTCTGTCTGTCTGTGCTCCTCCAGGAGAGAGGCCCAAGCAAGACGCGCCCCGAGGAGCGTCTTGCCACATGTCAACAAAGAGTCTGACTGAGGGTCTCCAGGAGAGAAGCCCAAGCAAGACGAGCCCCGAGGAGCGTCTTGCCACATGTCAGCACTCGGTCTGACTGAACGCCTCCAGGAGAGAAGCCCCAGCAAGACGCGCCCCGAGGAGCGTCTTGTCACATGACAACACTGGGTCTGACTGAGCGCCTCCAGGAGAGAAGCCCCAGCAAGACGCGCCCCGAGGAGCGTCTGGCCACATGTCAGCACTCTGTCTGACTGTGCGCCTCCAGGAGAGAGGCCCCAAGCAAGACGCGCCCCGAGGAGCGTCTTGCCACGTGTCAACACTGGGTCTGACTGAGCGTCTCCAGGAGAGAGGCCCAAGCAAGATTCGCCCCGAGGAGCGTCTTGCCACATGTCACCACTGGGTCTGACTGAGCGCCTCCAGGAGAGAGGCCCAAGCAAGACGCGCCCCTAGGAGCGTCTTGCCACATGTAAGCACTGGGTCTGACTGAGCGCCTCCAGGAGAGAAGTCCCAGCAAGACGCGCCCCGAGGAGCGTCTTACCACATGTCAGCACTCGGTCTGACTGAACGCCTCCAGGAGAGAAGCCCAAGCAAGACGCGCCCCGAGGAGCTCCTTGCCACATGTCAGCACTCGGTCTGACTGAACGCCTCCAGGAGAGATCCCCAGCAAGACACACCCCGAGGAGCGTCTTGCCACATGTAAGCACTGGGTCTGACTGAGCGCCTCCAGGAGAGAGGCCCCAGCAAGACGTGCCCCGAGGAGCGTCTTGCCTTATGTCAGCACTCGGTCTGACTGAGCGCCTCCAGGAGAGAGGCCCAAGCAAGACACGCCCCGAGGAGCGTCTTGCCACATGTCAACAATGGGTCTGACTGAGGGCCTCCAGGAGAGAAGCCCAAGCAAGACGCGCCCCGAGGAGCGTCTTGCCACATGTCAACAATGGGTCTGACAGAGGGCCTCCAGGAGAGAGGCCCAAGCAATACGCGCCCCGAGGAGCATGTTGCCACATGTCACCACTGGGTCTGACTGAGCGCCTCCAGGAGAGAGACCCAAGCAAGACGCACCCCGAGGAGCGTCTTGCCACATGTCAACAATGGGTCTGACAGAGGGCCTCCAGGAGAGAGGCCCAAGCAAGACGCGCCCCGAGGAGCGTCTTACCACATGTCAACAATGGGTCTGACTGAACGCCTCCAAGAGAGAAGCCCAAGCAAGACGCGCCCCGAGGAGCTCCTTGCCACATGTCAGCACTGGGTCTGACTGACCACCTCCAGGAGAGAGGCCCCAAGCAAGACGCGCCCCGAGGAGCATCTTGCCACATGTCAACAATGAGTCTGACTGAGGGCCTCCAGGAGAGAAGCCCAAGCAAGACGCGCCCCGAGGAGCTTCTTGCCACATGTCAGCACTCGGTCTGACTGAACGCCTCTAGGAGAGAAGCCCCAGCAAGACGCGCCCCGAGGAGCGTCTTGCCACATGTCAGCACTCGGTATGACTGAGCTCCTCCAGGAGAGAGGCCCAAGCAAGACACGCCCCGAGGAGCGTCTTGCCACATATCAACAATGGATCTGACTGAGGGCCTCCATGAGAGAAGCCCAAGCAAGACGCGCCCCGAGGAGCGTCTTGTCACATGTCACCACTGGGTCTGACTGAGCGCCTCCAGGAGAGAGGCCCAAGCAAGACGCGCCCCGAGGAGCGTCTTGCCACATGTCACCACTGGGTCTGACTGAGCGCCTCCAGGAGAGAGGCCCAAGCAAGACGCGTCCCGAGGAGCGTCTTGCCACATGTCAGCACTCGGTCTGACTGAACGCCTCCAGAAGAGAAGCCCCAGCAAGACGCGCCCCGAGGAGCGTCTTGCCACATGTAAGCACTGGGTCTGACTGAGCGCCTCCAGGAGAGAGGCCCCAGCAGGACGCGCCCCGAGGAGCGTCTTGCCACATGTCAGCAATCGGTCTGACTGAACGCCTCCAGGAGAGAAGCCCCAGCAAGACAAGCCCCGAGGAGCGTCTTGCCACATGTAATCACTGGGTCTGACTGAGCGCCTCCAGGAGAGAGGCCCCAGCAAGACGCGCACCGAGGAGCGTCTTGCCTTATGTCAGCACTCAGTCTGACTGAGCGCCTCCAGGAGAGAAGCCCAAGCAAGATGCGCCCAAAGGAGCGTCTTGCCACATGTAAACAATGGGTCTGACTGAGGGCCTCCAGGAGAGAAGCCCAAGCAAGACGCGCCCCGAGGAGCGTCTTTCCACATGTCAGCACTCGGTCTGACTGAGCGCCTCCAGGAGAGAGGCCCAAGCAAGACGCGCCCCGAGGAGCGTCTTGCCACATATCAGCAATGGGTCTGACTGAGGGCCTCCATGAGAGAAGCCCAAGCAAGACGCGCCCCGAGGAGCGTCTTGCCACATGTCACCACTGGGTCTGACTGAGCGCCTCCAGGAGAGAGGCCCAAGCAAGACGCGCCCCGAGGAGCGTCTTGCCACGTGTCAACACTGGGTCTGACTGAGCGTCTCCAGGAGAGAGGCCCAAGCAAGATGCGCCCCGAGGAGCGTCTTGCTACATGTCAACAATGGGTCTGACAGAGGGCCTCCAGGAGAGAGGCCCAAGCAAGACGTTCCTCGGGGCGCGTCTTGTCACATGTCAACACTGGGTCTGACTGAGGGCCTCCAGGAGAGAAGCCCAAGCAAGACGCGCCCCGAGGAGCGTCTTGCCACATGTCAGCACTGGGTCTGACTGAGCACCTCCAGGAGAGAGGCCCAAGCAAGACGCACCCCGAGGAGAGTCTTGCCACATGTCAACACTGGGTCTGACTGAGCACCTCCAGGAGAGAGGCCCAAGCAAGACGCGCCCTGAGGAGCGTCTTGCCACATGTCAACAATGGGTCTGAACTTAGGGCCTCCAGGACAGAAGCCCAAGCAAGACGCGCCCCGAGGAGCGTCTTGCCACAAGTCAGCACTCTGTCTGTCTGTGCTCCTCCAGGAGAGAGGCCCAAGCAAGACGCGCCCCGAGGAGCGTCTTGCCACATGTCAACAAAGAGTCTGACTGAGGGTCTCCAGGAGAGAAGCCCAAGCAAGACGAGCCCCGAGGAGCGTCTTGCCACATGTCAGCACTCGGTCTGACTGAACGCCTCCAGGAGAGAAGCCCCAGCAAGACGCGCCCCGAGGAGCGTCTTGTCACATGACAACACTGGGTCTGACTGAGCGCCTCCAGGAGAGAAGCCCCAGCAAGACGCGCCCCGAGGAGCGTCTGGCCACATGTCAGCACTCTGTCTGACTGTGCGCCTCCAGGAGAGAGGCCCCAAGCAAGACGCGCCCCGAGGAGCGTCTTGCCACGTGTCAACACTGGGTCTGACTGAGCGTCTCCAGGAGAGAGGCCCAAGCAAGATTCGCCCCGAGGAGCGTCTTGCCACATGTCACCACTGGGTCTGACTGAGCGCCTCCAGGAGAGAGGCCCAAGCAAGACGCGCCCCTAGGAGCGTCTTGCCACATGTAAGCACTGGGTCTGACTGAGCGCCTCCAGGAGAGAAGTCCCAGCAAGACGCGCCCCGAGGAGCGTCTTACCACATGTCAGCACTCGGTCTGACTGAACGCCTCCAGGAGAGAAGCCCAAGCAAGACGCGCCCCGAGGAGCTCCTTGCCACATGTCAGCACTCGGTCTGACTGAACGCCTCCAGGAGAGATCCCCAGCAAGACACACCCCGAGGAGCGTCTTGCCACATGTAAGCACTGGGTCTGACTGAGCGCCTCCAGGAGAGAGGCCCCAGCAAGACGTGCCCCGAGGAGCGTCTTGCCTTATGTCAGCACTCGGTCTGACTGAGCGCCTCCAGGAGAGAGGCCCAAGCAAGACACGCCCTGAGGAGCGTCTTGCCACATGTCAACAATGGGTCTGACTGAGGGCCTCCAGGAGAGAAGCCCAAGCAAGACGCGCCCCGAGGAGCGTCTTGCCACATGTCAACAATGGGTCTGACAGAGGGCCTCCAGGAGAGAGGCCCAAGCAATACGCGCCCCGAGGAGCATGTTGCCACATGTCACCACTGGGTCTGACTGAGCGCCTCCAGGAGAGAGACCCAAGCAAGACGCACCCCGAGGAGCGTCTTGCCACATGTCAACAATGGGTCTGACAGAGGGCCTCCAGGAGAGAGGCCCAAGCAAGACGCGCCCCGAGGAGCGTCTTACCACATGTCAACAATGGGTCTGACTGAACGCCTCCAAGAGAGAAGCCCAAGCAAGACGCGCCCCGAGGAGCTCCTTGCCACATGTCAGCACTGGGTCTGACTGACCACCTCCAGGAGAGAGGCCCCAAGCAAGACGCGCCCCGAGGAGCATCTTGCCACATGTCAACAATGAGTCTGACTGAGGGCCTCCAGGAGAGAAGCCCAAGCAAGACGCGCCCCGAGGAGCTTCTTGCCACATGTCAGCACTCGGTCTGACTGAACGCCTCTAGGAGAGAAGCCCCAGCAAGACGCGCCCCGAGGAGCGTCTTGCCACATGTCAGCACTCGGTATGACTGAGCTCCTCCAGGAGAGAGGCCCAAGCAAGACACGCCCCGAGGAGCGTCTTGCCACATATCAACAATGGATCTGACTGAGGGCCTCCATGAGAGAAGCCCAAGCAAGACGCGCCCCGAGGAGCGTCTTGTCACATGTCACCACTGGGTCTGACTGAGCGCCTCCAGGAGAGAGGCCCAAGCAAGACGCGCCCCGAGGAGCGTCTTGCCACATGTCACCACTGGGTCTGACTGAGCGCCTCCAGGAGAGAGGCCCAAGCAAGACGCGTCCCGAGGAGCGTCTTGCCACATGTCAGCACTCGGTCTGACTGAACGCCTCCAGAAGAGAAGCCCCAGCAAGACGCGCCCCGAGGAGCGTCTTGCCACATGTAAGCACTGGGTCTGACTGAGCGCCTCCAGGAGAGAGGCCCCAGCAGGACGCGCCCCGAGGAGCGTCTTGCCACATGTCAGCAATCGGTCTGACTGAACGCCTCCAGGAGAGAAGCCCCAGCAAGACAAGCCCCGAGGAGCGTCTTGCCACATGTAATCACTGGGTCTGACTGAGCGCCTCCAGGAGAGAGGCCCCAGCAAGACGCGCCCCGAGGAGCGTCTTGCCTTATGTCAGCACTCGGTCTGACTGAGGGCCTCCAGGAGAGAAGCCCAAGCAAGACGCGCCCCGAGGAGCGTCTTGCCACATGTCAGCACTCGGTCTGACTGAGCGACTCCAGGAGAGAGGCCCAAGCAAGACGCACCCCGGGGAGCGTCTTGACACATGTCAACACTGGGGCTGACAGAGGGCCTCCAGGAGAGAGGCCCAAGCAAGATGCGCCCCGAGGAGCGTCTTGCCACATGTAAACAATGGGTCTGACTGAGGGCCTCCAAGAGAGAAGCCCAAGCAAGATGCGCCCCGAGGAGCGTCTTGCCACATATCAACAATGGGTCTGACTGAGGGCCTCCAGGAGAGAAGCCCAAGCAAGACGCGCCCTGAGGAGCGTCTTGCTGTATGTCAGCACTTGGTCTGACTGAGCGCCTCCAGGAGAGAGGCCCAAGCAAGACGCGCCCCGAGGAGCGTCTTGTCACATGTCAACACTGGGTCTGACTGAGCGCCTCCAGGAGAGAAGCCCCAGCAAGACGCGCCCCGAGGAGCGTCTGGCCACATGTCAGCACTCTGTCTGACTGTGCGCCTCCAGGAGAGAGGCCCCAAGCAAGACGCACCCCGAGGAGCGTCTTGCCACGTGTCAACACTGGGTCTGACTGAGCGTCTCCAGGAGAGAGGCCCAAGCAAGACGCGCCCCGAGGAGCGTCTTGCCACATGTCACCACTGGGTCTGACTGAGCGCCTCCAGGAGAGAGGCCCAAGCAAGACGCGCCCCGAGGAGCGTCTTGCCACATGTAAGCACTGGGTCTGACTGAGCGTCTCCAGGAGAGAAACCCCAGCAAGACGCGCCCCGAGGAGCGTCTTACCACATGTCAGCACTCGGTCTGACTGAACGCCTCCAGGAGAGAAGCCCGAGCAAGACGCGCCCCGAGGAGCTCCTTGCCACATGTCAGCACTCGGTCTGACTGAACGCCTCCAGGAGAGAAGCCC
Source organism: Nothobranchius furzeri (assembly GCF_043380555.1). Lineage (NCBI taxonomy): Eukaryota > Metazoa > Chordata > Actinopteri > Cyprinodontiformes > Nothobranchiidae > Nothobranchius > Nothobranchius furzeri. Next base: position 286,162 of record NW_027223061.1, read on the forward strand.
CAGCAAGACACACCCCGAGGAGCGTCTTGCCACATGTAAGCACTGGGTCTGACTGAGCGCCTCCAGGAGAGAGGCCCCAGCAAGACGCGCCCCGAGGAGCGTCTTGCCTTATGTCAGCACTCGGTCTGACTGTGCGCCTCCAGGAGAGAGGCCCAAGCAAGACGCGCCCCGAGGAGCGTCTTGCCACATGTCAACAATGGGTCTGACTGAGGGCCTCCAGGAGAGAAGCCCAAGCAAGACGCGCCCCGAGGAGCGTCTTGCCACATGTCAACAATGGGTCTGACTGAGGGCCTCCAAGAGAGAAGCCCAAGCAAGACGCGCCCCGAGGAGCTTCTTGCACCATGTAAACAATGGGTCTGACTGAGGGCCTCCAGGAGAAAAGCCCAAGCAAGACGCGCCCCGAGGAGCGTCTTGCCACATGTCAGCACTCGGTCTGACTGAGCGCCTCCAGGAGAGAGGCCCCAGCAAGACGCGCCCCGAGGAGCGTCTGGCCAGATGTCAGCACTCTGTCTGACTGTGCGCCTCCAGGAGAGAGGCCCCAATCAAGACGCGCCCCGAGGAGCATCTTGCCACATGTCAACAATGAGTCTGACTGAGGGCCTCCAGGAGAGAAGCCCAAGCAAGACGCGCCCCGAGGAGCGTCTTGCCACATGTAAGCACTGGGTCTGACTGAGCGCCTCCAGGAGAGAAGCCCCAGCAAGACGCACCCCGAGGAGCTCCTTGCCACATGTCAGCACTCGGTCTGACTGAACGCCTCCAGGAGAGAAGCCCCAGCAAGACACACCCCGAGGAGCGTCTTGCCACATGTAAGCACTGGGTCTGACTGAGCGCCTCCAGGAGAGAGGCCCCAGCAAGACGCGCACCGAGGAGCGTCTTGCCTTATGTCAGCACTCAGTCTGACTGAGCGCCTCCAGGAGAGAAGCCCAAGCAAGATGCGCCCAAAGGAGCGTCTTGCCACATGTAAACAATGGGTCTGACTGAGGGCCTCCAGGAGAGAAGCCCAAGCAAGACGCGCCCCGAGGAGCGTCTTGCCACATGTCAGCACTCGGTCTGACTGAGCGCCTCCAGGAGAGAGGCCCAAGCAAGACGCGCCCCGAGGAGCGTCTTGCCACATATCAGCAATGGGTCTGACTGAGGGCCTCCATGAGAGAAGCCCAAGCAAGACGCGCCCCGAGGAGCGTCTTGCCACATGTCACCACTGGGTCTGACTGAGCGCCTCCAGGAGAGAGGCCCAAGCAAGACGCGCCCCGAGGAGCGTCTTGCCACGTGTCAACACTGGGTCTGACTGAGCGTCTCCAGGAGAGAGGCCCAAGCAAGACGCGCCCCGAGGAGCGTCTTGCCACATGTCAGCACTGGGTCTGACTGAGCGCCTCCAGGAGAGAGGCCCAAGCAAGACGCGCCCCGAGGAGCGTCTTGCCACATGTAAGCACTGGGTCTGACTGAGCGCCTCCAGGAGAGAAGCCCCAGCAAGACGCGCCCCGAGGAGCGTCTTACCACATGTCAGCACTCGGTCTGACTGAACGCCTCCAGGAGAGAAGCCCAAGCAAGACGCGCCCCGAGGAGCGTCTTGCCACATGTCAGCACTCGGTCTGACTGAACGCCTCCAGGAGAGAAGCCCCAGCAAGACACGCCCCGAGGAGCGTCTTGCCACATGTAAGCACTGGGTCTGACTGAGCGCCTCCAGGAGAGAGGCCCCAGCAAGACGCGCCCCGAGGAGCGTCTTGCCTAATGTCAGCACTCGGTCTGACTGAGCGCCTCCAGGAGAGAGGCCCAAGCAAGACGCGCCCCGCGGAGCGTCTTGCCACATGTTAACAATGGGTCTGACTGAGGGCCTCCAGGAGAGAAGCCCAAGCAAGACGCGCCCCGAGGAGCGTCTTGCCACATGTCAGCACTCGGTCTGACTGAGCGACTCCAGGAGAGAGGCCCAAGCAAGACGCACCCCGGGGAGCGTCTTGACACATGTCAACACTGGGGCTGACAGAGGGCCTCCAGGAGAGAGGCCCAAGCAAGATGCGCCCCGAGGAGCGTCTTGCCACATGTAAACAATGGGTCTGACTGAGGGCCTCCAAGAGAGAAGCCCAAGCAAGACGCGCCCCGAGGAGCGTCTTGCACCATGTCAACACTGGGTCTGACTGAGCACCTCCAGGAGAGAGGCCCAAGCAAGACTCGCCCCGAGGAGCGTCTTGCCACATATCAACAATGGGTCTGACTGAGGGCCTCCGGGAGAGAAGCCCAAGCAAGACGCGCCCTGAGGAGCGTCTTGCTGTATGTCAGCACTTGGTCTGACTGAGCGCCTCCAGGAGAGAGGCCCAAGCAAGACGCGCCCCGAGGAGCGTCTTGTCACATGTCAACACTGGGTCTGACTGAGCGCCTCCAGGAGAGAAGCCCCAGCAAGACGCGCCCCGAGGAGCGTCTGGCCACATGTCAGCACTCTATCTGACTGTGCGCCTCCAGGAGAGAGGCCCCAAGCAAGACGCGCCCCGAGGAGCGTCTTGCCACGTGTCAACACTGGGTCTGACTGAGCGTCTCCAGGAGAGAGACCCAAGCAAGACGCGCCCCGAGGAGCGTCTTGCCACATGTCACCACTGGGTCTGACTGAGCGCCTCCAGGAGAGAGGCCCAAGCAAGACGCGCCCCGAGGAGCGTCTTGCCACATGTAAGCACTGGGTCTGACTGAGCACCTCCAGGAGAGAAACCCCAGCAAGACGCGCCCCGAGGAGCGTCTTACCACATGTCAGCACTCGGTCTGACTGAACGCCTCCAGGAGAGAAGCCCAAGCAAGACGCGCCCCGAGGAGCTCCTTGCCACATGTCAGCACTCGGTCTGACTGAACGCCTCCAGGAGAGAAGCCCCAGCAAGACACACCCCGAGGATCGTCTTGCCACATGTAAGCACTGGGTCTGACTGAGTGCCTCCAGGAGAGAGGCCCCAGCAAGACGCGCCCCGAGGAGCGTCTTGCCTTATGTCAGCACTCGGTCTGACTGTGCGCCTCCAGGAGAGAGGCCCAAGCAAGACGCGCCCCGAGGAGCGTCTTGCCACATGTCAACAATGGGTCTGACTGAGGGCCTCCAGGAGAGAAGCCCAAGCAAGACGCGCCCCGAGGAGCGTCTTGCCACATGTCAACAATGGGTCTGACTGAGGGCCTCCAAGAGAGAAGCCCAAGCAAGACGCGCCCCGAGGAGCTTCTTGCACCATGTCAACACTGGGTCTGACTGAGCACCTCCAGGAGAGAGGCCCAAGCAAGACTCGCCCCGAGGAGCGTCTTGACTCATGTCAACACTGGGGCTGACAGAGGGCCTCCGGGAGAGAAGCCCAAGCAAGACGCGCCCTGAGGAGCGTCTTGCTGTATGTCAGCACTTGGTCTGACTGAGCGCCTCCAGGAGAGAGGCCCAAGCAAGACGCGCCCCGAGGAGCGTCTTGTCACATGTCAACACTGGGTCTGACTGAGCGCCTCCAGGAGAGAAGCCCCAGCAAGACGCGCCCCGAGGAGCGTCTGGCCACATGTCAGCACTCTGTCTGACTGTGCGCCTCCAGGAGAGAGGCCCCAAGCAAGACGCGCCCCGAGGAGCGTCTTGCCACGTGTCAACACTGGGTCTGACTGAGCGTCTCCAGGAGAGAGGCCCAAGCAAGACGCGCCCCGAGGAGCGTCTTGCCACATGTCACCACTGGGTCTGACTGAGCGCCTCCAGGAGAGAGGCCCAAGCAAGACGCGCCCCGAGGAGCGTCTTGCCACATGTAAGCACTGGGTCTGACTGAGCACCTCCAGGAGAGAAACCCCAGCAAGACGCGCCCCGAGGAGCGTCTTACCACATGTCAGCACTCGGTCTGACTGAACGCCTCCAGGAGAGAAGCCCAAGCAAGACGCGCCCCGAGGAGCTCCTTGCCACATGTCAGCACTCGGTCTGACTGAACGCCTCCAGGAGAGAAGCCCCAGCAAGACACACCCCGAGGATCGTCTTGCCACATGTAAGCACTGGGTCTGACTGAGTGCCTCCAGGAGAGAGGCCCCAGCAAGACGCGCCCCGAGGAGCGTCTTGCCTTATGTCAGCACTCGGTCTGACTGTGCGCCTCCAGGAGAGAGGCCCAAGCAAGACGCGCCCCGAGGAGCGTCTTGCCACATGTCAACAATGGGTCTGACTGAGGGCCTCCAGGAGAGAAGCCCAAGCAAGACGCGCCCCGAGGAGCGTCTTGCCACATGTCAACAATGGGTCTGACTGAGGGCCTCCAAGAGAGAAGCCCAAGCAAGACGCGCCCCGAGGAGCTTCTTGCACCATGTCAACACTGGGTCTGACTGAGCACCTCCAGGAGAGAGGCCCAAGCAAGACTCGCCCCGAGGAGCGTCTTGACTCATGTCAACACTGGGGCTGACAGAGGGCCTCCAGGAGAGAGGCCCAAGCAAGATGCGCCCCGAGGAGCGTCTTGCCACATGTAAACAATGGGTCTGACTGAGGGCCTCCAGGAGAGAAGCCCAAGCAAGACGCGCCCCGAGGAGCGTCTTGCCACATGTGAGCACTCGGTCTGACTGAGCGCCTCCAGGAGAGAGGCCCCAGCAAGACGCGCCCCGAGGAGCGTCTGGCCACATGTCAGCACTCTGTCTGACTGTGCGCCTCCAGGAGAGAGGCCCCAATCAAGACGCGCCCCGAGGAGCATCTTGCCACATGTCAGCACTCGGTCTGACTGAACGCCTCCAGGAGAGAAGCCCAAGCAAGACGCGCCCCGAGGAGCTCCTTGCCACATGTCAGCACTCGGTCTGACTGAACGCCTCCAGGAGAGAAGCCCCAGCAAGACACACCCCGAGGATCGTCTTGCCACATGTAAGCACTGGGTCTGACTGAGCGCCTCCAGGAGAGAGGCCCCAGCAAGACGCGCCCCGAGGAGCGTCTTGCCTTATGTCAGCACTCGGTCTGACTGTGCGCCTCCAGGAGAGAGGCCCAAGCAAGACGCGCCCCGAGGAGCGTCTTGCCACATGTCAACAATGGGTCTGACTGAGGGCCTCCAGGAGAGAAGCCCAAGCAAGACGCGCCCCGAGGAGCGTCTTGCCACATGTCAACAATGGGTCTGACTGAGGGCCTCCAAGAGAGAAGCCCAAGCAAGACGCGCCCCGAGGAGCTTCTTGCACCATGTCAACACTGGGTCTGACTGAGCACCTCCAGGAGAGAGGCCCAAGCAAGACTCGCCCCGAGGAGCGTCTTGACTCATGTCAACACTGGGGCTGACAGAGGGCCTCCAGGAGAGAGGCCCAAGCAAGACGCACCCCGAGGAGCTCCTTGCCACATGTCAGCACTCGGTCCGACTGAACGCCTCCAGGAGAGAAGCCCCAGCAAGACACACCCCGAGGAGCGTCTTGCCACATGTAAGCACTGGGTCTGACTGAGCGCCTCCAGGAGAGAGGCCCCAGCAAGACGCGCACCGAGGAGCGTCTTGCCTTATGTCAGCACTCAGTCTGACTGAGCGCCTCCAGGAGAGAGGCCCAAGCAAGACGCGCCCCGAGGAGCGTCTTGCCACATATCAGCAATGGGTCTGACTGAGGGCCTCCATGAGAGAAGCCCAAGCAAGACGCGCCCCGAGGAGCGTCTTGCCACATGTCACCACTGGGTCTGACTGAGCGCCTCCAGGAGAGAGGCCCAAGCAAGACGCGCCCCGAGGAGCGTCTTGCCACGTGTCAACACTGGGTCTGACTGAGCGTCTCCAGGAGAGAGGCCCAAGCAAGACGCGCCCCGAGGAGCGTCTTGCCACATGTCAGCACTGGGTCTGACTGAGCGCCTCCAGGAGAGAGGCCCAAGCAAGACGCGCCCCGAGGAGCGTCTTGCCACATGTAAGCACTGGGTCTGACTGAGCGCCTCCAGGAGAGAAGCCCCAGCAAGACGCGCCCCGAGGAGCGTCTTACCACATGTCAGCACTCGGTCTGACTGAACGCCTCCAGGAGAGAAGCCCAAGCAAGACGCGCCCCGAGGAGCGTCTTGCCACATGTTAACAATGGGTCTGACTGAGGGCCTCCAGGAGAGAAGCCCAAGCAAGACGCGCCCCGAGGAGCGTCTTGCCACATGTCAGCACTCGGTCTCACTGAGCGACTCCAGGAGAGAGGCCCAAGCAAGATGCACCCCGGGGAGCGTCTTGAAACATGTCAACACTGGGGCTGACAGAGGGCCTCCAGGAGAGAGGCCCAAGCAAGATGCGCCCCGAGGAGCGTCTTGCCACATGTAAACAATGGGTCTGACTGAGGGCCTCCAAGAGAGAAGCCCAAGCAAGACGCGCCCCGAGGAGCGTCTTGCACCATGTCAACACTGGGTCTGACTGAGCACCTCCAGGAGAGAGGCCCAAGCAAGACTCGCCCCGAGGAGCGTCTTGCCACATATCAACAATGGGTCTGACTGAGGGCCTCCAGGAGAGAAGCCCAAGCAAGACGCGCCCTGAGGAGCGTCTTGCTGTATGTCAGCACTTGGTCTGACTGAGCGCCTCCAGGAGAGAGGCCCAAGCAAGACGCGCCCCGAGGAGCGTCTTGTCACATGTCAACACTGGGTCTGACTGAGCGCCTCCAGGAGAGAAGCCCCAGCAAGACGCGCCCCGAGGAGCGTCTGGCCACATGTCAGCACTCTGTCTGACTGTGCGCCTCCAGGAGAGAGGCCCCAAGCAAGACGCGCCCCGAGGAGCGTCTTGCCACGTGTCAACACTGGGTCTGACTGAGCGTCTCCAGGAGAGAGGCCCAAGCAAGACGCGCCCCGAGGAGCGTCTTGCCACATGTCACCACTGGGTCTGACTGAGCGCGTCCAGGAGAGAGGCCCAAGCAAGACGCGCCCCGAGGAGCGTCTTGCCTCATGTAAGCACTGGGTCTGACTGAGCACCTCCAGGAGAGAAACCCCAGCAAGACGCGCCCCGAGGAGCGTCTTACCACATGTCAGCACTCGGTCTGACTGAACGCCTCCAGGAGAGAAGCCCAAGCAAGACGCGCCCCGAGGAGCTCCTTGCCACATGTCAGCACTCGGTCTGACTGAACGCCTCCAGGAGAGAAGCCCCAGCAAGACACACCCCGAGGATCGTCTTGCCACATGTAAGCACTGGGTCTGACTGAGCGCCTCCAGGAGAGAGGCCCCAGCAAGACGCGCCCCGAGGAGCGTCTTGCCTTATGTCAGCACTCGGTCTGACTGTGCGCCTCCAGGAGAGAGGCCCAAGCAAGACGCGCCCCGAGGAGCGTCTTGCCACATGTCAACAATGGGTCTGACTGAGGGCCTCCAGGAGAGAAGCCCAAGCAAGACGCGCCCCGAGGAGCGTCTTGCCACATGTCAACAATGGGTCTGACTGAGGGCCTCCAAGAGAGAAGCCCAAGCAAGACGCGCCCCGAGGAGCTTCTTGCACCATGTCAACACTGGGTCTGACTGAGCACCTCCAGGAGAGAGGCCCAAGCAAGACTCGCCCTGAGGAGCGTCTTGACTCATGTCAACACTGGGGCTGACAGAGGGCCTCCAGGAGAGAGGCCCAAGCAAGATGCGCCCCGAGGAGCGTCTTGCCACATGTAAACAATGGGTCTGACTGAGGGCCTCCAGGAGAGAAGCCCAAGCAAGACGCGCCCCGAGGAGCGTCTTGCCACATGTCAGCACTCGGTCTGACTGAGCGCCTCCAGGAGAGAGGCCCCAGCAAGACGCGCCCCGAGGAGCGTCTGGCCACATGTCAGCACTCTGTCTGACTGTGCGCCTCCAGGAGAGAGGCCCCAATCGAGACGCGCCCCGAGGAGCATCTTGCCACATGTCAACAATGAGTCTGACTGAGGGCCTCCAGGAGAGAAGCCCAAGCAAGACGCGCCCCGAGGAGCGTCTTGCCACATGTCAGCTCTCGGTCTGACTGAGCTCCTCCAGGAGAGAGGCCCAAGCAAGACGCGCCCCGAGGAGCGTCTTGCCACATATCAACAATGGATCTGACTGAGGGCCTCCATGAGAGAAGCCCAAGCAAGACGCGCCCCGAGGAGCGTCTTGCCACATGTAAGCACTGGGTCTGACTGAGCGCCTCCAGGAGAGAAGCCCCAGCAAGACGCACCCCGAGGAGCTCCTTGCCACATGTCAGCACTCGGTCTGACTGAACGCCTCCAGGAGAGAAGCCCCAGCAAGACACACCCCGAGGAGCGTCTTGCCACATGTAAGCACTGGGTCTGACTGAGCGCCTCCAGGAGAGAGGCCCCAGCAAGACGCGCACCGAGGAGCGTCTTGCCTTATTTCAGCACTCAGTCTGACTGAGCGCCTCCAGGAGAGAGGCCCAAGCAAGACGCGCCCCGAGGAGCGTCTTGCCACATGTCAACAATGGGTCTGACTGAGGGCCTCGACGCGCCCCGAGGAGCGTCTTGCCACATGTCAACAATGGGTCTGACTGAGGGCCTCCAAGAGAGAAGCCCAAGCAAGATGCGCCCCGAGGAGCGTCTTGCAACATGTCAACACTGGGTCTGACTGAGCACCTCCAGGAGAGAGGCCCAAGCAAGACTCGCCCCGAGGAGCGTCTTGACACATGTCAACACTGGGGCTGACAGAGGGCCTCCAGGAGAGAGGCCCAAGCAAGATACGCCCCGAGGAGCGTCTTGCCACATGTAAACAATGGGTCTGACTGAGGGCCTCCAGGAGAGAAGCCCAAGCAAGACGCGCCCCGAGGAGCGTCTGGCCACATGTCAGCACTCTGTCTGACTGTGCGCCTCCAGGAGAGAGGCCCCAAGCAAGACGCGTCCCGAGGAGCATCTTGCCACATGTCAACAATGAGTCTGACTGAGGGCATCCAGGAGAGAAGCCCAAGCAAGACGCGCCCCGAGGAGCGTCTTGCCACATGTCAGCACTCGGTCTGACTGAACGCCTCTAGGAGAGAAGCCCCAGCAAGACGCGCACCGAGGAGCGTCTTGCCACATGTCAGCACTCGGTCTGACTGAGCTCCTCCAGGAGAGAGGCCCAAGCAAGACGCGCCCCGAGGAGCTTCTTGCCACATGTCACCACTGGGTCTGACTGAGCGCCTCCAGGAGAGAGGCCCAAGCAAGACGCGCCCCGAGGAGCGTCTTGCCACATGTCAACAATGAGTCTGACTGAGGGCCTCCAGGAGAGAAGCCCAAGCAAGACGCGTCCCGAGGAGCGTCTTGCCACATGTCAGCACTCGGTCTGACTGAACGCCTCCAGGAGAGAAGCCCCAGCAAGACACGCCCCGAGGAGCGTCTTGCCACATGTAAGCACTGGGTCTGACTGAGCGCCTCCAGGAGAGAGGCCCCAGCAAGACGCGCCCCGAGGAGCGTCTTGCCACATGTCAACAATGAGTCTGACTGAGGGCCTCCAGGAGAGAAGCCCAAGCAAGACGCGTCCCGAGGAGCGTCTTGCCACATGTCAGCACTCGGTCTGACTGAACGCCTCCAGGAGAGAAGCCCCAGCAAGACACGCCCCGAGGAGCGTCTTGCCACATGTAAGCACTGGGTCTGACTGAGCGCCTCCAGGAGAGAGGCCCCAGCAAGACGCGCCCCGAGGAGCGTCTTGCCTTATATCAGCACTCGGTCTGACTGAACGCCTCCAGGAGAGAGGCCCAAGCAAGACGCGCCCCGAGGAGCGTCTTGCCACATGTCAACAATGGGTCTGACTGAGGGCCTCCAGGAGAGAAGCCCAAGCAAGATGCGCCCAAAGGAGCGTCTTGCCACATGTAAACAATGGGTCTGACTGAGGGCCTCCAGGAGAGAAGCCCAAGCAAGACGCGCCCCGAGGAGCGTCTTGCCACATGTCAGCACTCGGTCTGACTGAGCGCCTCCAGGAGAGAGGCCCAAGCAAGACGCGCCCCGAGGAGCGTCTTGCCACATATCAGCAATGGGTCTGACTGAGGGCCTCCATGAGAGAAGCCCAAGCAAGACGCGCCCCGAGGAGCGTCTTGCCACATGTCACCACTGGGTCTGACTGAGCGCCTCCAGGAGAGAGGCCCAAGTAAGACGCGCCCCGAGGAGCGTCTTGCCACGTGTCAAGACTGGGTCTGACTGAGCGTCTCCCTGAGAGAGGCCCAAGCAAGACGCGCCCCGAGGAGCATCTTGCCACATGTCAGTACTGGGTCTGACTGAGCGCCTCCAGGAGAGAGGCCCAAGCAAGACGCGCCCTGAGGAGCGTCTTGCCACATGTAAGCACTGGGTCTGACTGAGCGCCTCCAGGAGAGAAGCCCCAGCAAGACGCGCCCCGAGGAGCGTCTTACCACATGTCAGCACTTGGTCTGACTGAACGCCTCCAGGAGAGAAGCCCAAGCAAGACGCGCCCCGAGGAGCGTATTGCCACATGTCAGCACTCGGTCTGACTGAACGCCTCCAGGAGAGAAGCCCCAGCAAGACACGCCCCGAGGAGCGTCTTTCCACATGTAAGCACTGGGTCTGACTGAGCGCCTCCAGGAGAGAGGCCCCAGCAAGACGCGCCCCGAGGAGCGTCTTGCCTTATGTCAGCACTCGGTCTGACTGAGCGCCTCCAGGAGAGAGGCCCAAGCAAGACGCGCCCCGTGGAGCGTCTTGCCACATGTCAACAATGGGTCTGACTGAGGGCCTCCAGGAGAGAAGCCCAAGCAAGACGCGCCCCGAGGAGCGTCTTGCCACATGTCAGCACTCGGTCTGACTGAGCGACTCCAGGAGAGAGGCCCAAGCAAGACGCACCCCGGGGAGCGTCTTGACACATGTCAACACTGGGGCTGACAGAGGGCCTCCAGGAGAGAGGCCCAATTATGATGCGCCCCGAGGAGCGTCTTGCCACATGTAAACAATGTGTCTGACTGAGGGCCTCCAAGAGAGAAGCCCAAGCAAGACGCGCCCCGAGGAGCGTCTTGCACCATGTCAACACTGGGTCTGACTGAGCACCTCCAGGAGAGAGGCCCAAGCAAGACTCGCCCCGAGGAGCGTCTTGCCACATATCAACAATGGGTCTGACTGAGGGCCTCCATGAGAGAAGCCCAAGCAAGACGCGCCCCGAGGAGCATCTTGCCACATGTCAGCACTCGGTCTGACTGAGCGACTCCAGGAGAGAGGCCCAAGCAAGACGCACCCCGAGGAGCGTCTTGACACATGTCAACACTGGGGCTGACAGAGGGCCTCCAGGAGAGAGGCCCAAGCAAGATGCGCCCCGAGGAGCGTCTTGCCACATGTCAACAATGGGTCTGACTGAGGGCCTCCAAGAGAGAAGCCCAAGCAAGACGCGCCCCGAGGAGCGTCTTGCACCATGTCAACACTGGGTCTGACTGAGCACCTCCAGGAGAGAGGCCCAAGCAAGACTCGCCCCGAGGAGCGTCTTGCCACATATCAACAATGGGTCTGACTGAGGGCCTCCATGAGAGAAGCCCAAGCAAGACGCGCCCCGAGGAGCGTCTTGCCACATGTCAGCACTCGGTCTGACTGAGCGCCTCCAGGAGAGAGGCCCAAGCAAGACGCGCCCCGAGGAGCGTCTTGCCACATATCAACAATGGGTCTGACTGAGGGCCTCCATGAGAGAAGCCCAAGCAAGACACGCCCCGAGGAGCGTCTTGTCACGTGTCAACACTGGGTCTGACTGAGCGTCTCCAGGAGAGAGGCCCAAGCAAGACGCGCCCCGAGGAGCGTCTTGCCACATGTCACCACTGGGTCTGACTGAGCGCCTCCAGGAGAGAGGCCCAAGCAAGACGCGCCCCGAGGAGCGTCTTGCCACATGTCAGCACTGGGTCTGACTGAGCACCTCCAGGAGAGAGGCCCAAGCAAGACTCGCCCCGAGGAGCGTCTTGCCACATATCAACAATGGGTCTGACTGAGGGCCTCCATGAGAGAAGCCCAAGCAAGACGCGCCCCGAGGAGCGTCTTGCCACATGTCAGCACTCGGTCTGACTGAGCGCCTCCAGGAGAGAGGCCCAAGCAAGACGCGCCCCGAGGAGCGTCTTGCCACATATCAACAATGGGTCTGACTGAGGGCCTCCATGAGAGAAGCCCAAGCAAGACACGCCCCGAGGAGCGTCTTGTCACGTGTCAACACTGGGTCTGACTGAGCGCCTCCAGGAGAGAAGCCCCAGCAAGACGCGCCCCGAGGAGCGTCTTACCACATGTCAGCACTCGGTCTGACTGAACGCCTCCAGGAGAGAAGCCCAAGCAAGACGCGCCCCGAGGAGCGTCTTGCCACATGTCAGCACTCGGTCTGACTGAACGCCTCCAGGAGAGAAGCCCCAGCAAGACACGCCCCGAGGAGCGTCTTGCCACATGTAAGCACTGGGTCTGACTGAGCGCCTCCAGGAGAGAGGCCCCAGCAAGACGCGCCCCGAGGAGCGTCTTGCCTTATGTCAGCACTGGGTCTGACTGAGCGCCTCCAGGAGAGAGGCCCAAGCAAGACGCGCCCCGCGGAGCGTCTTGCCACATGTTAACAATGGGTCTGACTGAGGGCCTCCAGGAGAGAAGCCCAAGCAATGGGCAATTGCAATGCTAATGACTCCATTCCTTTTTGTGGTTGTAGGGGCTGTTGATTGGAGTACACTAAAACAAACCTGATCTCTCTAGGACATTCAGAAGCCAAGTTATAAGCCCACAAATGTGTAACTGGACTACTTCTTTAAATTGACACCAGATCCGGTGATCTTTGGGACATCGTTTGACCCCCTTAGGAAAGTGCTATCATCATGAAACGTTCAGATCACTTACAACTCAGTAGATTCTACCTTCCTGTAACGTTTCAGCCTGATTGGACCTTGTTTTCACACAAATGGACCCAGAATGATGTGAAATTGTGCTTCGTGCAACATAATTCTGGGTGCCATTTAAAAACCATAAGTGCTAATGACTCCATTCCTTTTTGAGGTTGTAGGGGCTGTTGATTGGAGTACACTAAAACAACCCTGACCTCTCTAGGACATTCAGAAGCCAAGTTATAAGCCCACAAATGTGTAACTGGACTACTTCTTTAAAGTGACACCAGATCCAGTGACCTTTGGGACATGGTTTGACCCCCTTAGGAAAGTGCGATCATCATGAAACGTTCAGATCGCTTACAACTCAATAGATTCTACCTTCCTGTATTGTTTCAGCCTGATTGGACCTTGTTTTCACACAAATGAACCCAGAATGATGTGAAATTGTGCTTCGTGCAACATAATTCTGGGTGCCATTTAAAAACCATCAGTGCTAATGTCTCCATTCCTTTTTGTGGTTGTAGGGGCTGTTGATTGGAGTACACTAAAGCAAACCTGATCGCTCTAGGACATTCAGAAGCCAAGTTATAAGCCCACAAATGTGTAACTGGACTACTTCTTTAAATTGACACCAGATCCGGTGACCTTTGGGACATGGTTTGACCCCCTTAGGCAAGTGCTATCATCATGAAACGTTCAGATCACTTACAACTCAATAGATTCTACCTTCCTGTAACGTTTCAGCCGGATTGGACCTTGTTTTCACACAAATGAACCCAGAATGATGTGAAATTGTGCTTCGTGCAACATAATTCTGGGTGCCATTTACAAACCATAAATGCTAATGACTCCATTCCTTTTTGTGGTTGTAGGGGCTGTTGATTGGAGTACATTAAAACAAACCTGATCTCTCTAGGACATTCAGAAGCCAAGTTATAAGTCCACAAATGTGTAACTGGACTACTACTTTAAATTGACACCAGATCCGGTGACCTTTGGGACATGGTTTGACCCCCTTAGGGAAGTGCTATCATCATGAAACGTTCAGATCACTTACAACTTAATAGATTCTACCTTCCTGTAATGTTTCAGCCTGATTGGACCTTGTTTTAACACAAATGGACCCAGAATGATGTGAAATTGTGCTTCGTGCAACATAATTCTGGGTGATATTTACAAACCATAAGTGCTAATGACTCCATTCCTTTTTGTGGTTGTAGGGGCTGTTGAT